>NC_081842.1:54692337-55026187 GCF_963259705.1 Myotis daubentonii | reverse complement strand
CCTGCCAGAGGTCAGGCTTTGTGACCAATAGTCAGGTCCAGGCAACTGGCTTCTGCTGCCTGGGGGTTGCTGCTTATGGAGACAGGCTAGGTCTTTGGGGTGTAGATATATGGTGAGAGATACGATTTCTAGAGCTAGGATTTAAAGCTGAATTTAATCAAAGTCATAAGGACCCTGGATTTCACTATTATTGATAAAGAGTATGCATACAGCCCTAACCAGTTTGGCTCAGTGGATAGAGCATCGGTCTGCAGACTCAAGGGTCCCAGGTTCGATTCTGGTCAAGGGCATATACCTTGGTTGTGGGCACATCCCCAGTAGGGAGTGTGCAGGAAGCAGCTGATTGATGTTTCTCTCTCATCAATGTTTCTAACTCTCTATCCCTCTCCCTTCCTCTCTGTAAAAAATCAATAAAATATATTAAAAAAAAAGAGTATGCATATGGCAGTGTGTCCCCTTAAGTATGTATGACACTGGAACTTGTTTGTGGCTTTGCCAACAGGTCAATCCGAGGCTTAACCCTATAGCTGCCCCGTACAGCTTCTGGGGCTGGCTTGCCTCAAGTGGGCCATCAGAGGAAATCAGTTAGGGCCATCCCAGTTCTGTGGCTGCCACATGGCACTGGTCTTCCCATTTCTATCTCCTTCTTCCTTGTAAATGTAGATGACAAATGGGGTAAAAGCACCTTCCCCTCCCATCCTGCTCCCAGCAGTGCCCAGGGCATAAGCATGAGAGCTCCTGCAAAGTCAGTCCACTTGGACTCATGGCTCACAAAGTTGTCTTACTCAACACAGGCTCCAGCACCCAGGGACCAAGCCCTTTAATAACAATGAATCACACCGTAGTGTGCGGGGGTGGGGATTGAACCTCCAACCCAGTTAGGTGCCCTTGACAGAATCAAACCCAGGACCCCTTCGATGCACAGGCCAATGCTCTAGCCACTTGGAAATACTGGCCAGGGCTATTATTTAAAAAATAAAATTAGTGATCATGTCATCTGTGAAAAATGACAGTTTTATTTCTCCCTTCCCAATCTGCCAATATGTATCTTTTATTTCCTTTTTGTTTTTGTATTTGAATTAGCTAGGAATCCCAGTATGATGTTGGAAAGCAGTGGTGAGTGGGGGCATCTTTGCTTTGTTCCTGATCTTAGCTGAAAAGCTTTAAGTTTCTCACCACTCAATATGATAATAGCTGTAGGTTTTTGTAGATTTTTAAAACGCTTAAAAAATGTTCAATTACATTTGACATACAATATATTAGCTTCAGGTGTATAACATAATAATTAGACATTTATATGACTTACAAAGTGATCACCCCATAAGTCTAGTACCCATCTAACACCACACAGATTTTTTTTTATCAACCTGAGGAAGATCCTTTTGATTCCTAGATTGCTGAGAGTTTTGATCATAAATGGATATTTGATTTTGTTAAATTCTTTTTATGTTTGTTTTTTCTTTTGTTAATCCTCATCTGAGGATATTTTTCCATTGATATTTAGGGAGAGTGGAAGAGAGAGGAAAAGACAGAGAGAAACATTGATGTGAGAGAAACACATCTATTGGTTGCCTCCTGGATGAGCCCTGACCAGGGCCTTGGCCGAGGAGGAACCTGCAACCAAGGTATGTGCCCTTGACCAGAATTGAACCCAGAAGCCTTTGGTCTACAGGCCGATGCTCTATCCACTGAGCCAAACCGGCTAGGGCTGTTAAATGCTTTTTTTTTGCATCTATTGAAATGATCATATGATTTTTCTACTTTAGACTGTTGATGTGATAGATTACATCAGCTGATTTTACATGTTGAACCAGGCTTGCATACCTGGGATAAACACTACTTGGTTGTGATGTATAATTCTTTCTATTCATTGTTGGATTCAATAGCCAATATTTTGTTGAGGATTTTTTGCACCTGTCTTCATGAGAGCTATTGGTGAATAGTTTCCTTTTCTTAAGGTATCTTGTTCTTGTTTGGTATTAGGGTAAAGTTGGCTTTATAAAATGACTTAGGAAATATTCCCTCTGCTTCAATCTTCTGAAAGAGATTATAGAGAATTCTTAGAATTGATTCCTGAAATGTTTGGTAGAATTCACCAGGGAACCCATTTGGACTATGTGCTTAATTTTTTAATCCTCACCCGAGGATATTTTTTCATTGATTTTTAGAGAGTGGAAGAGAGAGGGAAAGACAGAGAGAAATATTGATGTGAGAGAAACACATTGATTGGTTGTCTCTGCATGAGCCTGGTCCAGGGCCTTGGCCGGGGAGGAGCCTGCAACCAAGGTACGTGCCCTTGGCTGGAATCAAACCCAGGACCCTTCAGTCTGCAGGCCAATGCTCTATCCACTGAGCAAAACTGGCTAGGGCTGTGCTTAATTCTTGATAAATGAACATTGGAATGAAATGAATATGGCTTTATATGGATACATGATTACATTTGGGGGTATTTTGGGGTATCTGAGTGTACATATGAGAGGGGCTTCACCTGCTGGGAGATGTTTCTCTATGTAAAGCAGACAGTTAGGAATCTCTGCTCAGTTGAAAGTTCATGTTTCCATGGGAACTTCCTCCAACACCACGACTCACGCACTTACAAGAGTGAGCCTGAGCCCCAGGTTTGTATCATGTGACCTCCTTTCCTACCCTGTGGCCACACTTGATTGAATCAGAGATGGACAACTGGACCAATCAGATTATCTTTTTAGGGATTTGGCAGTTAGGACCAAGAAGCTGTTACCCAGTTTCTGCATAGAGCTGGAATTGAGGTGCCCAGGACACAGGAGTTGTGGACCAGTTGCAGGAGCTGTTACAGGAGAGAGGTGCAAAGTTCTGCCTGCTAAGAGAGAAGGATAAGGTGGAAACTGATCTGGTTGCTGGAAACAAGTAGAAAGAGTGGGGCTGAAGGACGGTAGGCTGGAGAGGCTCAGAAGACACTGCCTGGGGCCCAGGAAAGGACAGAGAACGTGTGAGAGGTATCTGTACCCTTCTCCTAAGAGGGCCAGGCCTTGGCTTATGTTGGGGTGAGAGGAAGAAAGTGATGTGGAGGCAGAAGCAAGGATCCATGTCTGAGCTGGAGCAACTGAGCTTCCCAGCATGGAGTACTGAGGGCTGAAACAGGGCTGTGGCTAATGCACCTTTGCTCCTCCACCCCGTGCCTAGCCCTTCAGCCAACAGAGAAAAATGACAAATGGAACCCATGGCTCTGCAAACACAAAAATCAGAGAGATTTCATCTAAATAGACTTTAATTAGAAGTAAACTGGAGAGTTTTACATACAAATGCATTTTGGTTTTTAGTTAGAACCATCACCCCATTATTAAATCTGGTGTGTGTGTGTGTGTGTGTGTGTGTGTGTGTGTGTGTACATTCTGGTGTCCTCCTTGTGAGTGTGTCTGTGTGAGAATCCATCCCTTTATGTAGTAGATCTTCATGGTCTCTTCCAGGCCACCTCAATGTAAACTGATAAGTTGTGCTCTTGTCTTTATCATTATTCATTCCTGTTAGTCATTCTCCTGGAAGAATCCCGAGTCACCGTCAGTCATCTTCCTTTTCCTAATCTCCCCCAAAGCTCCTGGACGGAGGTGGGTGTGTCTGGGGTGGGTCTTGAGGTATCTTAGGCCACAGCTCCCGCCTTGGGTGGAGGCCTCAGCTTTCGGAGTCCAGGGGGTAGGAGAATCGGGTCTTGGTGCACCAGAAGCGATGGACCGCAAATACTATGGCCCCGAGCAGCAAGAGGGCGCCCAGGGCCCCAAAGAGAATCCCGAAGAAAGCGCCGAGTTTCATGCTCAGATGCTCACAGCGCTCGCCCCAGGGCGTGTAGATGGAGAAGGACATACAGCTGGGAACAAAGAGAGGGGACACGTCAAGAGCGGGGAGGCGGGGTGGGGATGGGGGTAGTGGGGGCCTGCGCTCAGCCGCTCCATCCCCTCTTGCGGCGGGGCCAGAGGAGGTTTTCCAGGACAAGTAGGGCTTCCCTTTAGGGAAAGAGGCCGAGTCAGCCCTGAGCTGATGCTGGAGAGAGGGCGCCTGGCAAACGAAACCACGTGGTGTGTGACAGGTCGGCTTCATCTGAGCAGCGGGGGTGGGGTTGGGGGTGGGAAAGGCAGGCCGGGGGCAGGTGAGCCTGCGCTGTCACGGCCCAACCCCTTGCCTGGAGTTGGGTCCCGCCCTCGGCTCCACCACCTCTTCCTTGGCCCTGGGAAGGGAGGGCTAGGCGGGTCTGGAACTGCATTGGGGAGGAGGGTAGAGCCAGAGGTTCTCAACCTGTGGGTCCCGACCCCTTTGGCAGTCGAACGACCCTTTCACAGGGGTCGCCTAAGACCATCCTGCATATCAGATATTTACATTACAATTCATAACAGTAGCAACATGACAGTTATGAAGTAGCCACGAAAATAATTTTATGGTTGGGTCACAACATGAGGAACTGTATTTAAAGGGCCAGAAGGTTGAGAACCACTGATAGACGGAGGGCCCTGCGGTGACGATGGGGCCCGGAGGGCACGGACCTTCTCCTCCTTGGCAGGCATGCAGACTTAGTGCATCCCACTCCCCGGGGCCCCTCAGACTGTTGATGAACCAAGGGGACACAAGGTGCCAGTTTGAGAGGGCCTCCCTGCCTGGTACTCTTAAGAAAGGGCAAAACCCGGCCTAGACTCAAGACAAAGGGTTCCTTTTCCCCCACAATGACACAGCAGGGTGTCCACCCAAGAAGCAAAAGCAGATGTAAGAGTTTGACCTTGGAACCCATATCCTACTACTTAACGTACTGGGTACCTTGGGCAGGGTCCTTATCATCTCTGAGCTGCAGTTTTCTTTTATTTTTATTTTTTTAATTTTTTTTATTTTTTTAAATTAAATCTTTATTGTTCAGATTATTACATTTGTTCCTTTTTTTTTCCCCCCCATAACTCCCCTCCTCCCAGTTCCCGCCCCACCCTCCGCCCTCACTCACCACCCACTGTCCTCATCCATAGGTGCACGATTTTTGTCCAGTCTCTTCCCACATCTCCCACACCCCTTTCCCCCCCAAGAATAGTCAGTCCATTCCCTTTCTATGTCCCTGATTCTATTATAATCACCAGTTCATTCTGTTCATCAGATTATTTATTCACTTGATTCTTAGATTCACTTGTTGATAGATGCATATTTGTTGTTCATAATTTGTATCTTTACCTTTTTCTTCCTCTTCCTCTTCTTAAAGGATACCTTTCAGCATTTCATATAATCCTGGTTTGGTGGTGATGAACTCCTTTAGCTTTTCCTTATCTGTGAAGCTCTTTATCTGACCTTCAATTCTGAATGATAGCTTTGCTGGATAAAATAATCTTGGTTGTAGGTTCTTGGTATTCATCACTTTGAATATTTCTTGCCACTCCCTTCTGGCCTGCAAAGTTTCTGTTGAGAAATCAGCTGACAGTCATATGGGTATTCCCTTGTAGCTAACTGAGTTTCTTTCTCTTGCTGTTTTTAAGATTCTCTCTTTATCTTTTGCTCTTGGCATTTTAATTATGATGTGTCTTGGTGTGGTCCTCTTTGGATTCCTTTTGTTTGGGGTTCTCCGCGCTTCTTGGACCTGTAAGTCCATTTCTTTCACCAGGTGGGGGAAGTTTTCTGTCATGATTTCTTCAAATAGGTTTTCAATATCTTGGTCTCTCTCATCTTCTGGCACCCCTATAATTCTGATGTTGGTACACTTGAAGCTGTCCCAGAGGCTCCTTACACTATCCTCGGATTTTTGGATTCGTTTTTCATACCGCCCCTCCGGTTGGGTGTTTTTTGCTTCCTCGCATTTCAAATCATTGACTTGATTCTTGCGCTCTTCTGGTCTGCTGTCGGGAGTCTGTATAATATTCGTTATTTCAGTCCGTGTATGCTTAATTTCTAGTTGGTTCCCCAATATAACATTGAGGGTCTCATTAGTTTTCTTGTAAATCTCATTAAGTTTATCGGCGGCTTCTAAACAGTTCTTGAGAGACCTTAAAAGTGTGGTTCTGAACTCTATATCTTCCATTGACAGTTTTGTCCTGTTTCTTTGTCTCCACATTTTGTTATGCTTCCTTGGTGCACCCCCTAGTGGTCTTTGTTCGCAGTCTTATAGTTAAACCTTGATTGTTCTAGCTAATACCAGGGAGGGTTTGACCTCCAGGCCAAGTGGCTATGAGAATCAGCTGTGTCAGCAGTGAGAGAACTTCTGTCCTCTAGGGAGGTGCTAATCTAGCCTTTGCCTGAGGCTATCCGGCAAATGCCTCTGTGCAGGGCTTGGGCGGGGCGGGTCGAACAGGATCAACAGGGTGGGCCTGAGAGAGCAGTTATGGCGGCTCTCAGTCCTGTCTCCAGGGGCTCTGCCTCTCTGAGTCCCAGCACCCGCTGCAAAGCTGGGAGAGAAAGCTGCACTGGCTCTGACCGAAGCCAGACAGTCCCGCTTCTCCCGTTTGAGTCTGGGTCCCTAAAGACTCGCCTGTATCTGGAGCTCAGAGTCTGCGACTCCCTCCCGATTGAAAACGCCAACCGAGCCCTCCGCCGCCAGCCCGCTCCGCGCACTCCGCACCTCAGAATTTGACTTCAGCACTGTGCCTCCTCTGAGTGTCCGTATGCGTTTCTCTTTCCTCCTAGTTGTAGGACTTCCACTCAGCCAGCGTTCTTGTGGTTCTGGGTGATGTCCATTCCGTCTTTTAGTTTCACTTTTGAAGTAGTTTTTCAAAGCAGCAAACTCCGGCGTTAACCTATGCTGCCATCTTGGTTCCAGTTTTCTCATCTTTAAAAAAATACCTACCTAGTAGCTCCTTTGAGGTAATATGGCACCTTTATTCTCCACACGGAGGGGGCACTCACACGTTTTATTTTCCATTATCCATTTTTTCTCTGATCCCAGTTCTCTTAATTACACAGGGAGCCACCGCTAATTTGCAGACATCCATTCTGGACCCCTAGCAGTGTCTTTTCCCAGCTTGGATTTCCTAGCACTGCCCTCTCTACCTCCCGCCCCTGCCCCCTGTCCCACTCACCTGCAGCGGGGCCCATCCGGCAGGTGCTGACACTGGCCTCCGTGCTCACAGTAGCCCTCACTGCAAGGGGACACGCAAGTGAAGCCGCCCTGCGTGCTGTAGACCAGTTTGTAGCCTTTGTAGCCATTGCATTTTAAGTGAGTCTGCAGCATGCTCACGTTTGCTGTCAGGTAGGACACAGATGAACAGCAAGAACAACTGATTAACACCAGATCTATTCCTTTTCGATCAAGGATTCAATTTTAGGCATTTATCCTTAGAAATAATGGGAAGACTGTGCAAATACATATGTTCATGGAAGTCCAGAGCAGCATGTTTTAAATAGTAACAACATTTAACAGAAGTTTTATTAAGTAAGGGATATTGTGCAACCAGTAAGCACCATGGTATGGAAAATGCATTGGTTAAGAGAATGTGCTTTGAAGTCAGCCAGACCTGTGTTGAAATTCAAACTCTACTACTAACTAGTTGTGTGATTTGGGGAAATTTCTTAATTCTTCCAGCCTCAGTTTTCTTATCTTTAAAAGAAAATGATAATAGCACCTACCTTGCGATGAAGTTTAAATGAGATAATATATATGAATATTCAGTATAGCGCCTGACACAATAAGCACTAAATTAATGGTCACTATTAGTATAACATTCTATTTAAAATATATTATACCACACTATATTAAAATATATTACAAAATAATATATAAAATGGGACTATGCACACAATATATAAGGTAATCTGTTCACAATTGTTTAATAAGGTGATCAAATATTAGGTATAATTTAATCCCTTTATTGTAAAAAAAATTCGATATGTGCAAAGGTGCCTATGCATAAAAGAAAAATCAGAAGGATGTGTGCAAAATGGATTTGTCTCTGGAGATTGGAATTACAGGTGATTTTTTTCTCTTCTTTTTGTTAATGTTTGTTTCCTAAAGTTTATACAATAAACACATTTTACTTGTATAATAAAAACTCTGGGTTTTTAAAAATCTGTGTTTTGTTTTTAAACAGAAGGCATGGTCTATCTAGGGTACTTGTTCCCTTATCTCTACCCCTACCCCCCTACCACACGTGCACATAGTAGGTGGAGGATTTCACACTGGTTGCCCCCCAGGAGGGAAGAGGGTTAACCTGCATTCTAGAACAGGGGTGGGCAAACTTTTTGACTCGAGGGCCACAATGGGTTCTTAAACTGGACCGGAGGGCCAGAACAAAAGCATGGATGGAGTGTTTGTGTGAACTAATATAAATTCAAAGTAAACATCATTACATAAAAGGGTACGGTCTTTTTTTTTTTTTTTAGTTTTATTCATTTCAAACGGGCCGGATCCGGCCCGCGGGCCGTAGTTTGCCCACGGCTGTTCTAGAAGAAGCTCTTGCTTGGTTCTGGACCCAAGTAGCACAACAGCTTCTAATGGGCTTGGCATGGTCACTGCCCTGTTCTCTGTCTCACTCCCCAAATAGGGTGGGCTACTCCTTTCCTTCTCTGACAGGCTCGTCCACCTATCTCATTCCCGTTGCAGGAGAGTCAGGGGCTGTCAGAGCTGAAGGGGACCTCAGAAATCCCATCTCATTTTCTAGATGAAGGTGTTGAGGCCTGGGCTGGAAATGGCGTTTGCAAAGGATCACACCCTTTTGGGGAGAGGATATCTCTGGCCCCGCGCTGGGTCTTCAGCCTTTAACGTAATGTCCTCCAGCTGGAGGGCAAAGGCAAAGGATGTCTGTGTTTATGTATAGCAAGTACAACAGTATTTTAACAAAATCACTAACAGTTTTATGAAAAGAAAGTAAACTATCAGCAGCAGTGGTTAGGGAAGCAGAAGTTGGGATACTTGTTCTATGAAACTGAACAATGGACTTACCATGTTGGATCTGTTCTTGGATCTAGAAAGCTGGTAGGTAAAATGTTTATAATTTCCTTCTCAGAAATTATAAACAAAAATACTCTTTTTTTCCACCATGGGTTTGTGTGGGCTAAATTTCTGGACCAGGCTTCCTCAGTTTACCTCCTCCCTCAGCTCTCCCTGGGACTGTCCCCAAGATAGTGACTCACAAGCCGTCAAACTGCGCACGTCTCTCCTGGAGATAGGGTGGAAGACCACGTCGTTCCTGGGCTCCTCACTTTTCTTCCATGTCCCCTGTGGGGCCTGCAGTAAAAATGCCTCCACCACTGCGTCCAGCAGCCGGGTGTTCAGGAAGTGGATGACAGGACCCCGCGGGCGGTACTGGAACTCCGAGATGACAAGCCATTGTTGCAGGGAGCCGCTTGCTGGAGAGCTGCTATGGGGGAGGAGCAGAGTGAGGGGCTTAGGGGTGAGGAGTAAGAGGGAGGATTTGGGGAGCAGGCAGGAACAATTCCACTTACATTTTTTGCACTTTGCTATTCCTGAGAAAGGCCCGCACATCCAGGTTCTTCAGCCTGTAGGCCACCTAGGGCAGATGGTTGGGGGCAATCGGGGTAGGGGTGAGACCCAGTCCAGAGAGGAGACCCTTCCACTTTAATGCATTTATTCTTCCCTGTCTGTTACCATCTTAGAATGTGAGTCCCAGGACCCCATCTCATCCATTTCTGCATCCCCACACCCCAGCCTAGCTCCATGACTGGCATGAGTTCCTGCTTAATAAAAGTTTGCTGGTGAGTGAAGGACTTTACATATCGCCCCCCAACCCCAGCCTCCTATTACAAGGGGAGAACCTGAAATGAATGGCTCCCACTTTGTTTCTGATCCCTGATGCACCCACTCATTCTCTCCCCACATGTATACTGAATATGGATTATGTTTAGGCAGACCTAGGGGATGTCAACATGATTCAGGAACCGTCCATACTCAAAGGTCTGTAGTCTGGTGTAGTAGACAAATGCCCACAGATTTTTACCAGAGTGTACAGTGCTATGGTGGTGGTGATAGTAGTAGTAATAGTAATTATTATTCAAATTTTTGAATATATGTTTCAGGTACCATGTTAAGTACTTCACATACATTATTATTTAGACCTTGACACAACCTGTTGACATAGGTATGATTGTCACTTCTATTTTTATAGACGAGACATCAAATAATTTGTCTGATTATTATACCTGGTCTAATGGGTGGTAGAGCCTGGATTTGAACCCAGGTATATAGGATTCTAGAGCCTCCATAACTCAACCATTGTGTTACTTTGCCTGTGATTGAGGAATGGAAAGGGGATGGATGGGGCCCAAAAAGAGGGAGCCCCCAGGTCCATGTGGGAATTCAGAGAAGGCTTCCTGGTGATGAAAGACCTTCTTGTGTTTCTTCCATATAATACCCAAGTGCAGGTCTCAAAGGACTCTCAGAAGGAGAGGCAGCAGTGACTCAGCCACCCCAGACTCTGTTCATGTCAACTTGGCCATTTCAACCCCCTCAGAAGGCTCTGTTCTGTGGCTTCCTGCCTTCCTCACCCCGAGCCTTTTCTGAGGCAGAAGGCTCCCGTCTTCCCTGGCAACTGCATCTAGATGGATGATGAGGATGCAGAACGCACAAGTGATGGCTAAGACCCTGCCCTAAACCTGCCAGGATCCTCCTTCCCACTCAGAGCCACCTGCAGTACTAACCGAAGCGTTGACCTCTGCTTCAGTGGCGTTTTCTTCCTCACTGAGAATGAGCTGGATGGTTCTTAAAGGGAACTCTGGAGATGGGAGAAGCAGATTTATATTCACTTCCTGGGTTTACCCAGATTTACCCACTGAGACCATTGGGCCAGTCTAGGGAGACTGCCCGATTCTAGTGATAGATCAGGAGAAGTGGCTGAGTCTGCTGACCCTCACCCTAGAGCTCATTTGACTATGATCAGGGATTCCCTGACTCTCATCTAACTGAGCCATAAGGCCACCTTTAGTCTTTTATCATAAGACCACTCAAGCCTGTTTTTCATGCTGCCCCCACCAGCTCCCATAGCCTACAACTTACCACCACCCAAAAGAAATATGAAGTTCTGTCCTGTGAGTTTAAGAAACTCTTCCCTGGCCCCCGGAGGTCCCCTTCTTCTCCCAAGAGAGAGAAGAATGGTGGTGAGGGTGGTGGGGGCATCTGGTGAGACCTGGGTCAATAGTTGGAGTGAAGTTGTTCCCAGCCAGGAAGCAACGATTGTCTGTGAAGGCTGGGGGGCAAGTGCAGGTGGGCTGGCAGCCCAGAGTCTGGGAGATGTAGCAGTGGCCCTGGTTGTAGCAGTAATTCACAGGGCAAGACTTGTTCTGACAGTGTTCAGAGTCCTCCAGACCTGTGGAGAGAGCAGAGGTCAGCAACACCAGGCCCGACAGCAGTGGGGAGCCCCCAGCCCATGGAGAGCTGTTTCCAGGACAGCCTGGTTGCTTTCCCCCAAAGTCCACTCAATCTATGTTCTGCTTGTGGGCCACTCTGAACCCCAAACTATCCTTCTCCCTTTTCCAGGCACTTCTCTACTGGAAAACCCTTTTCCTCTACCAGGTAGATATTCGCCCACTTCTGCTGAGGGAAGAGGTGTTTATCAGTCTCTCCACATCAGGAAAGGACCCAGAAGGCTTTCCTCACTTCTATTCCCTTTTCTGCCTTTATAAGGCTGCGGTTCTACCCACTCTGGCCTCTGCTTGGATTTCAGTTGAGCTTAATAAAGGCCTCACTGTGATTTATTTCCCTCATCATGACCCCAATCACTTAGAAGTCAAGGAACAGATAGTGGCAGCAGGACTAAAAGGGAAAATGAGGCACACTTGCCACCAGATGCCCATGACAGCCCCTCCGAATGTCCTGACGGGGGATGTGGAGACTTACATCTCTGAAAACCCCAGTTTGCCTTTGGTTCCCTGTCTCTGCTAGAAGTCCCCTCTCTTCTCCAGGCCACATTCAATCTTTTGCCCTGGGTTTTCCCAATCAGTGTCCCCGGCCTGTTCTGCCCTGGCCTCTCCCCCATGCCTATATAATCTCTTCTCCTTCAGCCTCACACCCTACCATGCAAACTTTACCTCCTTACTGCACACACTATGTTGAGCATTCTAAATACTTGCTAGAAAAGGGAGAGAAATGGTTTGCTCATGGCTGTCCTAGAACCCCTAGGTATCACCTGTCCCCAGAAACTTTTCCTACCTGGGCCCTGTTCCAAGCTTACCTGTACAGTGACGCCCATCCCCAGTTAGGTTTGGGGGGCAAGGATCACAGCCCTGCCCAGGAATACACTTCACATTCGGGAAGCACTGCTCATCACAGAGGTCCTTGGAACGCTCACAGTACTGGCCGAAGGTGGTGGTGTCACACTTGCAGCTGGCCACCTGGAATGGGTTGCTGATCACTGGGCAGCCAGGAGGCTGAACCATTAAGGGCATCTAGGTGTTTCAGTACTGACTCCTCCAGTCTGCGAACCCATGGGACCTGAGACCTTGTCTTATTTCTGCCAGTATTTATTGAGCACTTTCTTGACCAGGCCCTGGGCCTGCAGGGTCCCGCCCAGAGGCACATGGTCTCTAGCCCACTCGTCTCCCTGGGCCCTTCTTTCCCCCATCCCTCTTTGTGCCTGGCTTCTACCCCAGATGCTCTGTCTCTTCCTTCTTACACCATGTCTCTTTGCCCGAAATCCTTTTTAGAGTAAGACAGAGCTAAATAAATATTCTACTATCCCTTGAAAATGGGACCCCCTGAAAGCTGCAGTTTCCTGCTCATCGTCCCCTTGTTGACTCCCAAAGCAAGAAGACAGCGTCTCACTGCTCAGCACCATGAGAACACGGTAAGCAGAACAACGGTACAGGGAAGGTCGAGGTTTGGGAACCTCATCAAGCTCCCTGGTCTCTCTTTTCTGACCCATCCTCTGAGAGGACCCTGGAAATCTCCCTGAAATGCAACTCTCCAACACTTTTACTTCTAAGACTGGGAATTCTGGGATCTCTAGAATAATATATTGACTCTGTTTTCCCACTCTCTATGTTTTTCCCCTTTTCCAGCCCCTGGACTCCCCACCTCTCCTCCCAGCACCATGGTGATGAGACCCCAGAGGGAAATGGCTGTGTTGGACATTAAGCCACCTTAGTAAAGACTGCCTGTGTCTGAGCAAGGCACAGAGCCACAGAGCACTTCCTGGGTCTGAAGAGGGGAGAGTGTGGAGCTTGGGATCAGTGTAGACTCATACTCAGGGACCACACTTTCCCACCCCACACCTCAGTGCCTAGTTTCAGAAAAATGGAGCTGGGGACCAGGGGGGATGCTAGGAAAGCCTGAGCTGGAAGTTCCCTGCCAGCCTGGCAGAATGGGAGCCGGGAGATAAAAATTCAATTGAGCTATAAGCAGTAAAGAAAGTTCTATTTCTCACACGAATAAGTTTGTGGCCTGAGATGGTATCTGCTCTACTCACCTACCTCAGTTCCACCCACCTCCCAACACATATGACCACAGAGGGGCTTTGATATCTTTTCAAATTCCACTTGCTTTCCCCTCCAAAATGGAAACCTCCTTCTCACCCTCGTCCCAGCACTCACCTCCAGGGAGGAATTGCCCACCCGGCTGGTCTTGTTGTATAAACACTGTTCCTTTCCCTTGCAAGCACAGACCACGGTCTTTGGCTGGAGTAGAGATGATAAGTTGTCCTTGACATTTCTTGCTAGAATCTCCAGAGTGAATGGTTCCAGCGAGTTTGGTGTCCAGAGCAGTGTCCCATTCTCTGCCCCAAGGAAAATGAGGTCATTGAGAGGTGGAAGCCTTGATTTCTCTGCCATCTGACATGTCTTGGCATTTAACACCCTAAGAGCTAAGGCTGGAATCCTCCATCTCCCTCAGACCACCCCTCAAACCTCACCAGGCATTTCCTCAGGCAAGGCTGGTTTCCTGGGGTGGTCACGCTCTAAGCTGGAGCCCAACTAACTGAGTGTAGGGTGGAACTCCAAAGAGGGGAAGGCAGTTGATCCTGAAGAAACCCTCAAAAAGCAGCCTGCCTAGGCCTGCACCAGGACAGGACATCCACGGGGTATGGAGGGTGAAGGCCAGATCCTCCCGACACATCCCCACGCTACACTGTAGGTCACACTGGCCTCACCTTCACAGCAGCCCCATCCCTTGCCCTGATTTCTTGCCCACCCTCTCACTTCCTGGACCTTTGGCCAGCCACCCCTTCAGACACCAGATTGCAGTGAAACAGTGCTACATATTACAGGACTCCTCCAATCAAACCAGTCTTATGTTACTGAAGAAAATAGGAAAATCTCCTTTAAAAAGCAGGTTAAGAGGAGCTGATAGTAGGAGGAGACAAGAGTAACTTCCAGGCCATTCACTCTTCAGGAGAAAAGTACAGTGGAGGAGAAATCTCCTGATGCCATTGTCTCCTAGCCCCTGGCAGGATGCCACATGGAGCAAAGGGTACAGACAAAGCAGTCCCTCCTGATGCACAGAGAAAGAAAATCAGGCAGAGAGGTGCTCAGAGCTCAGAATAAGGTTCCTGGAGACCTTGGTTTGGCAAAGAGCAGTCACCAGCATATCAGTGCTGGGAACATAAGACAAGCTGCATCCTGTAGGCTTTGGCTCTTGGACCCAGACCATGTTGCAGGCCTAGGGGACTCCACAGCATCACTGAGAAAGAGCGATGAAGCTTTGCTTTGTCCCAGCTCAGAACAGCAGACAAGGAGAGACGAAGTTAGATAAACATGGTTGACAAACAAAAATAGTGACAAACGTTCCAAACAAAGGTATTTGTGTTTCTTTAAATCTTGTTCCACGTTATGTCCTTTTAAAAAGTAGATATGAAAGTATTTTAAATTAGCATTTCTTTGTTATGCTTTATTCTATTAATTCAGTGGTTACACAAAGATGGTTAAAGGTGATTATATATTGCTAGACACCCGGTGCACAAAATTTGTGCATGGGGAGGGGGGTCCTTCAGCCCGGCCTGCACCCTCTCCAATCTGGGGGATGTCCAACTGCCAGTTTAGGCCTGAACCCTGCACAATTGGCAGTCAGATATCCCTCTCACAATCTGGGACCGCTGGCTCCTAACAGCTCACCTGCCTGCCTGCCTGATCATCCCTAACTGCCTCTGCCTGCCAGCCTGATCACCCCTAACTGCCCTCCCCTGCCAGCCTAATTGCCCCTAACTTCCCTCCCCTGCTGGCCTGATCACCCCTAACCACTTCTGCCTTGGCCCCTACCACAGTGGCTTTGTCCAGAAGGACATCCAGTCTAATTAGCATATCAACCTTTTATTAGTATAGATTAGATTGAGATGAATTATCTTTGAATCAGTTGTACATGCCCAAAGTCAGTCTAGCTAGTTGGCCAAATCTCCGTAAGCCCATCACTATTCACCATGGGGGTGAGCACCTGTTTGAATTATAGGGATTATGCCTAAGAAATGTTGGTCTTGGATATTCCAATAGAAAAGTGACATGAAGTTGCAAAGGGTATAATAATGAAAAATTACCCAAACCTTGTCTCTGAACTCATCCCCCATGTCCCCAGCCAAACATTCTTACCAAAAAGCTTGAAGTCCTTAGTGTAGCTGTTTCTGAGAGTGAATGTGACGTCCTTAGAGCTGCCTTTGTATTGAATCAGCTTGGTCTCCCCCTTGTAGGCTTTCACCATTTGGGGACCATCAATAGTAGGTGGGTACTGATCTGGAACACAAAGAGGGGATTTGGAGCCCAAGGAAGGACAATCTCTTGCCGTGTGGGTCTCCTCTCTCTCCAGTCTCCTGGCTTGTGTGAGGCATTCACAGGACTGTGACCCACCTCTGGAAGTATCTGCTCTCGGACCTATGCAGAGCAGGTTGGGATTGTACTGCCCACCTAGCCAAATATTTATTCTCTCTTTGTCTTTTCCCAAAATGGGATTCATTTCAAGTTCTTTCCTGCTATGCTGAGCTTGGTACGAAGTGAATCCAAAAACAGATTGTTTAGACCATCACAGAGTTTTAACTTTGGAAGAGGACTGAAAACCGTGAGGGTAATATCTAAGTGGCATTGCATTTTTCAGGAAATAGGGAGTTAAACCTTTTTACTGGTCTCTGCTTTTTGGAGACTTGCTATTTCCATTTCATTTTTTCTTCATTCATTCATTCATTCATTCATTCAATCAGTCATTTAAGTATTTATTGTGCACCTACTATATGGCTGGCACTATTCTAGGTAGTGAGGACACAGCAGTGAACAAAGAATACAAAAGATACCAATGAAAATTAGAAAATATGTTTGATAGTTATAAATGCTAAGGAGTAAAAAATAAAGCAGGGAAAATGAGTAGGGAGTGTGGGTGAATGTGAGATGTTAGACAGGCTAGCCAAGAAAGGTGGCATTTAATTAGAGACTTGAAGGAGGTGAGGGGCAAGCCTATGGCTGTCAAGGGGAAGGGCACTTCAGGCAAAGAGAACAGCCTGTGTGGAGTCTCAGAGTTGAGAGTGAGCCTGGCGTGTTCGAAGGACACAAAGAAGCCAGTTGGGCTGGAGTGGAGGGAGCAAAGTGGGAGTACTAGGAGATTTCAAGAGGCAAATTGGATAAGGCTTTGAAGGTCATCATAAGAACAGAGTGGGCTGGGGAATCATGGGAGGGTTTGAGCAGTGGAATAACATGAGTCAAAGAACCTGGTAAATTTAATGTGTAGCTTAAAGGGATGTTATGGAAGGGGGCTCATCATCTGCCCCCTAACTCTGAAAATGTCGCCCTGGGCCTCATGCCACTTACGGAGGGTGTTGTTCATCTGCTGGTATCTTCTAAAGAGCATCCTAGTGTCCAGTCCAGTCTTTGTGTTTCCTGTGGCCAGGGTGTCATAGATGCATTGTTTATCTCCATTACACTTGAAGGTTGAATTTTTATCCAAGGAGTTGTTTTTCCACAGTTGGGAAAGGAAGACAGGGGTGAAGTTTGAAGGCAGATGGTCATCCCTCTTGCCAAGAAGGCTTGTTCCATTGATTGCCCCTAGAACACACGAAGTTCGATGGTGGTGGTATCAGGGGTGGGACTCCAGCTATGTTTCTGCAGTGTCCACCCCTTACTCTCACTTTATATGGCTTGAGGTAGGTGCGGTATAAAAGGCCAGGTTGACTTCTGGCTTCTGAGTATGAAAATCCCTGCTCTAGTGGCTGAGGGCCACCTCCTTCCCTCATCTTCTCTTCCAGGTAGAGAGACATGGGTGGGAGTGGGATGGAGGAAACAAGTCTGGGGTGGCACCAGAATCCTCCTAAATTTTCCACCCCTCCCTCACGAAGGACAGAGGTCTGGTGCCCACAGGCCTGAGGGAGACATCCCAGCCCTGTCCCATCTACCCCCAGCACTCTGAAGTCCAGACTCACAGGTCATTCCATAGCGAAAAAGCATCTCTTCATTGCTCTCTTGGGGAATGGTGGTGCCATTGGGCATCTTGAAGTCATCTTCTGGATTATTGTTCCAGACCCCTGAGGGACAGAGTAGGAGGTTAGCCACCCTGTGACTGTGCTTCTCCCCATTCCCTGGGAAGCATCCAACGGGGCACACTCAAGATATGAGGAGGAGCAGGGGCCCAGGAAGCCTCTCTCTGTTGCATCTGTTCTTGGTTCAGGCCTCTAGGAGGAGGGTAGAGGATGGACCATAACCTCAAAGCCCACCTTTCTGCTTCAGGGAGGGAGGAGGAGAGAAAGAGGAGGGAATGGAGGCAATGGAGGGAGAGGTAGGAAAGTGTGAGGTGTAGGAGGAGAAGGTGGCTGCTGACCCACCCTCCTCAGAGTCCCTCCTGGATGCTCCCTTGGCTGCCCCGGAAGTGGAGCTTTAGGAGGACAGGAAGTGAGACTCAAAGGTAGCTGAAGAGGTCCCTGTCCTTCCCTGCCCCTCTGTGGCCCCAGGGTTCTGTTCCATGGAGGCTGAGAAAGGGAAATGCAGCCTGGGATGTCCATAGGCCAATGGGTAGGGAACCACCAGGAGTGGGGGTAGGATCTGAGCTCCTGTTGTGGCCACTGCCTCAGAGTCAGGGCCCTGCCTGTTTCTTACCCAGGAGGCCCTCTGTGCGGTCTCGGTACTCCTCTGGGAGGCTGCAGGAGGCGTGGAGGATGTTGGAGAGAGCTGTCACTGATATGATCACTGTGCCATCTAAGCTGGCTGTCACCAGGGAGCCATTGCGGGTCATTATGACTCCAGTGGTGTTGAAGATTTCCTGGTCTAGAATGTTGGGAGACAGATGAGGAAGAAATCAGCATTGGTCCTTGCAGGCCTAAGACTTGGCCGTAATGAGTGTTCAAAAAGCAGAGGGACACTGGAAGCAGCTCTGGGATGTCCTGCAGGCGTCTTCTCCAGTGGCCTCAAAACCAAACTCACAGGGTACCCCTCAAGGCCACACCACCCACTTCTACCTGGGGACTGAAGACAGGGGCTGCCACAGGAAGGCTGTCACAGCCCTGGAGGAAGGAGGGAAGTGAGGAGGGAACGTTTAATGCCTGGCTCCTGGGTGAAGGAGCTGCTCGGCACAGCTGCTGAAGGGACAGCAGGGGTGGCCACCACTCTCCTCTGCCCCAGCGCTGCCACCTCCATACCCCACCACCCTGCTCCCAATCGCAGGGCACCCTCTGAACCCTCACGGCTTCCCCAGCCTACCTTCAAATGTCACAGTCTGGTTATTGAGCCACACGTGGATTGTGTCATTGGGCTCAAGGAGCCACTGAACCTGGAAGGAAATTGGAGGAGGACTAAGGCTGACCTGCAGGTGGGCCCGGAGGCCGAGAAAGGAGGCTGCAAAGAGCTTAGAACCTGAGCCCTGGACAAAGATGAAGGTGATGGAGAGTGTGACGGTGAGGTTTTTCTACCTAACACCTATGGAGTGCTTAGAATGGGCTAGGCTCAGAATTAGGCACATTTCTTAGGTGACATCATTACAATCTCACATTAGCCCTGTGGGGTAGGTAATATTATTATCGCCATTTTCCTGTAAGAAAACTAAGGCACTGGAAGTTTAGTCATCTCTTCCACCTAACTTTTGGAGCCTGGATCCTAATCTTGTGTCCCCAGGGTTGACTCCCAAACTACACCAGCAGGAAACTTTTTCCCTCCTTCTTGCCCCCTTCCCTTCTTCTCATTCTCCTCCTGGGCCCCGATTTCCAGCTGAAGGTCCCTGAGGGCTCTCTGTGAGGGGAGCGAGGATGTCTAGAGGCCCTGCCTCACTCACTGTGATGGGGTCCAGGCTGCTGGAGTTGTACTGAGCGGCAAACGCAATGAAGTTGGTGGCCTGGGCAGAGCCGGTCTGGGCAGTGCGGCCCTGCAGCAGGAAGGATGAGTTTCCGTCTCTGGCTCTGACCAGCAGGAAGTCCCCCAGCCCATTGAAGATGTAAGTGGCATCATCTAAGGTGGTGATGTGGGGGTCCCCGAACATCCAGGCTGGAAAAGGGAGATACCACATTGGCATGGCAGAGGAGGGAAAGGTCTGAGATTCCCCACCGCCCACAGGTGGGCATTTACCCAGGTAGACACAAGCCTGGGAGTTGTTCATGGCTTGTAGAATCTTCCCTGGAAATCCTCTTGCATTTTGTGCCCCCACCACACCCATGTCTGCTCATTATCTCCCATCCCCCAGTCCTACCCCTTTCCCAATAGCAGGTACAAAGCTCCTCTGTTTGCCATGCACCGAATGCCAGAACCCTCTCCACCTTCCCTTATGGCCACAGTCCCGCCCAGGAATTTAGTGCTGCCTTGTCCAGGCCCCAAGAGGCTGCCCCACCCCCAGATCCTTTGCTTTGGGTCTGCTTCAGGGCAGGCCCCAGCAGCCTCACCAGGCCTTGGGGGCCAGTACCCAGCACAGGTGATGCGGGGCCGCCTTTGTTGGTACAGGGTGCAGAAGGAGGGCTGGTCATTCCAGCGGCAGCACCAGTCCTGCGGCTCCAGTTCTTGCTCTGTGGAGAAGAGCAGTGCGTTGAGGGATGTGTGCGGGGAGTGGGACATGGAAGACCTGCAGAACCCAGCTGGAAGGTTCATGGGGCAGGATGATATGTGTGGCAAGGCCATGGTTTGGGAATCAGGCATACCTCAGTTCAGATCCCACCCTGCCCAATGACCTTAAGCCAGGGACTAGTTGTTGTCTCCCTTGCAAGCTTATTGCAGCTGGGCTCCCAGGTGGGCCAGCACAAGGTCAAATATAAAGAACCTCCTTTCTTTTCTTTTTTTTCTTTTCCTTTTTCTTAAAATATATTTTTATTGATTTCAGAGAGGAAGGAAGAGGGAGAGAGAGATAGAAACATCCATGAAGAGAGAGAATCATGGATTGGCTGCCTCCTGCACGTCCCCCACTGGGGATCAAGCCCACAACCCGGGCATGTGCCCTTGACCAGAATCGAACCTGGGACCTTTCAATTCGCAGGCTGATGCTCTATCCATTGAGCCAAACTGGCTAGGGCAAGAACCTCCTTTCTTAAAAGGTGGGGTGCTGTGTCCCACTATTCTTAAAATGCTGTGTGGGGGCGGGCATGGGTGATGGTCTGGAACTATGGAGGCTGCTTGGATTATAGGAAAGAGGGGGAGGACACATGTTACCTGTCTTTCCCCCACACACACCTGAGCTCTCTAGTTCCTTTGAAGAGTGATGGAGATGACACTATGTCTTCCCGAGACAGCCTGCTACTATGGGTCCAGAGGAACAGGGTTAGACTAGGACCTCTCCGCTTCCCTAGAAAGATGCCTCCACTCTAGGCTGGGGCTATGAAGCCAAGTGGAGATGGTCAAGAGGCACTCACTCATAAACCCCTAAGATGTCAGCTGGAAGGGATGTTGGGAGCTGCCTAAGGTTACAAGATCAGGAAATTGAGGGCCGGAGAGGGGAAGGAACTGGAAAGGAGTGGGGACAAAAGGCTTTGATCCATGGGTCCCACTGCTTGGAATGGAGCCCAGGGATGGTCTCTGATGGGGAAGAGCAGAGAGCTCCAGAGGAAGGGGGGTTGAGATCTCTGTGGACACACATACCAAGCTGCCAAGGGCTCTGCACTCTCCAGCCTTGCAGAAGCTCTCCCCATGGCCCGTAGCTGCAACACACGCCCCCACGCCAGGAAGTGAAGCTGCATAGCTGCCTGCTGCCGAGGCCCCACCAGCCTGCAACAAGTCCACGCACACTCAGGCCCGATGCCTGTGGCGGGGGCAGGATTGGGGTGTGGTGTTTCTGGGGAGGGGCTGAGGATGCCTTGAAAGGGACAGGTTAGGGGGGACTGGAGAGATGGTGGGTGGGCTTGTGGGACAATGGAGATGCCCCAAGAGACAGGAAGGAGAAGTCACCTATGTGGATGGGCTGGAATCGTAAGTCCCATAGTCCCTGCTGCCAGGAGCAAGGGCAGGAGATGTGGTTCCAGTTCCAGCTGGGCCACTGAGGTTGTCTCAACCACTGCAAGCACCTGAGACGGTAGTTGGTTCTTTCTGTCCTGTGCAGCTGATAGATCTGCAGCCCCCTGAGGCCTGGAGGAGCAAAGGAAGCAGGGGTTATCTGAGGGCCTGGGGCCACGGGTTCTGCTTTACTAGTAGCTTTAGGGAACATCAAGACTCAGAAATGTAACCTCTGTATGCCTCTTTCCCCCTCTGGACAGCTCTCCCATAAATGAGACCCAACTCAGATTGGCAGCAATTCCTCCCCCAAAGACCCCTTTGATGTGACCTCCAAAAGCCCTCAAAACGTGGATCTTAGTGTGAAACCTTGGGACAAGGGCTAGGCAAGAAGGCCTCACCTACACACAACTCAGAGCCAAACCCTGGCCCTGAGCTTCAGCTCACTCTACCCTTTTGTCTGTCACTCTAAGCTCCAGTGCCTTCCCATCTCCCCAAACCCCAAATCAGTTCCTCCACATGCACCCTCTATCTAAGTGAATGATGCCACCACCCACTAGCCACCTACTCAGACACTTGCTTTCATCCTTGACCCCAGCTCTCCCACCAGACATGTCAGTGGCCAAAGCAGCCAGGGCAGAGGCTGATGCTCAGAGGCCAGCTGGGAAGCCACAGAAAAGTTGGCATGTGAAGCTGGGACTTGCTCCATTACCACAAGGCTGAGGAAGCATCCTCTGCGCCCAGACACCATCTTAGGAAGGTTGAAGTAAGTGGGAGTAGAGACCCTGATGGGGGGTTTGAACTTTAAATAGACCTTCAATTAATTGTAAGTTGCATACTGCCCACCAACTGCCATGAGTGAGAAGGGGGGCTCCAGAGTCCAATCCTATATAATAAAAGGCTAATATGCAAAACAACCAAATGGTGGAACGACCGGTGGCTATGATGTGCACTGACCACCAGGGGGCAGACGCTCAACACAGGAGCTGACCCTTGGTGGTCAGTGAGCTCCCATAGGGGGAGTGCTGCTCAGCCATCAGCTGGGCTCATGGCTGGCGAGTGCAGCGGTGGAGGCGGGAGCCTCTCCTGCCTCTGTGGCAGCGCTAAGGATGTCTGATTGCCAGTTTAGGCCCACTTCCTGCGGTGAGTGGGCCTAAGTCAGCAGTCGGACATCCCCCAAAGGCTTCTGGACTGTGAGAGGTGCAGGCCAGGCTGAGGGACACCCTCCTCCCTCCCCCCCCCCACCCCGTGCATGAATTTCATGTACCGGGCCTCTAGTAAGATATAATAGGACATTTGATTTGATCCTGTTCCCCAACAAAAAAGTAATTGTCAAGAAAACTACAATTTTTAAGGTTTTGAGAAGGATAATCATTATTTATGATTATCTGTTTGTGTATCTTCTCCACAATGACCTGGTATCAAGGGAAACATATCAAATACTCTCCCTCCAAATACTATCTATCTATCTATCTATCTATCTATCTATCTATCTATCTATTGTATTGCACCCCCTAGGTCCAAGTCGAAGCATCTTGACAGAGGATCCTAATGAGTGGGCAGCATTCTCCACAAGATGGCACCCATGATTTGACTTAGCTTCTGTTTACCGAAAGTTCCTGCCACAGAACAAATAGAACTGGATTCATGCTTCACAATTTACATGACTGATTTCAAATGCTAAACTGTCCTTTGTTCTATCACATTTTGGAAAAGATCATTTCTTTCCCTTTGGGGCTCCCCAACAGTACACTGAGTCATGGAGGAGGCCCCATAGACTTCTTCCTGACACTGAAGCACCCGCCTTCTTGCTAGAGTGACAGCTCTTTGAGAGCAAACTTAGTCAGGCTTTTGCCTTTTATTTCACATTCCTGGTTCTTAGCACAGTGTCCAGCATGTAGCAGGTGCTCAATAAATAATGACCAAATGAATGTCAGATCTCTAGAACTCCCCTTGGTAGATTCCTTTAAGGCAGCGGTTCTCAACCTGTAGGTTGCGACCCCTTTGTGGGTCAAACGACCCTTTCACAGGGGTCGCCTAAGACCATCGGAAAACACATGTATAATTACATATTGTTTTTGTGATTAATCACTATGCTTTAATTATGTTCAATTTGTAACAATGAAAATGAGGGTCACCACAACATGAGGAACTGTATTAAAGGGTCACGGCATTAGGAAGGTTGAGAACTACTGCTTTAAGGGATCTCATCTGGATTCACATTCCCTTTATGGAACAGGACACTTGAAGTATTGCCCTAACTACCCATTCATATTCCTATACCCAGCCACACCCCTGTTCTTACTTCCAGGATCTGGGCCCCCACTGAGAGAGCCCTTTGGTTTGGCTCATCCCAGGCAGGAGACAGAGCCCCAAGGAAGACTATCTAGAAGACTGCACTGTGCGAGAGCACAGAAGGTACAGAAGGTACCGACTGCTCCATGGGCAGTGTCAAGTCCCTATTGCATCTGTGGGAGGTCAGTTTGTGCTGGGACTTCCTTCAGGATGATGGAGATAGATGCTCGAGAGCTGCCCCTCTGGTACTGTCATGGCCCACAAAGTGGAGGATAAAAGAGGACTTAAGTCCAGCCCAAGTGTGATTAGATGACACTTTTACCTGAGTTGGAATTCAGGAATTGGTCTGGACGATACTTCTGCCACACTGGCTGGGATGTCAGCGGGCTGTTTTCATAATACCCATCTCCACTGCGGGCAAAGGAAAGAATGAAAGGCCTCTGTCACACTCAGGGTCTTTCCTCTCAGCCGGCAAGTTATTCATCCTGCCAGTCACTCACTCACTCAGTCCAGTTAGTCTTTACTTATCAGTTGGTCAGCCAGCCAGCCAGAATCACTGACTCCCACCATTAAGCAGGAAAGGGGGAGAGTTGGGTGGGGAGACTAATCTATTCCACATCTGATCAATAAGGGCCAGACACTGGTCATGAGGCTGGTGTGAAGACAACAGAATCCAGGCCTCCTTCTGGTATGTTTCCCTGCAGCTAGGGATTGGTGGGGACAGTATGCAGGGATGGTTAAGAGTCAGTCTCTGAAGTTAGGCAGACAGGAATTCAGCTCCTGATTCCAGCACTTAGCAGCTTGGTAACCATGGGCAAGTTGCTTAACCTTTTTGATTCTGTTTTCACAGCCATGTAAAAAAGATTACATAGCATCTATCTCATAGCACTGTGAGGATGAAATGTAGTAAACATTTGTAAAGCTCTCAGAACTGAGTGAGGACCTGATGTGATGGGTGCACCCCAGTCCCACCCCCGTGATGGGGTTCAAAGCCCTGCTCCAGGAAGGAGAAAATCCTGGACTGGTGCCTGCAGCCTCTCTGGGTGCATGCTTCAGAGCTGTGACTCCTGATGGTCCCTCCTCTGACACAGGATGGGTGACACACACAGGTGTGACACCTGGGGTGGAGGTGGGCAGGCAAACTCTGGATGGTGTGAAATTCCTAGGTAGTGAGATAATTTCAATCCTTTCTCTTTCACTGCACATTAAAAAGCAAGTGAAAGCAGTGTAATTATAGAGGCACCCTATAAGAGAACATCATTTGCAGCAATTTCCAGTAACAAATGACAAGTGACTTTCACGGTGATGACACATACCAGCACCAGGAAATACCAGGGTCGAGAACTGTTGCTCAGAGACCGAGCCACCTTCACACATAGGAACCAGTGTCACCCTCTACAGCCCCATCCCTCTGCTCTCAGTCTTTCCCAGTGACCCCCCACAAGCTGCTGGTGGCCCTGGGTGAGGGGTGAGGTCCCAGCCCAGGGACACCAGAAGTCGGGAAGGCAGATTTCAGCCTTAGATGTCTGAGTTCAAATTCCTGCTTTGCCACTTCCCAGCTCTGTGACTTTGGGCAATTACTTATCTATTTGTACCTCAATTTCCTTATCTGTAGAATGGGAAATAAATAGTTTCTCCTTCATGGGTTTGTTGTAATAATGAAATGAAATAATGCATATTAAGTAGTTAGTATAGTAAATATTGGCCATTATGATGATGCTATTTGAGAAGTCAAGAAAGGTCAGCTAATGTGAGTGGAAATCAGAGAAGTCAAAGTTCTGGGAATGATTACATTGCACAGGTTCTGGGGGGAGAAAAAGAGAGTGGCAATGAAGAGTGATCTTTTAATGTGAATCAGCAAGAAATAGCATCTTTTAATGGGAACTGGCACCAGTGTGAGTCAGAAGCATCGGCAAGGGGGACTCAGCCTGGTCCTGAGGTGGGGGAGTGTGTGTGCAGTGAAAACACTGCTCTGCACTACTTCCTATCACCTGCTCAGAGTTGGCAGCCCCTCCCCATCCTACCTGGAGAAGCCCATGAGGGCCCAGTTGTCTAGGTGCTGGGTCACATCCCACTGCATCCCACCACTTTGGTAGAGAAACAGGGCGAAGGATCTGCTCCCATCTGTGGAGAGGATGGCTTGGTAGGTGTTGGTCTGGGGGTTGGATGGAGACAAACATGGAGATGCCTGTGAGAAATCTGGAGTGTCCTCCCTGATGTCCCATCATTCACCCCTGCCTCGATGCACACATCATCTTTTCCTGGCCTACCTGGAGAAAAGGCATGGGCTTAACATGCTGACAAGTTTGGGAGTGTGTAGGGCACCTTTCACCTATGGTGTCAAGCACCTAGCATGGTAGATTTGCCTTCTTTCTGACTTCTTTCCAGGGAGGGTGATAAAAGGCTCTGGGTTAGAAACCAGTTGGAAGACAGTTTGTGTAAGAAAGAATCAGAAACCTGAGAGATTAGCCAAGACACCAGAGAGCTGGGAGGGGCCTATGTAGGTTCCTCAGGGATATTTAAGGACATTGTCCAAATGTCTCCTCAACCTGAACAGTGGGGAGGACCATAGCAGGCGAGACTGGAGGTTCTCTAAAGGAGAATGGCAAGCACTACGCTTGTACAAAGTAGGTAATCAGTGAACTTGTTGAACCAACGAAGAGACAAGTGACTTTAGAACAGCCACAAGGGAGGACTTCTGACTGTAGGAGCTGTGAGTCCCCAGAGGGAAGACCAGGGAGACTGTGTGTTGTGCCCATTTCCACTGGAAGGCATTACAGTTGAGAGCCGGCATTTGAAGTTAGAAAAACCTCAGTTCCAGGCCTGGAATTGTCATTTGTTAGCAGGGTGACCTTGAGCAAGTTGCTTAACCTCTCTAACCATCATCTTTCTCATCTCTAAAATGTGGATAATATTATCAGGTTGAACCATATAAAATTGCCAATAGCCAGCCATTTGACTTACAAAAATTCTGTTTCCTAAATTTCAACCTCCTAATACCCAGTGCTCTGGGCTGCTGAGGTTGTGAACGTAAGGGGTTGGGGCATCCTGGTGCACAGTGAGTGCTCAGCATCGGGGTGGGGGCAGGAGTGCTATAATCAGCCATCTGGCCTGGAGTCAGAGAAGATTTTAGAAGATTGGCCCCTGCCTAGGATTCTAGGAAGTCTGACTTCCAGATGGTTCGCGGGGAGCTGTCCATGGGTCACTCACCCCGGAGGTCCGCTGGGCGGGATAGGCAGGGGCATTGATCCATGTGACCTTTAGGGTCCACCTGGCTTTGTAGTTCCAGGTGTTTGTAAAGTTTTCAATCCAAGACTCCACCTGCTGGACTACAAGTGGTTTGTTGTCATCGTAGAGCATCTCATATTCCTAGGAAAGGAAGACAGTTAAGGACAAGGAAATGAGGGTCTTAGCTCAACACCCTTAAGAGACCCCACTTTCTGCATGGTAATCCTGATCATTTTTAGTCTACCCACGTCCGACATCCTTCCCTCTCCCAGACCTACATTTTCAGTCTGTTCCTTGGATCTCAAAATTAATTCAAATTCAGCAGCAGGGAGGCCTAGGGTGTGTGGAGTGGAGAGTCAAGGCCCAGAGACCCAAGTCTTCTGGACTTGAACTCATGCATCTCTTAGCACAAAATGACTTAGTCCCTCTCACTGGATAGCATAGCGACCTCTGCCCATTTGAACTTCCCCATGTCCCATCAAAACTCCTTGAGGACAAGCATGTGTTTTTCCATCTTTCGACCCTCTATAGTACCTTGTCCATGGCAGGGGCACAGTCCACATTCGCCTGCAGGAGCTTTCATTATGTGCTCTCACTGACTGGAATCATTAACCCAATCCAGGAGCACACGCAGCGGTCCGGCTTGACTCAGGCTTATTAAGAAAGACCCCCTACAGCCTTTTTCTAAACTAAAACTCTGGATTGCCAACCCCCATCCCTGTCACCTGCAAGTCTTCTCATGGTTGTGTCAGGGTATTCCTGGGTTTATGTAATAGTCCTAATCTGCTTCCTCCCACCCTCATATTTAAGCACCAATGCCTGTCCACACGGAGCCTGGCTCTGACAGCAGTAACACGTGCACCTCCCTGCCCGGCTCTTTGTCTCTCCTTGTTGGTTTCTGGAGGATCCTGAATGCCAAACTTTGAAAGACCCACCTGGTAAAATATGGTTCCCTTGTGGCTGGAGAAATCAGCATCATCCCAGAATGGAGCCACCACAGCCAGACCGTCCCTGCCTGTGAAGCCACCAAGAGGAGGGTGGGGGTGGGAGAAAATCTGATACTCTGACTCCGGGAAAATGATCTGACCATTATCTGTGAACTGAGCATAAAAGTTCTTTCGGTTAACATTCAAAGCAGCCTTGGGACAGCTCCTCAGAAGTGTGACCCTCAAAGGCCTCTCTGGGTAGAACTTTAGAGGGTCAACAACCTCTGGAAGGTCATGTCATCCATCTCCCTGGCTGCCGGGAGAGCCCCTTTACTTAATTCTCACATAAATAGTCTACCCGCAGGACATTCTTCTAGTCCTAAGTCCTTCCTAAGGTGGTAAGTTTTGTCCTGCTTAGCATCAGGCCCCGTCTATGGGCCAGCCTGTCACAGAGCAGACCCCTCTGGGGAAATCCCTGAGGCTCCATCCTGAAGCTGGTGCCACATCAGATGGGGCTAAAAAGACCGAAACCCTCACCCCATCACTACATCACACACTGTGTCCTGACTTAGTCCCTCTCACTGAAAGCCACAGGGGCCATGACTGTCGTTCCAACTCTCTTCCAGGACTCATGGGTACCTGGACCAGGGAACCAGAAAATAATTACAGAAAATGTAAAATGCATCAGTTGTTTCCCAAGTAGAGCTTCCTGCTCATATAAAGGGCCCTGTAAAAACAGAAGAAAGCTTACTGGGCCCCGGGATCTCTTTACTGAGATGGACACTTTTGTTCATGTGGGAGGGCGAGCCTTGCCTAGATTCATGTCTACCTTGGCTAACTCTCTGACAGTAAAGATTGTGAATGCAAACTAAGCCAGAGGCAGGAATTCAGTAGGAGCCTAACAGTGTTGCTTTCATTTTCCCTTATTTTCAATCAGGATCACGGTCACAGTCACTGGGCCATCTCGGAGCCCTGGAAGGGGAAGCAGGGCCTTGAGAACACAGGTCATTTGGGCTGCAGCCTGGGACTCACGTAGAGGAAATCTCGGAGAGAGGAGCCAAAAGGGAAGCCAATCTGGGGCTTGAAGAGCGGCGAGGTGAAGTCCACCCTCCTCCTGACAAACTCCTGGTCTTGAACATGTGGCCCATAGGGGAAGAGGGAAACACCTGGGCCAGAACAAAGAAGAGCAGGAAGTTCTCATGGACTGACAGGGATCCCCAGAGAATTTCCCCAGCTGATCCTCTACCCTGTCCTTTGTTCCCCTAACTGGGAGTCATCAAATCCTCCCCTCTCCCCCTATCCACTTGTGTTTAACCCATCTCCTCATTTTACCACTTAAACTGATACGGTCATCCTTCCCCAGTTTGGTATGCTGCTGTCAGCATACCAACACATTATTCTGCATTTGTTATGGCACTCATAATTCTTTTAAGGGTGAAAAGACAAAAACTCCTCCAAGGCAGTGAAGATGAATAATTGAAAGACCATTTCATAGAATGAGACTTATTTCCTAAGATGGTATTTCTCTAGATAAACTTGAAGACCCCCTAGAATTTGTCCTAGGACTCCTTAGAGGTCCTTGGGTAGTTTGAGAAACTTTGTCCTAAACATTTCTCAAATGGGTCTCCTTCTTTCCATACTTACTCTGTCTTGCTTGGAATACACAGCAGTCTCTACACTGCTCTCCTGGCCTCCTGCAAATTCAGCCTCCACCCCAGCCACCATCCATAAATGCAAATTTAGCCACCTCCTCCCTGGTTCCTGTTATATACAAGCTTCCCTTACATCACAGCCTCACCTCTCAACACTCTTCACCTTCCAGCAAATCCCAAATGTTTTGGGGATCTCCTCCCCTTGCTATACTGAGACTACTTCTCATGTCTACATCTTTATTCCAATACCTTCCTGCTGACTTTTCCCCAGTTCCTACTAATTCTTTCTAGAGACCTTCTCTTCACCTTGAAACCCACCCCCGTCCCTCCTCACTCCCTCACACACATACACATTCCTTAGGGGCCTTTCATGCGTGTGCCTAATACCCTGGGTTTATTCCTCTAATTGCACCTACTGAGGCAGCATATCTGTCTCTTGCTGCACAGCACCTTGATCATTTTTGTCTTCACTTCCTAATACAGTGCCATGTACAAAGCCAACCCTCAGCACCCAACTCTGATGCTGTCTCATTTTCCCTCATAAGGCCCTTCTGACATGAAAGAGCAGTCTGTGAGCAAGCAGGCTAAGACTAAGCATTCAGTCACATCACCATTTAAAGGAGATATGGGGAGGAGCTCAACTTCCCATGGCCCAGAAGGGGCAGTGGAGATGTCCACAGAAATAACCACAAGGGCCCTTATTGGTAGATCCAGTCCATCTGCCACAACTACAAGCTCCACATCTAGCTCAACCCTCTCCATCCCAGGGTGGAAAGGTCCCAGATCTATGGCATAACTTACCTTTCTCAGGCTTCATAGGGACTGGGGTAGTTGTTGAGCGTGTGCTGGGAGTTGAAGTTGTAAGGCTCTGGATAGTTGTTGAGAGTAGTGATGTTGCTGTGTTTCTCTGACTGTCTGTCGTCAGTGAAGCTGTGATTGTTCCTGGCATGCAGGAAGAGAAGACTGGAGTGGGTCTTACAGTCAGACAAAGCAGAGTCAAAAAAAGTCACAGACTTTAGGAGCTGGAAGAGACAACTAGAAACCATCTTATCTCTCTTCTGGTCATACCCAAATGACTCTCTTGTGGACCTGACCTCAATCCTAGACTGGTAATGTTAACTCACCATTCTCTCTCAAGTGCTCCTCTAGGCCAAATTGAGCCAATGCAGCCACTGTAAGAGACCACTTTAGTCTCCACCTACCTGATGTATCAGTCTTCACAGTGGAGCGTGAGAATGCTGTGGATGGTGGGAAAGTACCGGTACCAGACAAAGGTGTGGGATGACTTGTGAATATGGTGGTGGAGCTCCAGGTGACTGCAGGGTCAGGGGCTGATTGAGAGAATGAAGAATTACCAGTTGAAGTATAGAAACTCAATATGGCCTGAACTTTGCATATATTACCAGAAGAAATAGAATCAGAGAAAGCAGAGCCTACTGATGGCTGTGGTATAAGCAATATACTCATGGAATACTTAGGTGCTGAAGAAGTATGAGTGGTCTTGATCAAAGGGTAGGTTATAGATGGAAATGAAAAAATCAGTGTGGAAAAAAAAGGAGAAAATTTCAGTGTGGATCCAGATACACTGTTACAAATATTTGTAGAACTCATATATGTTGGCCTTATAATAGGGTTGGTAGTAGCGGCTACCCTTTAAACATTACAGGATGCTCAAGGGTGAGTGTGCTTGACTTGCTTACGAGGCTCTTGGGACTTGCATGATATTTCTCAGAGAGTTACTGACAGAAATTACAGTGGGAATGACCTATGCAGTCATGATTTCATGAATGACTGAGCTTGAGGGTGTTGCCAGGACTTCTCCACTTGTGGACAAGGTAGTAAAAGGAGAAAGAAAGGTGACAGAAGTAGAAGTTGCAGTTACAGACAGTGACATAGGCTCTGATTTTCCTACAGTGGTTTCTTTTAAGAAAGGTATTGTCATAATTTCTGACATCAGAAGAGTGTGGCTGACACAGGAAGAAACTGAAGTGATGTTTTACCTAAAGGAGATGTCTCCTCAAAAACAAATGCTACAGGATTGTGCCCAATTGGTAAGAATAAGAAAGATGATGAGTTAATTGCTATAATGATGCAGGTTGGTGAGAGTCTGGCAAACTCAGTGCCCTCTGTCCCGTGGTTCTTAAAGAAGGTTGAAGTTTCCTTAGTAGAGATGTTGGAATACAGGGCTGTTGGTTGTCTACTTAGGTTGTAACAAACACAAATGAGGTGAGTGACACAGAAGCTGTGGTAATAGAGAGAAATGTCCTTGTTTTTCATACAGTGGAGTCTGTTGAGGTTGGTGCTGGCATCATTTTTTTCTTCGTGAGAAATTGGGCATGACAATAGAATGAGGGGAATCGGTTGTCTCACCTGAATGGGATGTCTTCTGAGGAAAGGCTGATGTGGGGACATTTGTACTTGGTGAAGGTGAAAGGGTTGATGTGCTCATGTCTGTGATGACGCTGGTTTGTGAAGATTTGGTGATCTCAGTGATCACAGAGGTGTAGTTCTGTGATGATGCTGATGTTCCCTTGGTAGAGGTGCTCAAAGAGGGTGCTGACGTATGTCCACCTACTTCAGTTGTACGTAAGGCTACAGAGGTGACTGAAGAAGGACTAGTAGTTACAGAGAATGTCATGCCAATTGTAGTTCCCAGAGAAGTGTCTGCCATAGTTGGTGCTGGCATGGTTCTTGAGGTTGTCAGAAGTGTACTACTGGCATTAGATTGGGATGAAGTTGTTGCCTCATCTGAATGGGATGTTGTCTGAGGAGCATTTGAAGTCAAAATAGTGCCACTTGAAAAAGATGTAGGGGCTGATGTGCGCATTTCTGTGATGGTGCTGGCGGGTGGTGGTTTGGTGGTGCCAGTGCTCTCAGTGTGGTCGCTCTGTGAAGATGCTGATGTTTCCTGAGGTGAGGTGCGCAAAAAGGGCGCTGTTGTTGGTCCACCCACTTGAGTTGTCTGTGGGAATTCTGAGGTGACTTCAGTGGAAGTTGCAGTTACAGGGACTGCGATGTCCTTCGTTGTTCCCACAGTGGTCTCTGGTGAGCTTGGTGCTGACACGATTCCTGAGGTTGTCAGAGGTGGGCTGCTGACACTAGATTGGGATGAAGTTGTTGTCTCACCTGAATGGGATGTTGTCTGAGGAGCACCTGACGTCAAAATCGTGCCACTTGAAGAAGATGAAGGGGTTGATGTGCTAATTTCTGTGATGGTGCTGGCGGGAGGTGGTTTGGTGGTGCCAGTGCTCTCAGTGTGGTCGCTCTCTGAAGATGCTGATGTTTCCTGAGGTGAGGTGCTCAAAAAGGGCGCTGTTGTTGGTCCACCTACTTGAGTTGTCTGTGGGAATTCTGAGGTGGCTTCAGTGGAAGTTGCAGTTACAGGGACTGCGATGTCCTTCGTTGTTCCCACAGTGGTCTCTGGTGAGCTTGGTGCTGACACGATTCCTGAGGTTGTCAGAGGTGGGCTGCTGACACTAGATTGGGATGAAGTTGTTGTCTCACCTGAATGGGATGTTGTCTGAGGAGCACCTGACGTCAAAATCGTGCCACTTGAAGAAGATGAAGGGGTTGATGTGCTCATTTCTGTGATGGTGCTGGCGGGTGGTGGTTTGGTGGTGCCAGTGCTCTCAGTGTGGTCGCTCTCTGAAGATGCTGATGTTTCCTGAGTTGAGGTACTCAAAAAGGGCGCTGTTGTTGGTCCACCTACTTGAGTTGTCTGTGGGAATTCTGAGGTGGCTTCAGTGGAAGTTGCAGTTACAGGGACTGCGATGTCCTTCGTTGTTCCCACAGTGGTCTCTGGTGAGCTTGGTGCTGACACGATTCCTGAGGTTGTCAGAGGTGGGCTACTGACACTAGATTGGGATGAAGTTGTTGTCTCACCTGAATGGGATGTTGTCTGAGGAGCACCTGACGTCAAAATCGTGCCACTTGAAGAAGACGAAGGGGTTGATGTGCTCATTTCTGTGATGGTGCTGGCGGGTGGTGGTTTGGTGGTGCCAGTGCTCTCAGTGTGGTCGCTCTCTGAAGATGCTGATGTTTCCTGAGGTGAGGTGCTCAAAAAGGGCGCTGTTGTTGGTCCACCTACTTGAGTTGTCTGTGGGAACTCTGAGGTGGCTTCAGTGGAAGTTGCAGTTACAGGGACTGCGATGTCCTTCGTTGTTCCCACAGTGGTCTCTGGTGAGCTTGGTGCTGACACGATTCCTGAGGTTGTCAGAGGTGGGCTGCTGACACTAGATTGGGATGAAGTTGTTGTCTCACCTGAATGGGATGTTGTCTGAGGAGCACCTGACGTCAAAATCGTGCCACTTGAAGAAGATGAAGGGGTTGATGTGCTCATTTCTGTGATGGTGCTGGCGGGTGGTGGTTTGGTGGTGCCAGTGCTCTCAGTGTGGTCGCTCTGTGAAGATGCTGATGTTTCCTGAGTTGAGGTACTCAAAAAGGGCGCTGTTGTTGGTCCACCTACTTGAGTTGTCTGTGGGAATTCTGAGGTGGCTTCAGTGGAAGTTGCAGTTACAGGGACTGCGATGTCCTTCGTTGTTCCCACAGTGGTCTCTGGTGAGCTTGGTGCTGACACGATTCCTGAGGTTGTCAGAGGTGGGCTACTGACACTAGATTGGGATGAAGTTGTTGTCTCACCTGAATGGGATGTTGTCTGAGGAGCACCTGACGTCAAAATCGTGCCACTTGAAGAAGACGAAGGGGTTGATGTGCTCATTTCTGTGATGGTGCTGGCGGGTGGTGGTTTGGTGGTGCCAGTGCTCTCAGTGTGGTCGCTCTCTGAAGATGCTGATGTTTCCTGAGGTGAGGTGCTCAAAAAGGGCGCTGTTGTTGGTCCACCTACTTGAGTTGTCTGTGGGAACTCTGAGGTGGCTTCAGTGGAAGTTGCAGTTACAGGGACTGTGATGTCCTTCGTTGTTCCCACAGTGGTCTCTGGTGAGCTTGGTGCTGACACGATTCCTGAGGTTGTCAGAGGTGGGCTGCTGACACTAGATTGGGATGAAGTTGTTGTCTCACCTGAATGGGATGTTGTCTGAGGAGCACCTGACGTCAAAATCGTGCCACTTGAAGAAGATGAAGGGGTTGATGTGCTCATTTCTGTGATGGTGCTGGCGGGTGGTGGTTTGGTGGTGCCAGTGCTCTCAGTGTGGTCGCTCTCTGAAGATGCTGATGTTTCCTGAGGTGAGGTGCTCAAAAAGGGCGCTGTTGTTGGTCCACCCACTTGAGTTGTCTGTGGGAACTCTGAGGTGGCTTCAGTGGAAGTTGCAGTTACAGGGACTGCGATGTCCTTCGTTGTTCCCACAGTGGTCTCTGGTGAGCTTGGTGCTGACACGATTCCTGAGGTTGTCAGAGGTGGGCTGCTGACACTAGATTGGGATGAAGTTGTTGTCTCACCTGAATGGGATGTTGTCTGAGGAGCACCTGACGTCAAAATCGTGCCACTTGAAGAAGATGAAGGGGTTGATGTGCTCATTTCTGTGATGGTGCTGGCGGGTGGTGGTTTGGTGGTGCCAGTGCTCTCAGTGTGGTCGCTCTGTGAAGATGCTGATGTTTCCTGAGTTGAGGTACTCAAAAAGGGCGCTGTTGTTGGTCCACCTACTTGAGTTGTCTGTGGGAATTCTGAGGTGGCTTCAGTGGAAGTTGCAGTTACAGGGACTGCGATGTCCTTCGTTGTTCCCACAGTGGTCTCTGGTGAGCTTGGTGCTGACACGATTCCTGAGGTTGTCAGAGGTGGGCTGCTGACACTAGATTGGGATGAAGTTGTTGTCTCACCTGAATGGGATGTTGTCTGAGGAGCACCTGACGTCAAAATCGTGCCACTTGAAGAAGACGAAGGGGTTGATGTGCTCATTTCTGTGATGGTGCTGGCGGGTGGTGGTTTGGTGGTGCCAGTGCTCTCAGTGTGGTCGCTCTCTGAAGATGCTGATGTTTCCTGAGGTGAGGTGCTCAAAAAGGGCGCTGTTGTTGGTCCACCTACTTGAGTTGTCTGTGGGAACTCTGAGGTGGCTTCAGTGGAAGTTGCAGTTACAGGGACTGCGATGTCCTTCGTTGTTCCCACAGTGGTCTCTGGTGAGCTTGGTGCTGACACGATTCCTGAGGTTGTCAGAGGTGGGCTGCTGACACTAGATTGGGATGAAGTTGTTGTCTCACCTGAATGGGATGTTGTCTGAGGAGCACCTGACGTCAAAATCGTGCCACTTGAAGAAGATGAAGGGGTTGATGTGCTCATTTCTGTGATGGTGCTGGCGGGTGGTGGTTTGGTTGTGCCAGTGCTCTCAGTGTGGTGGCTCTCTGAAGATGCTGATGTTTCCTGAGGTGAGGTGCTCAGAAAGGGCGCTGTTGTTGGTCCACCTACTTGAGTTGTCTGTGGGAATTCTGAGGTGACTACAGTCGAAGTTGCAGTTACAGGGACTGTGATGTGCTTCGTTGTTCCCACAGTGATCTCTGGTGAGCCTGGTGCTGACACGATTCCTGAGGTTGTCAGAGGTGGGCTGCTGACACTAGATTGGGATGAAGTTGTTGTCTCACCTGAATGGGATGTTGTCTGAGGAGCACCTGACGTCAAAATCGTGCCACTTGAAGAAGATGAAGGGGTTGATGTGCTCATTTCTGTGATGGTGCTGGCGGGTGGTGGTTTGGTGGTGCCAGTTCTCTCAGTGTGGTCGCTCTGTGAAGATGCTGATGTTTCCTGAGTTGAGGTGCTCAAAAAGGGCGCTGTTGTTGGTCCACCTACTTGAGTTGTCTGTGGGAATTCTGAGGTGGCTTCAGTGGAAGTTGCAGTTACAGGGACTGCGATGTCCTTCGTTGTTCCCACAGTGGTCTCTGGTGAGCTTGGTGCTGACACGATTCCTGAGGTTGTCAGAGGTGGGCTGCTGACACTAGATTGGGATGAAGTTGTTGTCTCACCTGAATGGGATGTTGTCTGAGGAGCACCTGATGTCAAAATCGTGCCACTTGAAGAAGATGAAGGGGTTGATGTGCTCATTTCTGTGATGGTGCTGGCGGGTGGTGGTTTGGTGGATCCAGTGCTCTCAGTGTGGTCGCTCTCTGAAGATGCTGATGTTTCCTGAGGTGAGGTGCTCAGAAAGGGCGCTGTTGTTGGTCCACCTACTTGAGTTGTCTGTGGAAATTCTGAGGTGGCTTCAGTGGAAGTTGCAGTTACAGGGACTGCGATGTCCTTCGTTGTTCCCACAGTGGTCTCTGGTGAGCTTGGTGCTGACACGATTCCTGAGGTTGTCAGAGGTGGGCTGCTGACACTAGATTGGGATGAAGTTGTTGTCTCACCTGAATGGGATGTTGTCTGAGGAGCACCTGACGTCAAAATCGTGCCACTTGAAGAAGATGAAGGGGTTGATGTGCTCACTTCTGTGATGGTGCTGGCGGGTGGTGGTTTGGTTGTGCCAGTGCTCTCAGTGTGGTCGCTCTCTGAAGATGCTGATGTTTCCTGAGGTGAGGTGCTCAAAAAGGGCGCTGTTGTTGGTCCACCTACTTCAGTTGTCTGTGGGAATTCTGAGGTGGCTTCAGTGGAAGTTGCAGTTCCAGGGACTGCGATGTCCTTCGTTGTTCCCACAGTGGTCTCTGGTGAGCTTGGTGCTGACACGATTCCTGAGGTTGTCAGAGGTGGGCTGCTGACACTAGATTGGGATGAAGTTGTTGTCTCACCTGAATGGGATGTTGTCTGAGGAGCACCTGACATCAAAATCGTGCCACTTGAAGAAGATGAAGGGGTTGATGTGCTCACTTCTGTGATGGTGCTGGCGGGTGGTGGTTTGGTGGTGCCAGTGCTCTCAGTATGGTCGCTCTCTGAAGATGCTGATGTTTCCTGAGGTGAGGTGCTCAGAAAGGGCGCTGTTGTTGGTCCACCTACTTGAGTTGTCTGTGGAAATTCTGAGGTGGCTTCAGTGGAAGTTGCAGTTACAGGGACTGCGATGTCCTTCGTTGTTCCCACAGTGGTCTCTGGTGAGCTTGGTGCTGACACGATTCCTGAGGTTGTCAGAGGTGGGCTGCTGACACTAGATTGGGATGAAGTTGTTGTCTCACCTGAATGGGATGTTGTCTGAGGAGCACCTGACGTCAAAATCGTGCCACTTGAAGAAGATGAAGGGGTTGATGTGCTCACTTCTGTGATGGTGCTGGCGGGTGGTGGTTTGGTTGTGCCAGTGCTCTCAGTGTGGTCGCTCTCTGAAGATGCTGATGTTTCCTGAGGTGAGGTGCTCAAAAAGGGCGCTGTTGTTGGTCCACCTACTTGAGTTGTCTGTGGGAATTCTGAGGTGGCTTCAGTGGAAGTTGCAGTTCCAGGGACTGCGATGTCCTTCGTTGTTCCCACAGTGGTCTCTGGTGAGCTTGGTGCTGACACGATTCCTGAGGTTGTCAGAGGTGGGCTGCTGACACTAGATTGGGATGAAGTTGTTGTCTCACCTGAATGGGATGTTGTCTGAGGAGCACCTGACGTCAAAATCGTGCCACTTGAAGAAGATGAAGGGGTTGATGTGCTCACTTCTGTGATGGAGCTGGCGGGTGGTGGTTTGGTGGTGCCAGTGCTCTCAGTGTGGTCGCTCTCTGAAGATGCTGATGTTTCCTGAATTGAGGTGCTCAAAAAGGGAGCTGTTGTTGGTCCACCTACTTGAGTTGTCTGTGGGAATTCTGAGGTGGCTTCAGTGGAAGTTGCAGTTCCAGGGACTGCGATGTCCTTCGTTGTTCCCACAGTGGTCTCTGGTGAGCTTGGTGCTGACACGATTCCTGAGGTTGTCAGAGGTGGGCTGCTGACACTAGATTGGGATGAAGTTGTTGTCTCACCTGAATGGGATGTTGTCTGAGGAGCACCTGACGTCAAAATCTTGCCACTTGAAGAAGATGAAGGGGTTGATGTGCTCATTTCTGTGATGGTGCTGGCGGGTGGTGGTTTGGTGGTGCCAGTGCTCTCAGTGTGGTCGCTCTCTGAAGATGCTGATGTTTCCTGAGGTGAGGTGCTCAGAAAGGGCGCTGTTGTTGGTCCACCTACTTGAGTTGTCTGTGGGAATTCTGAGGTGGCTTCAGTGGAAGTTGCAGTTCCAGGGACTGTGATGTCCTTCGTTGTTCCCACAGTGGTCTCTGGTGAGCTTGGTGCTGACACGATTCCTGAGGTTGTCAGAGGTGGGCTGCTGACACTAGATTGGGATGAAGTTGTTGTCTCACCTGAATGGGATGTTGTCTGAGGAGCACCTGACGTCAAAATCGTGCCACTTGAAGAAGATGAAGGGGTTGATGTGCTCATTTCTGTGATGGTGCTGGCGGGTGGTGGTTTGGTGGTGCCAGTGCTCTCAGTGTGGTCGCTCTCTGAAGATGCTGATGTTTCCTGAGGTGAGGTGCTCAAAAAGGGCGCTGTTGTTGGTCCACCTACTTGAGTTGTCTGTGGGAATTCTGAGGTGGCTTCAGTGGAAGTTGCAGTTCCAGGGACTGTGATGTCCTTCGTTGTTCCCACAGTGGTCTCTGGTGAGCTTGGTGCTGACACGATTCCTGAGGTTGTCAGAGGTGGGCTGCTGACACTAGATTGGGATGAAGTTGTTGTCTCACCTGAATGGGATGTTGTCTGAGGAGCACCTGACGTCAAAATCGTGCCACTTGAAGAATCTTTAAGTAAAAACAATAAAAACACCTCAGGAATATAACAACTCACGGCTGTCTTGCTTATGAGGAAGAAGGCAACGTTAGACTACAAGGGTAATCAGACCATTTAAAACTCCATGGTTGGAGAGAGTATTAACTCTTTCAATGTGAATTATAGCAATTTTTAAAAAGCAAATTAAGTTTCTACTCCTTTCTTTTCTTTTTCTTAATCCTCTCCTGAGGATATTTTTCCATTGATTTTTAGAGAGAGTGGAAGAGAGAGGGAAAGATAGGGAGAAATATCGATATGGGAGAAACACATCAATTGGTTGCCTCCTGCACATGCCTGACCAGGGACCAGGAGCCTGCAACTGAGGTACATGCCCTTGTCTGGAATTGAACCCGGGACCCTTCAGTCTGCAGGCTGATGCTCTATCCCAGTGATGGCGAACCTTTTGAGCTCGGCGTGTCAGCATTTTGAAAAACCCTAACTTAACTCTGGTGCCGTGTCACATATAGAAATTTTTTGATATTTGCAACCATAGTAAAACAAAGATTTATATTTTTGATATTTATGTTATATATTTAAATGCCATTTAACAAAGAAAAATCAACCAAAAAAATGAGTTCGCGTGTCACCTCTGACATGCGTGTCATAGGTTCGCCATCACTGCTCTATCCAGTGAGCCAAACTGGCTAGGGCTCCTTTTTTTACATTTTTTACATTTGTCCAAATCTAGCAAAAACTTATGTAAGTGCGCATACCCTAGCCCTGGTCACATCATAACATTATGTTAATTTAATTGATCATGTCCAGTGTTGTTGTTTTCAATTTATTTGCTATGCATAATATTTAAATACCAAGCTGTTTGGTTTGAAATATTTTATTGCACTCACACTAGCTACAGACAAAGCCTCAGCCAGCTCTAATTTATTAAAAATAAGTGACTCACTTGCAAACATCTATACTTAAATAGTTACTAATTACAGGTGATACACTTCTCAGCTGGTGTGCATGAATGCATGGACTGAGCTTCAGAGTGTGCTAGGAGAAACTTGGATCCCTATTTAATCCGAAATGACTGTGCTTCAACTTTAAAAGGCACTTCCTTTATTTGAAATTATGAGTAGATTTGTTTACAGGACAGCAAATCTTGTGCCTGCTCTCTCCTCAATAAAGTTCCAAAACTTGGTTTCTCCAGATAAAGTTTGGATTGAAAAACATTCAATAATAACTCTGCAATTATTATTAACCTTATTTCATCTTCTCAAGCATAAACAAGCGCATTCATCCTTCATCTGCCTTTGAGTCACCAGACAGAAGCTACTGACAAGCCAAACTTACTAAACTTATTACAGGTTCTTGGCAGTTAGCATCTTTCAGAGCCTGCATCACCTCTGTAAAAATCAACATCAGCAGCAAAAAGTTTCTTGAGAGCCCAGTCCAATTTTGTAAGTAAAGATTTTGTTTGTTTGTTTGTTTGTTTATAAAAGTAATACAGCTCCATTTCCAGCAATGTGGCAGAAGAGATAAGCCTTTAACTACAAAACCTGCAAATGCCAGATAATGTGCAATACATGTTTTCTAAATGCAGAGCTGAGATCAGAAGAAGGGAAGGGCAACACTCTGGGCTGAAGGAATTGAAAACTAAGATGGTAAGTTAGTGCGTTTATGAAATTTGCAGTTTTCTGACATCTAGTGTTTTGAGTTTTAACCCTGTATGGGGAAAGAAGACAGTGATCTTAAATCAGGACACTGTAAATTGAATATTTTCTGCATAAAGCTGGAACCCTCAGTGAAAAGGTGAACTAGAAACATCAGGAAGAAATAAGGAAAAGAAAGATGAATGAAGGATCTATATATATAAAAGCCTAATGTGTAAATTGTCCCCTTGCGAGTTTGACCAGGAGACCAGAGTTTGATCACTCACTATGACATGTGCTGACCACCAGGGGCAGCGCAGATTGAAGGAAGGCCCCAGCTAGCCGCTGGCAACTGGGGAAGGGAGGCCCCGGCCGGCAGCTGAAGGCCCGGATCGGCCCTGATCGCTGGCCAGTCCTAGGGACTCTACCTGTGCACGAATTTTGTGCACTGGGCCTCTAGTATGATTAAGAAAAGGAAAGAATTTAATGATACAGAAACAATTGAAAATAAAGTCAGTAAAGTCAAAAATTGTTTTTTTTAAAGAAAAAATAGACAATCCCCTGGCAAGGTTAATTAAGAAAAAAAAGAAAAAGAAAAGAAAAGAAGGAAGGCTGTGGCTGGTGTGACTTGGTTGAAGTGTAGTCCCATACACCAAAAGATCGTGGGTTCCATTCCTGGTCAGGGCACATGCCTAGGTTACAGGTTCGATCACCAGTTGGGGCGCATAATGGAAGCAACCAATCCATCTCTCTCTCTCTCTCTCTCTCTCTCTCTCTCTCACTTGCTCTCTCTCCTTACCCCTCTCTCTTAAAAAATATCAATATATATCAATAAAACATACCCTCAGGTGAAGATTAAAAAAAGAAGAAGAAGGAAGGAAATATTAATAATTAACCTAACTTTACAACTTAAGGAACTAGAAAAAGAACAAACTAAACTTAAAGCAAGCAGAAGGAAGGAAATAATAAAGATTAGAGCAGAGATAAATGAAATAGAGAATAGAAAAGCAATAGAGAAAATCAATGAAACCAAAAGTTATTTTTTAAAAATATATTTTTATTGAGTTCAGAGAGGAAGAGGGAGAGAGAGAGAAAAACATCAATGATGAGAGAGAATCGTTGATCAACTGCCTCCTGCATGCCCCCCACTGGGGATTGAGCCCACAACTCAGGCATGTGCCCTTGACCAGAATCGAACCTGGGACCCTTCAGTTCGCAGGTCAATGCTCTATCCACTGAGCAAAACCAGCTAGTCCTATTTTTTTAAAAAAAATATCAACAAAAAGACAAAATTTTAGCTAGATGAAATAAGAAAAAAAAGAGAGAAGACCCAAATTACTAAAATCAGAAATGAAAGGAGACATACTAACAATTCTACAGAAATATAAAGGATTATAAGATAGTACTCTGAACAATTATACACCAACAAATTGGATAATCTAGATAAAATGGTCAATGTTTGTTTTAGAAACACAAAACCTATTAAGACTAAATCAAGAAGAAATAGAAAGTCTGAATAAACCTATAACTTGTAAAGAGATTGAATCGGCAATCAAAATATTCCCAACAAAGAAAAGCCCTGAACCTAATGAATTCACTGGTGAATTCTACCAAACATTTTAACAAGAGCTAACACCATTCTTCTCATACTTCCCCAATAAATTGAAGAGGAAGAAACACCTCCTAACTCATTTTCTTAGGCCAGCAATATCCTGATACCAAATCCAGGCAAAGACACTATAAAACAAACAACAACCCCACTAGTAGTATACTTTCCACTATGACCAACATTCCTTATGAATTAATGCAAAAGTCCTCAATAAAACCGCAACAAATCAGGTTCTGCAGCATATTAAAAAGATTATATGCCATGAAATATATTAAGGAAGACATACTCATTAAATACAAATTGCAAAATAGATAATTGAGAGGCCAAACGTGTAATCTCCCTACCCAGACAACTACACTGTTTTTATGTCTTTCTAGGATTTTTTCTATGCTTTAAAAATATAGATAGTTTAACTTACCCAGTATTTATAACTTAATACCCTGTTTTTAAATTTTACCTGATATCATGAGCATTTCTTCATGTTTTTATTTTTTGTAAACATAGCCTGAGGATAGACAACTCTTGGATGGTAGTTTTTTGTCTCTTTCCCTTTTTGGACACATGGAGGAGCTGGGTCCAGGGGACTGGACCAGCTAAGCCCAACAGCAAGATCTTGGGTGTTGCATGTAAATAACTCCCCTTGCTGGGCTCTGGAGGGCCCCCTTTCCAGCAAAGCCATGTCCTCCACCCGAATCCTTTCATTGTTGCCATTCCCATGCCCCAGCAGCACAGGTCTCGGTCCTGAAGCACTTCCCTGAGTGTTTCCAACTGTAATCACCTCTCTGTGGCCTAATGAGAGCTTGGGGATTGTGCACTATACTGCTTCTTTGCTTGCCTTTCTTTAATAAAATTTACTTTATACTTGTCCTATTGTGTTGCTAGTATGCTTGTGATGTGTGTGTGTGTGTGTGTGTGTGTGAGTGTGTGTGCCTGCACGCGCACGGATGCACCCATGCCCCTTCTGGAACATTGGACATCACCTTTATACATTAAATAATATTCATCATAAGAATAGCCTATAATTAACTTACTATTTTCAATGTGTCTCTATTATACGAGAAGCTTTGATGACTACCTTTGTGTATAAGATTTTGTTTGGTTTTTATTAGTTCAGCTCATTTTCTTAACATAAGTAGAATTCTGGTTAATGCTGTTATAAAAATTTTCATGCCCTTAATACACATTGCTAAATTTCTTTGCAGAAATGTCATGCCAGTCTACAATCCCATTAGCATTATATGAGAATATACCTGTTCCAAAGATCCTTCCCCTTTGAAAAATATTTGCTTGGTAATACAAATCTTAAATCTCGTCAAACAAGGCTGTGTCTGTCTTTTGAATCTTTATTTAAAGAACTTGCTAGTCCTGGGCTGAGTTGATTAGATGCTTCTCTAGGGAATAGCAAGGTGGGCCACTTCCTGTCTATGACAGTTTTATTGTGTAAGAAGGGGAGTAGGTGCAGTCTTAACAAGTCTCTAAATCTGTTGGGATTGTTGCTAGAGGGAAGAGATTAGTGTTAGTTACAGCAAAACTACAGCGTTGTATTTGTCTTTCATCACCACTTAAATAATACCTCTCAAGCCACTCCTTCAACAGATTGTTCGGCTATTTATGGAAACAGTTCGCAGTTAACCCACTCTACTAAGCTTGACTAGGTTATTCATAGGCCAGTAAACCATGGAGGGAGGGGGCTCCAGCTTTTCTGGAACAAACTGACTTCATCGTTTACCAAAATGCAAGCCAGGCTACCCAGTTTCCATCAGTGTTAGATAGCCAATGCTTGTTGATCTCCCCTTGGCCAAATTCATAACATATTTGCAGAACAGAGAGCTAAGCTTTTGACTGTGACAAATTGATATCTGAGAGAAACAGATTCTCTTCTCTTCTCTCTCCTTTCTCTATGATACTTCAACTTCTACTTCACTGAAAAGACCAAAGCCACCTTACTTCATTTCCTTTGATGTCCTAGAATCTTCTATATCAGGAAATGTCTCTGCCTTCACCAGGCCCCCTATCCCACACCAAAAGAGAGGCTCAGTCTCCACTGAAAGGCTGTACACACACACACACACACACACACACACACACACAGTGTCCTGTCTGATTCCCTCCCCCGTCCTCCCCCATCCTTGGATGGTGTAGTCCATCATTTCTCTCTGTCAATGAGTCTCTTTTTGCATTGTTCCTTCTCTTCCACTGGAAATCACATTTAGGTCTTTCTTAACCTAAAATAAAAGCCTTTTCATCTGTCTTGTGTCCTCCTTATCCCCATCTTTGTTTCAACCATGAGCATCCCCTTTTTCATCTTCTACTTCTCAAAATGTACCCGCAAAATGTACCTGCACCTCACTGAAAACACTTGCCTCAAAAGTTACCAAAAAAATGTCTTCCTAATCACCAAAAACAATTTTCTTCTCAGTTCCCATTAGTAGCTCTGAAACTTGGCATCATTCATTCATTCATTCATTCATTCAGCAAATATTTATTGAGCAACTACCTCAATATTCTTTCCTTGAACAGTATTCCTTGATATTTGCACAGTCTTGCCCCCACTAGAGCTGGACAATTCTCCACCCAACACCTTCCCTTTTCCTCCTGTTTCTTTGCCACTTCTCTTTTCTTCTCATCCCACAGATGAAGTCAGTCTTCTGGGTACCATCTCCAGTCCTTTCCCTCTCCTTCTACACCTTTTTTTCTGGTTAAATTACATCTACTTTCATGCCTTACAAATCTGTAATATTACCCTGACTTCGCACTCATTTTCCAGACTCACCTTTCGAGTGATTTCCTAACTGGTAATGTCAGTCCCCCAGGTATTAGGGCCAGAAACCCCTAAGTCATCATTGATTCCTTCCTCTTCCTTGTCCCCAACATCATAGTTTGGCAGCAACTATTATTCCTCCAAATTATTTCTCCCATCATGGTCTCTTGGGCTCTTGTGTTACCCTCATTACTCTAACTTTTTGTTGACATGCTTATTGATTTGAGAGAGAGGAAGGGAGAGAAATAGAGAGAAGCATCGAATGGTTGCCTCCTGCACGAACCTCGACCTGGGATTGAACCCCAGGTATGTGTCCTAACCAGGGGCCAAACCCACAACCTTTCAGTGTATGGGACAATGCTACAACCTACTGAGCCACACTGGCCAGGGCTCATTACTCTAACTATTGCCACAGCCTCTTAACTGCTCCTCCTGACTTCCCCATTCTCTACCTTGATTCTTAGCTTCCAACACACCACTGCTGAATTGTTCTTTAGCTATGGAACCAGGAAAAAGAGTTTCGTATATCACCTCCTTAGCAGAGATTGCTGTAGAAAATGCCTATTGGCTGCCCTGGAATACAGAGGCTTGGATCCTTAGGGCATGGATCTAGTTGCCTTACTAGAGCCATAGAGAATGATGACTGGAACTGTTCCTGTAATCCTCTCACAACTGTGATAAGAAAACCAGAGTCCTGAAGCATGTGTCCTCGGAGGGAGGCCATTTGAGCAGGCTCACCTTCCTCTGGTTGTGGCTGAGAAGTGTGTAAGAGTCTCGTCAATAGGTCTGTTTGCACTGTAGGACATTTCTATAATGAGGAATGCTCATTATCAAGGCACTTCTACCCCATAGGCAGTTTCTGTGGAAGACGTAATCTTCACTTTGAGTTCTTTTATATCAATTGACTTGTGATTAATGGCTCATACAGTTGAGAATACAGGTTTCTTTGTACTTCTCTCACTAGGTACATACAAATATTGATAACACATATTTGTATAGGTTGCTGTAGTTTCTCTTAGTTAATAGTACCCCCATTGAACAGGTGTGGAAAACTGAGATTTGAAGAGGTTAAGTGACTTGTCCAACATTACATAGCTTATAAATGACAGGGCTGGGGCTCAAAGGCAAGAGTAAAGACTTGGAAGTTGTGAGCTGTGGCTCAGCTGTGGGACAGTCATCGAATGCATGGCCTCTCCACAGCTGGGCTCTTCTAACCCTACCTCAAAAGAGCTGACGTAAGAAATGGAGAAATAGTGACTGACCTGCCCTGGGTTCTTGGCCTGCCACATGCTCAGTGGTCTGAGTCTGGGGGCACATTTTCAGGATCAAACGATGTGACACCAGGCTATTTCTGCCAATTTTCTTAGTGTCTTCCTTTCTGTGATGATATCAGAGTGAGTTGTGATGGGTGTTGACCCCTTGGAGTGATAAGAATATTGTCAGCAGACATGTGTGACATCACCTAAGATGGGTAGTTTTTAAGAAGTTCTCTCAGGGACAGTGAGGGCCCCGGAGCTGGCACTGAGACGTGGCATTCCTCACTCTGAGCCCTGGGGTCCTCCGTGGATTTCTCTGCTACCACTGAAGTCACTCAGCTCTTATCCCTTGAACTGTGTCTGGTGGGAGATGTCCAACAGTTGTCCTAATGCTCTCACGGCTGCAGGATGACAAGGGTGATGGTGCCAATAGGCAGCATGTCTCCTGTGTGGCCCTCTGGTGACTCCACAGGTATGAGGAGACAGTGGGTGTGTTGTTGACTTAGATAAAGGAGTGGTGGCAGAAATGGTGATGATGGGGGAGATAACATTGCCACAGAGTGGTACAGTCACTCCCTGCAGAGAAAACAAAGCCTGTGTCATGCACGATTATGTTGTGGGCAGAGGCTTGTTCTTAGTGCCTGGTCTGTTTGTCTTGAGCTATTCCAGGTACCCATTAGCCACATCACCCACAAAGTTTCACTTTTCTGCTGTTATTTCCTGATTGGTGAGGCTCTTTGCCAGGCTGTGCCTAGGGCAGTATAGAGCCAAGGAAAGCACCTAACTGCAAGGATAGCTTTGAAGAGAACATGGACTCTTCAGCAGGTGTCCTGAAAGGTGTGAAGTTGGAGGGGGAGGCAGAACCACCAGCCTCGCTGCCCTGTGTAGAGAGCCCTGAGCCATTTGTGTGTCTCAGCTTCAGGATTGGCACAGCCAACCCCCACACACAAGCCACCCCCCCTCATCATGTCGGGATGCGATCTCAGCCCCTCTCATGGAGGAGGAAGCAGGTTGTGCAAACTGTTGCTCACATACAAATCTTCACTTCCCAGGATCAAGGATGAAGATTCTGTCATTACCTCAGAAACTCTTGGTGTCCTAAGACTGACATGTCTGAGAGGTTCCTGGGCTGTGGGTGGTTTCAGGATTCTGCCCCTCTGTGGTCAGGGTTTGTGTTCCCATCTTAGAGGAAACAGAAACTGACCAGCGCTGTGACTACTGGGTATTTTTCCTCCATTGTTCTTAGAACTCAAGAAGAGGAAAAATGCTACCTCAAAATGCCCTTAGGACAGTGGTAGGCAAACTACAGCTCGCGAGCCACATGTGGCTCTTTGGCCCCTTGAGTGTGGCTCTTCCACAAAATACCATGTGCGGGCATGCACGTACACTGCGAAGTTGACTTAAAACTTCAAGTAAAGTTTATTAAGTTAATTTTAGGGAACGTTGTGGAGTGAAAGAAAATGTAGTGTCGAGGATTGAGAAAGGTATGTTGAGATGGTTTGGACATATAGAGAGGATGAACGAAAGGAGATAGACGAAACAAGTATACAAGATGAATGTGGATGGGAGAGTTGGAAGGGGTCGACCTCAGTGAAGGTACCTCAACCAGACTGAGGACGTTTGTAGCAAAGACCAGCTTAGGAGTACCCTAATTAAGTTAGTAACAGTGTACCTACCTATATAGTTTAAGTTTAAAAAATTTGGCTCTCAAAAGAAATTTCAATCATTGTACTATTGATATTTGGCTCTGTTGACTAATGAGTTTGTTGACCACTGCCTTAGGATAACTGATCTCATGATATTGCCAGCACCTGGAACAGTGGCTAAAACACAGAAATTACTTCACAGACATCTGTTGAATAAATGAAGTCTTGTGTCCCCATCTCCTAGTCATTGGTTCCTTCAGCTGATGATGGTACATAATGCCAATACCAGTGAGATTGAGGTTTGAGGTTACACCTGTTTCTCCTTTGACTGCCACAGTGGTACTGGAGCTAGGAGGAACCCAACATGATGGTTGGAGCCTGGGAGGTGTGACCAGCACTGCTGCAGAATCGCCAAACTCCTGGGGGCAACTCTAGGCTAGGAGGGTGTGTGCCTGCCTTGGATGGAGCCAGGGAGAGATGAGCTCCAAAACCAAGATGGTGGAGGCTGGAGATTGAACTTTTGAGGAGAGGAAGGCATTGGGGGAAAAGAAAGTTGGACCTGTGCTGGTGAGCATATAATCAAAGCTGGGTTTTGATGTTGTTGGCTTGGTTCTGGAGCTTCCAGGGTTATCACCAGGGGCAACCGTGGTGCTTATCACACCACATGCTGGGAGAAATTAGGTCAAATGACCTGTGGTGATATCAAAGGTAAAGCAATGTCTGGTCAGGAGGCATTGTTTGAAGTGTGACTTCAGTGATGTAGTTGGCAAAAAGGGATAAGGTTCTTGCCTTGGCGCCAACTGTGCAGGGTGGATTCTAAATTGTTTTCCTCAATGTTATTGACCTAAATTTTTGAGGGCAGCTCAAAGGAGGTGGCTCCATTTACTAATAAGGGATACGTGAGAAAGCTGTAACGATGTCAGTGACTTTTCTGATACCCCAGTTTCCTCAGAACATAGCTCAGCTGGACTTTGACTTGGGGAGAAGGGAATGAAGCAGGAAAGCTATGTTGTAGTAACTGTTGTGGTTTGGTGATTCCCGACACATGTGGTTCTTCTGACACCCCCTAACGAGGCCCTTTCTGAGCTTGAGATGGACAATTAACAGACCATGGAGTGGTTAAGGGCATGGGTTCTAGAGTCAAACTGACCAACATTAGCTGTGTGACTGGGCCAGTTATGTGATCTCTCTGAGCTTGGGGTCTTTATAAAAAGTGGGATGATGGTAGATAATGCCAATACCAATTGGGTAATGTATGCAAAGTGCTTAGCTAGATACCTAAGCTCAATAAATGGCACTCTGTGCTGCCTATTACCTTGGTCTCTACAAACTTCAGGAATCCTGGCAAAGGCAGCAATCCTTGTGACTGTGTCCTTATGAGGACAGAGTTTCCATTTACTATTGTTTTCACACTCATCCCTTCCCTTTGCAGATCCCCACTGCTACCACCAGGCCAAACCACAGCATCTTCTGTCCGAATTCCTGCAGCCGTCTCCTATCTGGTCTCCCATATCACCCTGGCCCTCTTCCAATCTGTTTTCCCAACAGGATCCAAAGCGATTATTCCAAGGTTCAAATCCAGTCATGAGACTCCTTTACCTAAAGCCCATCACTGCCCATTTTAGTTCCTTAAAATCCACCACCCATCCCATGGCTTACAAGGCCCTGCAGGATCTAGCACCTGCCGACCTCTTTCAGGTCCTCTAAAGGGTCAGCTTCATTTTGGACTCAGCCTCTCTTCCCCTGCCTGGCTCAGGCTTTCCCGCCCCCCATGCCCACCCCTCCCCCTGGCTTCCTACTCAGCCTTCAGGACTGAGCTCATATGCACCACACTTCCTCAGAGAGGCCTTCCTAGACTCACTCATCTAAACAAAGTCTCCTTATTTTACTCTCACCATAGTATTCATTCAATACTTATAACACTATCATAATACTTATCACACTACATTTGTAGCTGGGAATTTTTCTGTCATTATTTTATGTCGCACTGTATGCTAGAGCTTAGCTACAAGAGGCTGGGCCCTGTCCCATTCCTCACTGGGCACACGCAGTGCTGCCCTAGCACAATGCCAGCTACATGGTAGGCACTGCTTCAGCAGTAGTTTAATTAGCAAGTGCATGGATGAATGAATGATGGATGAATATCTCAGCAGGGGTGGTGCATGCTTCTGTTCACGGATGGGCTGGGCTGCTGTGGAGGTGTGTTTGTCAAGGGTTGTGAGCTGCAGTGCAAACCCAGGGAATGAGGAATGAGAACACTGGGTTGTAGTCCCAGGTGCCCTTTTTATGGGCTGTGTGACCTTAAACAAGCTTTGGAGGTAGGAACCATGACTTACTCATCTTTGTGTCCAAAACGCTTGGCACAAGTAGAAGTTCAGCAAGTAAATACCTCCAAACGCTTCCCTATTCTGAATTCCTCCAAACCCACTATCAACAGCACTTTTAGAACTCAAGCTGCAACTTGAGTTGGGGTATCTATGTAGAGAGCAGGTGTCTGTGTAGACCTTTAAAATGCACACGTGGAGAAGGGAGCTGCCTGCAGCCCAAGCCAGTGCCCTCTGCGCGAGCAAGGCCAAGGCTACAGAGGCCACAGGCACAAGCACAGGTGCCCAGCTCCGGGGCCTGGTTAGAGTCTCACAGAAAATCTTTAGTATTTCAGCTTCTATGAAGAGCCAATAACCTGAGTTCACATCAAATCCAGTCCGCAGCGCTGTGCTGGGGTGTGGGGGGCGATACAACGATGACTAAGTATCTGCTTTCCATGAGTCCAGCTTAGTAGGAAGGAAGATGAACTATAGAGGCAAAAGTCTGGAACTAGGAAGAGAGACAGCCTACAACGTCTTCAGTCCTGGTCCTCGGAGGAAGCGGCTCTAAGAGCTACATTACGTGCCTATCTGGAATGTTCCGCAGTTTCACGAAACCAGAGGGCACAGAAGCAAACCACTTGTTTGAGCACATAAAAGGCTAACCGCTTCTTGGCCTCCCTTGGCAATGAAGATAGATATCGCTCGCCTGTAAAACACCGCCAGCACAGCCTCTGCCTCCGGAGCTGTGCCCAGAAACCAAGGGCGTGGAGGAGATTGCCAGCCAAGGAACCATGAGGCACCGTGTCAGCCAGAGCGGGGCCTCTGACTGGTGGCAGAGCTGGCATTCAGTCCGAGCGTAAGATAAGCCACCTTCTGGACAAACCACGCTGGCCCTGGCAACCCCACAGGAAGGACAGGGTTTGTTTTCAAAGGTTCAAGGATTCTTGGACGAAAGAAAATGCCTCTGAGCCAACACAGGTGCCCATTCTGTTCCCGGCTCCATCACCCTCCTCACCCCCAATCTCCCAACTCTAGAACGGAGCGGTTCCTGTCTCAAACAAGATTTCATGGCTCTTCCATTTACACCAAATACTACCTCATTTTATCCTCTCCACGAGCCAGTGAAATAGCCTCTTCCCATTTGACTCATCTTGCCAATGCAAACACTGAATTGAAGGGACTTTTCTCATGTTCCCTGGGCTGCTAAGTGGCAACCCTGACATGGGGCCTTCTGATTTGAAATTCCTGCTTTTCACTGTACATTTTGCTGAACAATTGGCCTAAATTGGATTGATTTTCTTGACAGGACCTCTTGTTCAGAAACTCACTCCTTTTGGATGTCCCCAAGACCAGTGAGAGCTTCTGGAGGGGAGGGAGTAGATGAAGGGGAAGACGGCCTGTGGAGGGTTTTGGTTCCCTTGGTGGCAAGTTGGGTAGGTCTCTCCCAGACCAACAAACAGATTGGAGGTCCTCTGAGAGGCAGAGCAGGAGACCCTTCCCTCTGGGGCCCTCTGTGATCAGGGATGTCCCCTGTCCTGCCCTTGCTACAGTCCCATAACATCCCTGTGGCCCCCACAGGGTGGTAGCCCCTTGGTTACTGGACCACTCATAGCCTGAGGCTTATTTTGACCCCATTTTTTTACTGCAGGGCATGGAATCAGGGCTGCCAGGCTTCCTTCTGAGCATTCCTACCAGGAGCCACTGAATTCCAGTTGGCCCCCTGCCTAGCCCACCTTTTTCACCTCCTTTCCTCCTTCACATTCAAGAGCCGGGGCTTTTCCTTAAGGAAGCCCTTACCACTGTGACGCCTTTGTGGTTTCTCCCTCTGGCCTGGGCAGAGGCTCTGATGCCTGCTCCAGGGGTGGCTGGACAAGGGTGTTGGCAGCAAGCAAGTGTGGAAACAGACCCTAGATTCAGATATAGGCAGGTCACTCATGAGCCTCCTCGGGCATCCAAGAAAATGGTACCAACCAGTTTCCACTCTCCCAGAAGCTCCCACGAGAAGATATGGGAGGCTAACTGCCCATTCTGTGGAGACTACTTTCTCCTCCAAAGTCCTCCTGATTCCCAGTCAGATGCTTGGGAGGCCACCTCCCAACCCACAGCCACCACCTTTCCTGGCCCTTCTCCATTCTGTCCCCTCGATAAAGCACAGGACTCAGGGCTCCAGGGCATCCCTGCCCTTCTCCAGGGTTATCACAGGGACTCCCTTTCACCTTCATGGTCCTTCAATCCCTCACAGCCCATCGCTCCCCGCCTCGCTTTCCCTCTCCACTCCCATCCCAGTTCTTGCCCCTTTAGGCTCCTCTCCACAGACTTCCTGGCTCTTCCTGAGCTTGAGGACTCTAACACAGGGCCATGTGTGGAGCTGGTACCAAACACGTTTTGTACTGACTTTAAATCACAGAAAATCAAAACTTAAGAGCTTAGGAATCTGCAGGCCATGCCATTCACCACTCCACTTTTTATATAGAGGAACTGAGACCTGGAGAGAGACACACTAGGACCTAGTCACAGGGACCAGATCAGTTCGTGGCAAAACCAAATCTAGGCCCCCAAATGCCTAACTCCAAGCCAACTTCTCCCCATTGCCCACGGTCAGGACCCCCATGGACACGCCTTCTTCACATCCCTCTATCTTATTCCCAGGACAAGACCCAGGACAAGCCAAGTGGCCTGGCTCTAAAGGTTCCTTCTTGTGTGATGAGTCGGGGGAAGGGAGCCCTGGTTGGGGAGGGGTTGGGGGGGTGGTGGTTGTTTCATTCCCTCTTAGCCAAGCCTTTAAACATTGTGAAGAAGGCAGACCATTCCCTTCACCAGCATTGTGTCTCTTGTTATCTGTAAGAGAGCCTGTTCCTTCCAACCCACTACCCATGAAAGGATTTCTTGGTGAGAGCCTCCCCAGCCTTATTGAGCAGGAGAAGGCGCTGTGATCCTCTCTTTGGTTTGGGTTCCTGGCCCCTCACAATCTCCTGGGCCCCAGATCCTCTCAGAAGACTCAGACATCCAGAGATACAGAATAAAGCCTGGTCCTAGGGCAGACGGGGCAGCTTGGAAGGTGGTGGGGAGAGGTCAGGGAACATCATCAACAGGCCTTGCTTCCACCCGACGCCAGCTCCATATACAGAGGGGCCGTGGGGGAGGCCAAGGCCAGCACCAGGGCGAAAGCCCTCCCCTGAGGACATTAGCCCAGGAAGAGGCGTTTAAAGCCAAGGTCAGAGGCAAAAGGCTGAGTGCCCTCATGTCAGCTGCCCTCCCGTTCCCGCTTGTTTCTCCCGCCAGCCTGCCTCTGCCGTTCAGTTCTGCCTCTCTCCTCTGATGTTTCTCCCCTCTGTGTGTCTGTTTTGATTCATTTGTTTCTCATCTGTCTTTTCATCTGTCTCTACATAATTATAGAAATTTTTCTTCTGATTCTGTCACCTAGTTCTCATGTGGGTTTTTTTTCTCTGTCAATCTCTCTCTTCAACTCTCTCTTCATCTTTCTATAGTTCTGCCTACCTGTCTTTTTCTCTCCACAAAATAAGTGCCAGTTCTCCCAATGGGTTTCCCCAAACCAGGGAACTCCTGACCCTTAGATATCTTCCTTCTCTCTGTGTTTATCTTCTCTTTTCTCTGTCTCTCTAGCATTTACACCTCTCTCTCTCTCTCTCTCTCTCTCTCTCTCTCTCTCTCTCTCTCTCTCTCCTCCACCCCATGACATGCTCCGGCTTCCCTGGTGACCCGTCAGCCCCCAGAATGCTGCCCCAGGTGCATCACTTACCCATGACCACTGGCCAAAGGAGGCAGGAACATAAGCAGCTCAGGAATACCCAGGGGACCCTCCTCCAATGAGTCCCCCTCATGGCTCCAGAGAAAGTCCTTCGGGCTCCCCGGGGACTAAGCGTGGAGCAATGCTGTGAGAAGCAGAGGTGAACCTGTCCCCACTGGCTGCCTGCCTGAAACAGGTGTATTTCCCGGAGGGGCCAGAGTACCCGGGAAAGAGAACAAAAGAAGGTGGGGCCACGCCAATCATCCTTGCCCAGTCTTTTCTGTCCTCAATCTCCACTCCCTTCCCCCACCAGGAAAAAAAAAACACGCTATACAGTGATTGCTCTTCTCCTCGTCAGCCTGAGCCAAGTAGGAGGAGGGATGGGAGGGGGTGGGAGGGACTAGAAACCAGGGAACACTGGAAATGAATGGCCCCCCTCTGGCCTGAGATCCTGGGCTCTCTCCTGCCTCCCCAGGGGCTGCCCCTGTACTGCCGGAGCTGGGTCATCCCAGGAGAAGGCAGGGGAGAATGAGAAAGAAAGGGGCCAAGCAGGGGTGAGTTCAGGGCTGCATGAGAAACAGAAAGAGTGAGATTTGAGGAGACCCTAAGGAACATGGGGAGTGGGGGGAACAAATCGAGGTGAGAGGTAGGACTCAGAAATACCCTGTATGAGACTTGGGGGAAGGAGTGTTGGGCTTAGAATATCTGCTCAGTGCCAAGAATATGGTAGACCTTGGCCAGATAGTGGATTTTTTGAGATAAGAAGAGACAGGGTCTGGAGAGCCCGTGGCAACTTGGGGGAGTAGCTTGAGGCGTCTGGGATGGGTAGTGGGGTGGAGGTTAGAACTGGGAAGAAGGAATTGTAACCCCATGAGGAAGTGAGGGTACTAATGGAGATGTTGAAGCTCAGGTCACCTCATTTTGACCTTTTGGGATTCACAGGCACCAAGCAGGGATAGAACCCCAGACAGGGTGTGCCGAACAGAGTTCTGAAGGTGAGAGAAGGCAGGTGGTGTAGCTCTGCAAAGGAAAACAACCGAGGCCTTCCCCCACCCTTTGCCCAGTGAGAAGCTTCTGGTTCCGCCGGACTTGATTCTGCGTGTGGGGTCTGTGAGTGATTGGTCCCAGAGCAGGGAGCTCAGGCTCTCAGACACCATGCAGTCCAGGAAGAGGAATCAACGTTTCCACATTCCCAGGCAAAACTAGCCTTGCCCAAGGAGAGGTAGATGCCTGACACTGTGGTGCCATCGCAGAGGACCCATGAAGACCCCACCCTGTTGGCTACTTGCTTTCTGAAGCTAGAAGTCCAAGGACAGCTGAGGCCCAAAGGCTGGACCTTGCAGCTATAAAGCAGATACTACAGAGAAGGAGCATGGTCCTCCCCCAGCAGTCCCTCCGCCTCTGCATGGACGAGCTGATCTTTTCTTTCCTGGGAGCAGGAAACTCACAAAGGTAAAGAGGGATTTTAGGCACCTGGACAACATAGGAGGATATCACTGAAGAGAACTTTCAGAGACGCCAAGGCCCAACTTGGCCTTCTTAATATATATATTTGTCAGCTCTTGCTCATGAGTTCTATTAAGTTGCTGTGTGTTTTGTTCGGTGGCACTCTCTGCACTAGAGTTTCCTGTCTACAGAAGAGGAGGAAGAAAGCATCTCAGGTTAAACTAAAGTAAGAGAGTGAGACATCTTATTGACCCAGCACAGATAACCTCCCACTTTTCAATGCAAGGAAGGCCAGAGGCACAGAGCGTTCTCCAGAGGCTATTGTGGTGGCCAAGACTCCAACCCAGGATACGTGGGCTCCACCACCCAAGGCAAGTCACAACCTCTTTTTTTAAAATATATTTTTATTGATTTCAGAGAGGAAGGGAGAGGGGGAGAGAAATAGAAACATCAATGATGAGCGAGAATCATTGGTCAGCTGCCTCCTGCATGCCCCACACTGGGATTGAGCCCACAAATCGGGCATGTGCCCTGACCAGGAATTGAACGATGACCTCCTGGTTTATAGGTCAACACTCAACCACTGAGCCACGCAAGCCGGGCAAGTCACAGCCTTTTTGAGCTTTGCTTTCCTCATTTATAAAATAGGGGTAATATATATTTAAAAAAAAAAGAAGAAGAAGAAGAAGCCAGGGCTGGATAGTAGTCATTGTGGTAAAAACTATTCAGGACTATTATCATGGGGAAATTATAGTCAGGACTATTGCAGTAGGAGAAAAGGGACCTCAGTATAGAACCGGGCTCAACTCCGAATACAGCTTGAGCAAGCAGGAATTTATAGCCAAGGGGCACGGTAGGAGCCAGTGAATAAAAAATTACTAAGAGGAAGAAACATCAGGGGGAAGGGGATTCTGGATAAACCAACCTAACAGGATTTTTTGCTGATGACAAGTCAGAGAAATCAGACTTTGTCTGGGGAATGGGGGAAGATGAGGACCCTGATCAGACAACGTGGGTGATCAGATATTGAGGAGAGGACACTCCTGCTAAACTGACTTAGCAGGGTTCTTGCTAAAACTGGATTGTACAAATAAGTGCACAGATGGACCTCAGAGAAGGTGCTGGAGCTTGTCTAAAGTTTGGTCAAGCAAAGAGTCTGTGTCAAATAGCACCTACCCAAAAAGTTGTGAGACTAGAAAGAGCTCATAAACGTTAAAGTGCTAAGTGGTAAAATGTTAAGACACATGTAGAGGGCATGTGGCTCCTCATTTCATCCTGACAGGTAGAAACCAACGAGGGAAGCCAGGAAGCAGGAGGAAGCAGAGTCTGAAAAAAAATGCCCTGACCCATCTGCATACCAGGGTCTTCCCTGTGTCCCCTCTGGGTTTTATGACATTGGCATGTACAAATCTAATTTATGTTTTCCTACCCCCGCCCCCTCCATTTCCCTTCTTAGCCCCCCCCCCCACACTTTTTTTTTAACTGAATGTAACACAGCAGTGTTTTAAATATATTTTTATTGATTTCAGAGAGGAAGGGAGAAGGAGAAAGAGAGAGAGAGAAACATCAATGATGAGAGAGAATCATTGATTGGCTGCCTCCTGCACACTCCCTACTGGGGATTGAGCCTGAAACCTGGGCATGTGCCCTTGACCAGAATTGAACCTGGGACCCTTCAGTCCACAAGCCAACACTCTGTCCATTGAGCCAAAGCAGCAAGGGCCTTAGTTTCCCTTTGAGCCCAGCTTGGTCTCAATTTGCAACTTTTCTAGAGTTCAGATGCTTTTAGGTCTCTGTGATAAATGCCTCTCTCTTTATCTATTTGTTCTTCCTTCTCCCCTCCCAAGGCATCTGATGGAGACAGAGAAGGGTGAGGAAGAGGGGAGGAAACAAGGAGATTCTCTGAGTTCCATCTGGGGGAGACCTCCTAGGCCTGCATGTGACTTGGTTCACCCAGGTTTAAGTTGACATTCCATAGGTGGGGGCAAGAGAACTCAGTCTAGACTTGGGATATAAATAAATTGGAGCAAGGATAAGATTGTAACTTTTTCACATGGAAGGAAGACACAGGCTTGGCTTGAACAGACACAGCTTGAGTTCTGGACAGCAAAGTCAAGATCTTAAAGGGAGATTTCTTTTCTAAGCTAACCAAAGTGGGAGGCCCTCATTTTGGGAAGACTCCCTACAATTGCTTACCTCCATATAGTATATGTCCTAGTAGACCCTCATGATGCTAATAAAGTTACTTCTGGTCACACTTAAGCATTTAGACTGAGACGGGGCAGGAAGTCAGACGTTTATTTGGTCTGATTTCTTAAGTCTTGAATAGAAAAACTTGTAACTAGAGTATCAGGCCCTGTGTATGTCCCCACGACCCTGAAAGGAAACTGAAGTTCAGGGAGATGCACATGTACTCTCGTCATTACTGAGTCATGGTCCAGGTTGGGTGATCAAGTGAAACTGGAGGATGCTAACTTCCTTGATCACACTTGCCCAGGTCACACAGTAAGTCACAAAGCTGGAATTCGAAACTAGGTCTGTCGGGCTCCAAAGCAAAAGAAGGAAATTAACATGTACTAAGTGCTTACTCTACCCCGAACTGTGTTATTTCCCGAAGGCAAAAATGGAGATGCACCTTTAAGAAAGGATTCAGCATCCAGTTGCAAGGAGAGTGGTTAGTTGATAGCCTCTAGCTCTTAGCTCCTTCAGAGTGGCCTCAGCTATCAAGCCAACACATACCAACTATCAAGGGTCAACTCTTCTCAGGGTGACCCATGGCCAATGACTGAGCAAGGCAGTGGTGCAAGGCGCTGGCTATTTCCACCCTCACGGGACTCCTCTAACAGGCAGTCTTCACTCCAAAGCACCCCTTAAGGTTGGCAGAGACATTGTGACTTTGTCAGCTCCCACCCCTCACCCAACCCCCTGCCCTGCCCATTCCTGCCTCCTCCCTTTTCCTTTCATAAGTATTACTCTCCAGTAAGCCTTTTCATTTTACTCCATCTCAGCGTCTGCTTCCAGAAGGACCCAACACTCACTTAAAAGAAGATGCCCACTGGGTCCAGTGCGGAGAGCCCTATGTCCTGGGAAACGGGGTGCAGCCAGAAAGGAGGCTGCCCCCTCTTCCTTCACGCAACGCACATTCGTGTTCATGGGGAACCTGGTGCTAAACCATTCATAGGCGACCTGCTTCTGGGTCGGGATTTCGTACGTAGAAGAGCAGCTCCCTCACTGCGATCTATTGGAAGTCAGCCCTTGACACAGGGGTTTGAAGAAGAGAAAAAAATAAAATATTTTAATTTAAAAATATTTTAATTTCTTTTAAAAAATAAAAATCCTATTAATAAAGAGGTAATATTCAAATTGACCATCACTCCAACACACAAGATGACCGCCCCCATGTGGTCAAAGGTGGCCAACCCCATGTGGACACAAGAGGAGGAGGGCAGTTGGAATGGACCAGGCCAGCAGGGGAGGGCAGTTGGGGGCAACCAGGCCGGCAGGGGAGGGCAGTTAGGGGTGACCAGACCAGCAGGGGAGGGCAGTTGGGGGTGACCAGACCAGCAGGGGAGGGCAGTTGGGGGTGACCAGGCCAGCAGGGGAGGGCAGTTGGGGGCAACCAGGCTGGCAGGGGAGGGCAGTTAGGGGTGATCAGACCAGTAGGGGAGGGCAGTTAGGGGAAATCAAGCCGGCAGGGGAGCAGTTAAGCGTCAGTCAGGCTGGCAGGGAGTGGTTAGGTGGTGATCAGGCTGGCAGGCAGAAGTGGTTAGGAGCAATCAGGCAGGCAGGCAGGCAGGCCAGCAGTTGGGAGCCAGCAGTCCTGGATTGTGAGGGATGTCCGGCTGCTCACCAGGATCAGGCCTAAATGGGCAGTCAGATATCCCTTGAGGGGTCCCAGATTGGAGAGGGTGCAGACTGGCCTGAGGGACACACATCCCCCATGCATGAATTTCATGCACCAGGCCTCTAGTAAAAAATAAAAGAGAATGTCCATTTTACAGATATAGAAACTGACCCTCTGAGCTGGGATTCAAACTTAGATCTGCATACCTCTTTTCAATGCTCCACACTCAACTTTTGGGCAACAGGGTGTGTGAGGTCCTGGCGGGCCTGGTGGGACTGATGCCCTGCTACACACAGTCCCTGTCTTTGAGAAGTATGTGATTTGCTTGGCAAGACAAACTTCTGGCACTGCAAAAGATAAAGACCAATGGGATTGATGCCAGGCTGGCGGCTTGACCCTAATCAGGAGGGAGCTATGTGCTGCTGGCAGTGCCACTGCAGACAAGGACACCGGATGGTAAAAGGGAAGTTGGCTCCTGAGGGCTTGGCTTTCAGGCCGTGGTGAAAGCAAGGGCCATGGCATTTGGGCCACATAAAGACCCCCATCATTCTCCCAGGATTGTGTTTCTCTAGAAGTACAGAGCATTTTCACACCAATTATTTCATTTCCCTTCTCATTTTACCTCTGAGGCACATGGAGGTATAATGCCTACCCAAGCGACGTCTTCTGAGCATGGGGTCTTCCTGAAGGAGGGGCCATCCTGAATTCACAGGCAGGGGTCAAGGGACAGTACTGATTTGAGGCCAGGAACCTAAATGTATCCATTCACTCAACTTTAAGAAGAAGAAAACGAAGGCCAGGAAGTTAACAACAGTGCTAAGTCTAAAACCCACACTCCTGATGCCCAGGTTTTCTGTCTATGTTATATGGTTAGGCTTCGCTCTTTAAATTTTGAAAGAAAAACGGAATCTCAACATGCTTTTAAAACTGGAAGAGACCTTGGCAATCAAGTAGTGAACACTCTTCACTCTACCAAGGGAGTGTTCACGTTCATGCAGTTGGTAAGTGGCAGCCGCGGGCCTTAAACCATGTTCCCAGTGCTTTTTCTGCTTTGCTGCTCTGCCTCCCATGCTTATTAAGCTGTCTTTGAGTCCTCCTGGCACCCAAGCAGAACCACTGCCCCTAGGCTAAACCTCTCTCCAGGCAACACCCAGTAAATGTTGTCATGACGGGGACTGAACGATGATAGATTGTCCTCTCAGACATGGCAGCCACAGAGATCTCCAACACAGGGTTCTGACAGAGAGCCCAGCCAAGGCCTAAAATAGTCTTTTACAATAAAGTTTACTAGTTGTTGTTTTCCCCATTATGAAAGCAATACATGCTCATTTTAGCAGGTATGGAACACACTTAAAATAGAGAGGGGCCCGGCTGGTGTGGCTCAGTGGTTGATTGTCGACCTGTGAACCAGGAGGTCACGGTTTGATTCCCAGTTGGGGCACATGCCTAGGTTGCAGGCTCGATCTCCAGTAGGGAGTGTTCAGGCGGCAGCCAATCAATGATTCTCTCTCATCATTGATGTTTCTATCTCTTTCTTCCTCTCCCTTTCTCTCTGAAATCAATAAAAATTATAATAATATATTTTTTAAAGTAGAAGAAAAACATCATCAATGTTTTTGATACATTGATAGATTTCTAGTCTGTTCCCCTATAAATAGCTCATGCACATAGTTTTAATCTATCATATCATAGATAAAATTTGAATTCCTACTTTATTATGTAACTTTGAACCTACACATTTCCTTCTGTTGGTACAAACTTTTTATTCACATATTTTTAAAGACTGCATAATATTCCTTTGGGTGGACTGCCACCATAACTTATTGAATTGTGTTGGTCACTGGGGTTATTTACAACTCCCCCTAGTATAAGTAACTCAGAGGTGAGAGTCCTTGTGCCTGAAGCTCCCTGTGTGTTTAGGCTTATTTCCTTAAGCTAGAATCAGGCCTGGTGTGGTTGTCAGACTGCTCTGACCTTCCTTCTCCTATAGCAGGAAGTCAGTTAGCATGATTTAGCTAAGTCTACAGGATGTGGGTGTATTCTTGGACACTTGGGATCCATTAAAATCTCAAATGCTGCCTGTCAGGTGTGGCTCAGTGGTTGAGCATCGACCTATGAACCAGGAGGTCATGGTTCAATTCCTCACCTGGGTTTCAGACTCAACCTCCAGTACGGGGGGTGCAGGAGGCAGCCGATCAATGATTCTCTCTCATCATTGATGTTTCTATCTCTCCCTCTCCCTTCCTCTCTGAAATCAATTTTAAAAACATATATATTTTTTAAATCTCGAATATGGATGGTCTAATGGTAGAGAGAAAACCACTAGTAAAATTAGATGATCACTCAGTTAAATGATGGGTAGATTAAGGACTCTGCAGGTGAGTTGGGAAACAGGTGAATTCCCTCAAGGACGCCTTCCTGGGTGGGCTCCTAGCCATGATCCATGACGAACTGCCAGGCCTCCCATTTGAAAGCTGAGCTTTGATACATAGCCCAGGTGAATATTCTAGAGAAAATGATCCAGAAGGAATTTGAAAGAGATAAGGGGTGGGGAGAAGGCACTTACGTACTAGTAAATGCCTAGAGCAAAACCTAGCTAGAGAGTGAGGCCCACTCTCCTCCCCCAGTTCTCTGGGGAGAGGAACCAGCTAAAGCTGGAGGGGAGGCCAAGGGGGGCAGAGCCAGGGATCCCAGCAAGCCCCAATCCGCTGAGTGTGGTGGAGGCCCCAGAACTCGGACGGAGGGTCACCCTGGCACACCATAGCTAGCTTCCTCCATGAACCTGTGTGTTTGGCACAGGAGATGCTGAGAGGATGGAGACACAGTCTCTGCCCCCTTAGGGTCACAAAGGGATCTAGACACGAGGAAACGGGCATTTAGTGTCAGGCCTTCTGGGTCTGTGGCCCTGCAGTCTGGGTGTGTATTGGGCAAGGGAGGAAGCTGATGGAGGGTCATCCAAGAGGATCTCTGAATTCATTTCCCAGGGCTGCCACGACAAAGTACCACAAACTTGGGGGCTTAAAACAACAGAAGTGTTTCTCCCTCTCACAGTTCTGGAGGCTGGAAATCCTGAATCAGGTGTTGTCAGGAACGTGTGCCTCTGAAAGCTCCAGGGGAGAATCCTTCCTAGCCTCCGCAGCATTTGGTGGTTGCTGGCGTCCTTGGCATGCAGCTGCATAAATCCAGTCTCTGCCTCTCTCATCACATGAGTCATTGGAGCTGTACCCATGCTAATCCAGTAACTGATACACGTGCAAAGACTCTATTTCTAACGAGGTCACATTCTGAAGTTCTGAGTGACATGAATTTCGAGGGGACACTTATCCAACTCAGTACAATGTCTCTAAGGAAAGTCTGAGAAAGGTAAATAGGTGAGTCATTACAATAAGGATGACCTCTGCGGGAAGCCCAGCAGGTGAGCCCACTTCATCTTGGGCTGGCCTTGGTTTCCAAAAAGGCCTGCCCTCGTCACCACTGTCACAAGCAGGCTGGGTGACCAAAAAAAAAATGTGCTAAACTAATCCCTTGATCAAACAAACTTCACAGGCCAGAAGCTGGGCAGGCAGAAAACTCTCATGTCTGTGCTGAGACCACCCCTCCACTGCTCGGAGGGCTGAAGAGAAGTGGAGAAAAGAGGAGAGCAGGGCCCACCTGGAGCTGACCACACCACTACCGGCCCCCCATCCCCCTCCCCGCCTCCCGATTTCAGCCCTGCTCTCCCCAAAGTAAACTTGCTACATCTGAGTGAAGATATATGTCATATTTCCTGGTTTCCTTCTGAACCCAGAGAACACAATAGGGTGGGCAAGGAGAGAGGGACAGGCCAGTATATTTAAAAATAACCTAACCCCACCCTGTCCTCAGGCATTCCACAGCGGGGCATGTCTCCAACTCCCCACCCTTAAACTGACACCCCCTACTCTCCAAGGGTGGGAAAGAATAAGACGTAGACATTTTCTTTTTCGCCTACACAATCCCAGACTCTCCCTTTATAGGAAAAAAAGCTACTTCTTGTCTTGTCCCGCCCCCTGACACTACTTCAGGTGCGCTTGGAATGTTCTCTCCCAGCGCTGGGCTGCCGCACGCACGCTCCCTGGAGCCCTGGAGAACTGAGGTCCTGGCAGGGGGAGGAAGCCAGAGCATGACGATGAGTACGCCTGTGCCCCACGAGGAAGCAATCTCTGCACGATGAAGTTTTCACTGAAATGAAAGTTCAGCTTCTGGGGTCTTGAGACTGCTCTTGCCATGAGGTACCAGGTCCAGAATGAACTGCCCAGGACCTGGCCCCAGGTCTAGGAAATGACCTGGGGAGGAATCACCACCTGTTCTCTTCAGGAAGGAAGGTGTGAGAGGGGCTGCTGTTGAGCCCCAGGAGGCAGAGTGTGTTCCAGGGAAAGAGCCAGGGCTTTGGAGTCACCAAGGACAAGCTGACTCCTCACTGAATCTCAGTCTCCCCACCGGCACAATGGTACAGTAACCATAGTTCCTATTAGCTTAGCACATAGAAGGTTCTCAACAAGATTAGTGTTAGGTTAGGTGGCTCAGGAGGCGGCGCAAGAAATAGAGTCCAGTGAATCAGAAAAGAAAGGAAAGAAAAGGTTTATTCTGCGTCCCCGGGAGACCCACGTACCCCCAGGACAGGGCACGTGGATTCACACCAACAAGGAAGGGGGCGCTTTTTTTATACTGCGGTTGGGTGAGGGGCGGGGACATGAGCTGAGGAATTCTCTGCTGCAGGGGATGGGCGGGGGTATGTGGATTAAGGGAGAAGAAGCCTGTATCTGTGTCTGGCACCTTGATCTGTGAGAAATTCCAGGGGAAGTCCATTATCTTGTCACATGTCTGCATGTATCCGATCCTGGGCTCTCTCCGACCTAACAGTTAGTTTACTCCCTACCCCACCCCCCAGGGAAAAAGGACATGGAAACAGAGGAAAGAGTTGCTTGGAGCCCGAGTCTGGGGTGTTCTGGGTGGAGGGGCTTGTTCAGGAAGTGAGGGGGTTACAGTATGACTCTTGCTGAGTGAATAGCTGTGGATGGCAGATGGGGGGCCAGGCCTAGCTACAGGGCTTAGGAGGTTACTGTCCCCACCAGAGTCCTGTAAACTGGGAGATGGTCGCTTGGCTAGATCAAGTGTTAATTATCCCATATAATAAAACTCTAATATGCAAATTGACCAAAGGGCAGAACAACCAGTCGCTATGATGTGCACTGACCACCAGGCAGCATCTGCCCCCTGCCCCCAGAGGCAGCAGTGGCAGCGGGGCAATCAGGGGGCAGGGCCAGCCGGCAGGCTGTGTCAGGCTGCCAGCTACAGTGGGTGCCAACAGGGGCTCCCTGATCATCCCACCTGCCAGTCGCCCCACAGATGGCCCTGATCGCCGGCCAGGCCTAGGGACCCTACCCTATATATTGGGAACAGTCTCTTAGATTAAAAAATTAAAACCTGGCAAGGCTACTCTAACACTGACAAAACAGGATGATGTGATGATGACATTCATGGACTCTGGCTTGCACATTCTGATTCTGACACTTATAACTGTGTGACAAAGCCAATTACTTAACTTCTCTCTGCTTCAGTTTTTCCACCCATAAGATGGAGGAAATGGTAGTACTGCCTCAGAAGGATCATGTTATGTACTATTTTTTATAATGAGGGCAAATAAATGTAGCTGCCCATACAACAGCAAGATGCCTTTCACCTATATGAAAAGTATGGTCACTGGTGCATGCAGTGTCCGGATTGCAAGAGGGATGTCTGACCGCTGGTTTAGGCCTGTAAATCAGCAGTTGGAAATCCCCCAAGGGGTCCTGGATTGCGAGAGGGCACAGGCCAGGCTGAGGGACCCCTGCCCCCTGTGCACGAATTTTGTGTACCAGGCCTCTAGTATGTAGATAAGTTCTTAATGCATTTTAAAAGTCCTTGCCAGAGAACATGCTTCATTGATTCTAGAAGGAGGGAGAGAGAGAGAGAGAGAGAGAGAGAGAGAGAGAGAGAGAAACATTATCGATTGAACTGGCAACCTAGGCATGTGCCCTGATCAAACCACAGCCTTTTGGTGCACAGGATGATGCTCCAACCTACTGAGTCACACTGGCCAGGGCGCAGATATGAAAATTTTATGCAGTGATTATACAAGTCAGTAAGTTCTTCAGGAACTATGATATAGAGGCTGGGGGAGAGGAGCATGTTTGAGAAAAAAAAGGTTTTAAGAATCAAAAGTAATAGTAACCTACTAAAAAAACATAACATGCAAGGGCAAGGACAAGGTGGGTCCCAGGAGGACATGATTTGATTTGAGGGTTTTTTAAAAATTCTAACTCCAGACTATCTCACAGAGTAGTGAAAGCCTAGATTTAGTCTTACTATACAATGGGAGTCCAAATGTAGGCTTCGATATCTTAATATCATCAGGACGATAATGTGTAATAATTAATATATTGTGATATGTAACACAATAGTTTACATTACATATCATTATTATATTCACCAAATTTAAGTGTGAGGTTGGTTTTTAAAAAATGTTTTAACAGCTGTTATTGCCTGGGGAGTCCCTGGATGTCTGATTCCCTGGGCGATCAAACCCCTGGTCACTCTGAGACAATTAGGCCACTGTCCTTGGTTAGTTTGCCCCTCTGCCATGAGGCAGGCCCATACATGCAATGACCTGGCTTTCAGGGGACCCTGACTGTGGGAAGAACGACCCATCCCCACCCCATGCCACCAGAGTAAAGGTCACTGTACTTTGCCTGAAGCATTAAAAATATGAAACCCAGGGAGAAACCAAGATGGCAGCATAGATAAACACCGGAAATTGCTGCCTTGCACAACCACTTCAAAAATACAACTAAAAGTCAAAACGGACAACATCCAGAACCACAGGAAGGCTGGCTAAGTGGGAATTCTACAACTAGAAGGAAAGAGAAAAGCACTGAGACTCAGAGGAGCTGTGGAAGTAAAGTGCAGAGGTACGGAGGCGCACGTGGAAAGGGCTGGCAGCTGAGGACGCGGTTGTCTTTTTCAATCGGGAGGGAGTCTCAAGCTCCCGACTGCTCTGAACTCCAGTTCCAGGTGAGTCTCTGGGGACCCAGACTCATACGGGGAGAAACTGGACTGTCTGGCATAGGGCAGAACTCGAGGGTGACTTTCTCTCAGAGGTGCTTGCAGCGATTACCAGGACACTGAGACGCGGGGTCTCTTAAGGTAGGACTGGGGAGCAGCCATAGCTGCTTGCTCTGCCCTATTGATCCCCTGAGAACCCGCCCCGCCCAAGCTGTGCACAGAGGCTTTTGCATATGAAAGGCCTGGCCCTTTGCAACCTGAAAATTACCTAACAAACTGCAGTTGAATCAGAGAGACCCAGAACTTCCAAAAGAAGGTCCAAGGCCCCACAGCAGCTTGCATTGCTTCACAGCTGGGCCTCATCTGGGCACTTCCAAACCCCAAACAAAGAAGAGGAATCTCTTCATAGCTCCTTCTGGGTAGCCTCAGGCAGAGGCTAAATTAGCACCTCTTTAGAGATCCAAGAGCCAGTGTACCCAGTGGTCAGAGTGGGACCATCCAGATTACAACTCCTCAGATCCATAAGGGACACACTCAGGGGGCAGACCCAGTGAGCACCAAAGCCCCACTGAAGCAAGTCTTGCCCCAGAAGAGTGTCTCCAGCTCAGAAGTTCTCCCACTGCAGACACAGCTGATTCTCACAGCCAATTGGCCTGAAGATCAATTCCTCCCAGTGATACCTACAACAATCAAGGCTTAACTACAACAAGACTTAGCACAAAACCCACAAAGGGGTGCACCAAGAGTATCCACCTCAGGTAATTGGGGAGGCTGAGCCACTGGGCCCTATAGGACACCTAGCACACAAAGCCACTCTACCAACACAGGGAAGCATAAAAAATGCAGAGACAAAGAAACAGGTCACAAATGACAGAAATGGAGGAAAACAAACTACTGGATATAGAGTTCAAAACCACACTTTTAAGGTTTTTCAAAAATTTTCTAGAAACCGCCGATAAATATTGTGAGACCCTCAAGAAATCTAGTGAGACCCTCGAGGTTATGAAAAAGGACCAACTAGAAATTAAGCATACACTGATTGAAATAAAGGATATTATGCAGAGTTCCAGCAGCAGACTAGAGGATCGCAAGAATCAAATCAAAGATTTGAAATATGAATAAGCAAAAAACACCCAACCGGAAAAACACAAAGAAAAAAGAATCCAAAAATATGAAGATAGTGTAAGGATCTTCTGGGACAACTTCAAGCGTACCAACATCCAAATTATGGGGGTGCCAGAAGAAGACAGAAAGCAAGATATTGAAAACCTATTTGAAGAAATAATGACAGAAAACTTCTCCTACCTGAAGAAAGAAATAGACTTACAAGTCCAGGAAGTGCAGAGAACCCCCCCCCCCCCAAAAAAAAAGGAATCCAAAGAGGACCACACCAAGACACATCATAATTAAAATGCCAAGAGCAAAAGACAAAGAGAGAATCTTAAAAGCAGCAAGAGAAAAACAATCAGTTACCTACAAGGGAGTACCCATACGACTGTCAGCTGATTTCTCAACAGAAACTATGCAGGCCAGAAGAGAGTGGCAAGAAATATTCAAAGTGATGAATACCAAGAACCTACAACCTAGATTACTTTACCCAGCAAAACTATCATTCAGAATTGAAGGTCAGATAAAGAGCTTCACAGATAAGAAAAAGCTAAAGGAGTTCAACACCACCAAACCATTATTATATGAAATGCTGAAAGGTATCCTTCAAGAAGAGGAAGAAGAAGAAAAAGGTAAAGATACAAATTATGAACAACAAATATACATCTATCAACAAGTGAATCTAAAAATCAAGTGAATAAATAATCTGATGAACAGAATAAACCTGTGAATATAATAGAATCAGGGGCATAGAAAGGGAGTGGACTGACTATTCTTGGGGGGGAAAGGGGTGTGGGGGGTGTGGGAAGAGACTGGACAAAAATTGTATACCTATGGATGAGAACAGTGGGTGGCAGGGGTAAGGGCAGAGGGTGGGGCGGGAACCAGGTGGAGGGAGCTATGGGGGAGGGGGGGGGGAAGAGGAACAACTGTAATAATCGGAACAATAAAGATTTAATTTTTAAAAATATATGAAACCCAAACTCTTGTTCTTTTATTAGAGCCTCCCCCAACCCCCCATACACACACGCTAGCATGGGCAGGAGTGAGAGGCAAAATTAAAATTCACTCGTGATCTGCCGGGCCTGCATGCTTAGTGGTTGAGCGTCAGCCTATGAACCAGGAGATCAGAGTTCAATTCCCAATCAGGGCACCTGCCTGGGTTTCGGTCTTGATTCCCAGTAGGGATGTTCAGGAGGCAGCGGATCAATGATTCTCTCCCATCACTGATGTTTCTATCTCCCTCTCCCTTCCTCTCTGAAAAAAATAAATAAATAAATGATAAATAAATAAATAAATAATTCACTTGTTTCTATCCATATCTGTGAGTCTGTACTTCCATATAAATGACTAAAGCATTTAAAACAAAACTAAACAGTGACTTCTACTCTTTTTAGGACCTAAAGAATGACATCTCATCAGATGAATACAGAGGGTGAAGAAGGAAGGAGAAATTGGGGAGTCCAGGAGCGGTGCTGAGCAAACCTACAGGTTCATTCTGACATCCAGGCCAGACCTTGAACTACTGAATGACAGGAAAAGGCAGCTGTGGGCAGAGTCCCTGGGACAGGGAGGACATTCGTTTTGACAGAGGTGAAATCTGGGGTTCAGCCCTTGTGAATGCAGCCCAGGTATGGGGGTGGAGGGAGTGTTAAAAAAAATAAATGAGGCCGTGAAACCAGAGCCCCTTCGTCGGGTGCTACTGGTTTAATGTTGCCACCCTGTGTGGCACCATGAGAAATGTGAGAAGTTATGGTTGCTGACTCACCCAAATTCCCTAGAATGTGAGTGAAATCCCTTGGGTACCTGGTTGGAATCCAGAATGTCTGCCTGGGATGGAGGGTGTTACCAGAAAGGGGACCTGACCCTGAGCGGGTCTGCCTAGGGCTGGCTGGTTGTATGTGGGTTCTTGTCTTCGTATAGGAAAAATTTTCACAACATGAGTCCAAGTGACTGTGAGGGAGCGTTATTAAAGCTGGGGACAGTGGAACAAGAAAGGGCTCAGCATAGAAGAAGTAACCGGAGAGCCTAGGCTGGCCTTAGCCCTCTGGGAAGTCAGAGAAAAGGGGGCCTTGGGGACAAGTTCAGGGGATTAGCCAGCAATGAGCTGCCACTGCCCATTGCTCCCCTGGGTGCAAGTCTTGTGGGTCCTGTAGGGTTAGGAGATGCATGCCTGTGGGGGCAGAAGTGGGGGAAGACAGCCAGAGAGTAAGAGGCAGAATAAGCCCTGGGTACTTTGTCTTGAGGGTTTATCTCTTTCTCAAAGGCGGGGATCTTAGGCGGGGAGGTCAGGGGAGGGTTTCAGCAGAATATTCATCAGTTTTCTAGGTGTTCTCTTTCAGGGTGGTGGTCTCCATTGATTGGTCAGTGTCAGGGCAGGAGGTCGTTAGTCATTGCGGTGGGCCCTGGTCTCACTGACCTGGTTTTGCTGCTTTTCTGGGTCTGGAGCTGAAGTACAGCTGAGGCCCAGATGTTATCTCTAGGGAGGTGTGTGGGGAGCCGATATAGGGTTAAGCCTTGGACTGACCTGTTGGTAAAGTCACAAACAAGTCCCAGCTTAGAGGGTTCAGTCCTCTTAGCATAATTAGGCTTGACCTTATAACACTCCCTAGATCTTATCTGGGAAGCTAATGGGCTGAGGGAAGTGCAGGAAGTGTAACTATGGTCAAAACAAGTGAAACTCACAAGAACAGTGTAACTATGGTAACCACTACCTTGTTTACCTCTGACTATAAAATGGTTGGTGTGGCCTAGCACCAGGGGAAGTCCTTCCCCTTGAGTTGGACTTACCCGCCTGCCCCCCCCCCTGCCCCCCAATATTCTCAAATTATCTCTTGTCTTTTCTCTTTCATTTGTGTGTGGCTCTTCTTCCAGATCCTGAACCCTGAGCCACGCGGGACATGGAGGGAAACATTTACCACAGAGGTGGCCTTTTGTATCTGCTGTAAGTGGCTCTGCCAGTTTGTTGAGCTATCTGTCTGTTTCCCTGTTCCACTTGTTCTGGCTCACTGGCCTGTCTCAGGAACACCTCAGAAGGAGGAAAAGTGCAGGGAAGAGCCCGGTGGGCCTGCTTCGTAAGAAGCAACATCTCTCATCTCCTTGTGCTGGCTGGTGTGTGTGTGTGTGTGTGTGTGTGTGTGTGTGTGTGTGTGCGTGTGTGTGTGTGGTGGGGGGTGGGGGGGAGTGCTTTGTGCAGAGAGTGCTTGTGTTTGGGGTCTTTCTGGGAGTGGGTGTCTGTTTTCTATCTGGAATGGAGGACTTTGAGTTCATGGAGGAAAGTGAGAGGGAGAAGGTGGGTGGGAACCAGCAGGTGAAAATTGTCATTTCAATGAAAAGGAGCTTTCACAGGAACAGCCATGGCCAGTCATCCCCAACTTCCTCCTCCCCGGCAGCAATCAGAGGTTAAGTCACTTGTCCAGGATTATGCAGATCCTAACCCAGTGATGGCGAACCTATGACACGCGTGTCAGAGGTGACACACGAACTCATTTTTTTGGTTGATTTTTCTTCGTTAAATGGCATTTAAATATATAAAATAAATATCAAAAATATAAATCTTTGTTTTACTATGGTTGCAAATATCAAAAAATTTCTATATGTGACACGGCACCAGAGTTAAGTTAGGGTTTTTCAAAATGCTGACACGCCGAGCTCAAAAGGTTCACCATCACTGTCCTAACCTCTCTCCACTCCCAGGTTTCCAGATCCTTGCCTTCCACTGCCTCTTCTGAAGTCATCCTCTCTCCAGCCCCCTGACACACACACAAACACACCCACACCACACCAGGCCATTTTGCTCATTGATTAATCCAAAGATCCATTCAATACTGCATGCCTCGCTCTGTACTGGGTGCAGGGAAGACAACCAGAGAGTAAGAAAGACCTAGCCACCTGCCTTGGGGAGCCTCTGGTCTGGTGGGGTGAGGAGTCGGCATAGGCTATCTTTGCCATGACTGAGCTAAGTTGCCCATAAAAGCTGGCTGAGAGTCAGCTGGAATCACATGTACAGCCTGCAGTCATCCTTCTGCTTGAGCAGAGAGAAGCCAGCCTCCGTGCACTGCGCATTGCCAGCCACATGCCCTCCAGCTCCTCTGGGCTTCAACCAGCTCCTGGATAGGCATGTCCCTCCAGCAGGCAGCCCCAGGCCACACAAACTCTGCCCTTCACCCACACCCGTCAGAGGCTGCCAAAGGCCACTGACATGCCCAGGTAGGAAAATAGAGCAAACCATTCATGACAGAGAATGTACTTGCTACTAACAATAAAGCTCTATGCCAGCTCTTTCATGATGGTATCTCATTTGACTTTTCAAGCCACCATATGTTGAGCATTCACTGTGCTTGGCATTTTGACATATTAGCTCTAATCATTCATCGGAACTTCTTTTTAATTGTTGACACTATTACAGATGTCCTTCATTCCTCCCTCCCCCCGCCCACCTTTCACCCTCCTCCACCTAGCCTCTGATGATTAGTGATGTGGAGCCTACCCCAGGCCCACTGCACTATTGTCTATGTCTATGGGTTATGCATTTATGCATATATGTTCTTTGGTTAATCTCTTCCCTTCTCTCCTACCCGCCTCCCTTCTGAGATCTGTCCATTTATTCTATGCATCCATGTCTCCGATCCTATTTTGTTCATCGGTTTATTTTGCTCATTAGATTTCACATATAGGTGAGTTCATGTGATATTTGTCTTTCTCTGACTGGCTTACTTTGCTTAGCATAATAATCTCCAGGTCCATCCATGCTGTCCAAAAGAGTAAGAGTTCCTTTTGTTTGTTTGTTTGTTTACAGCCGTGTAGTATTTCATTGTGTAGATGTACCACAGCTTTTTCATTTACTCATCTTAGTGGGCACTTAGGCTGTTTCCAGATCTTAGGTATTGTAAATAACATTGCTATGAACATAGGGGTGCATATATTTTTTCTGATTGGTGTTTCAGGATTCTTAGGATATATTCCCAAAAGTGGGTTCGCTGGGTCAAATGGCAGTTCCATTTTTAATTAAAATTTTTTTTTTTTTGAGGAAACGCCATACTGTTGTCTACAGTTGCTACACCAGTCTGCATTCCCACCAGCAGTGTACCCGGGTTCCCTTTTCTCCACATCCTCCCCAGCACTTATTGTTTGTTGATTTTTTGATAGTCATTCTGGCAGGTGTGAGGTGATGCCTAATTGTGGGTTTTTTTGTTTGTTTTAATATGTTTTTATTGATTTCAGAGAAAGGACGGAAGAGGGAGAGATAGGGACATCAATGATGAGAGAGAATCATCATTGGCTGCCTCCTACACACCCCCTACTGTAGTTTTAATTTGCATTTCCCTGGTGATTAGTGACATTGAGCATTTCTTCATGTGTATTGGCTATCTGTATGTCCTCTTTGGATAAGTGGTTATTCAGGTTATTTGCCCATTTTTAATTGGATTGTTTGTCTTCCTGGTGTTGAGTTATATAAGATATATAAGATATATATATATATATATATATATATATATACACTTTTTGAAGTAGGTGTTATCCTGTTTTACAGATGAGAAAAATAAACACAGAGGCTGTTTCATTGTGTAAATAATTGCCGGGGTCCAACCCCAGCAGGTCCAGGGGTCCCCAAAGGTGTGGACGGAGTCGGCGAAGAAGGAATGACACGGAGACAACGTTCAGTTGATCAGCAGCCTAGCCAGGATCTCCAGCCAAGTTCTGGTCTCGATCTCCAGAGAGGTTCTGCTTCGGATCTCCAGCCAGGTTCTGTGGCCATGTTCCCTCGCTAGGTTCTCCAGCCAGGTTCTGTCTGAGATCTCCAGCCAGGTTCAGTAGCCAGGTTCTAGTCAGGTTCTCTTGCCAATTTCTGTAGTCAGGTTCAGTCCAGGATCTTTTGCCATGTTCTCTCGCTAGGTTCTGTCTCTAGGTTCTGATGCCAGTTTCTGTCCAGGATCCTCCGGCATGCTCTCGCCAGCGAAGTTCTTCTGTCTCTAGAGAACGTTCTGTGTAGGTTCTGTGCCTAGGCTCTGTCTCTCTTGGTCCTGTCTTCCAAGCCCTGTGTCTTGCTGTCTTGTTACATCTGTATTTATACCAGTTCATTTTAATCCTGTCAATCTCTATTACAAAGGTTAGGGCGTTTCTTATCTCCATTCCAGGGAGTAAAGATTATGTAACTTAGGCATGATTGTTCGTAGTTAAAGTGATTAATTACCCGCCTGGCACTTAGTTGAGGGGTTTTATTCCCTCCCTAACTTCAGGGGAAAATCCCTACTTGGGGATTCAACCTTTCTCGGAGAGGTGACCTTGGTTAAAACACAGCGCCAAGAAGGTGAGCAAACATATTAAGAACCATATGCCATATATGCCAGGTCCCTTGAAACAGCAAGGATGGACCGGCTCCCGGCAAATAATGTTTATTGAGCGCCCATCTGTGCCAGGTATGGGGCTAGAGCAGCAGTGGGAAGCAAGATTATCGGTCGTTGACCTCCTCAGTATGATAGGAAGCAGATATTAAACAGAAAGGCAAGCAAATAATTATAATTGTGGTAAATGCTGTGAAGGAAAAGTGCGGAGTGTTCGAGGGAAAAGCAGCAAAGCATTTACTTTAGTTGGGGGGGAGGAGGCAGGTAGAAGCCTAAGCTGGGCTGAGGGAGGAACACTAGTTAGCCAGGTGGAGGTGGGGCAAGACAGCTGTGAGCAGAAGGATGGCATGTGCTAAGGCCCTGAGGTGGATAGAGACTTTGCCTAGTCAAGGATCTGAAGAAGGCCAGAGGGACTGGGGTTGAGGGGAGGGATGAGTAAAATGGGGCTAGAAATCTGGGTAGGAGTCAGATCCTTCAGTTTTTCAAACTCTATGGGCATAAGAATTTCCTGCGGGGAGCTGATTTCAATGTCTGCTCCAGAGTCCGCCCTCCACCAAGGCTCAGCCAGAGAACCTGCACTTCTACCTATTTCCCCGAGGGATGCTGAGGCAGAGGCAGGTGGCTGGAGGCGGACACTTGAAGGAACACAGATGTAGGTCTTATCACCATTTCAAGGACCTGGGGCTTTTCCTAAGAGGAGGGAAAGCTGTTGTGACCACAGGTGCACATTTGAACCCAGCTCCATCTGATTCCCAAACCAGAGGGACACTGTCTCTTCCCAAAAGGAAGGTGATGTCAGATGGATGCAAAGAGGATTGGAGGAAGGACCCTACAGACAAGGGAACAGTGTCAGTGAAGCCAGAGGTGGGTGGGGCAAGGCAGCCACAGAGTCCTGGCCTGCTCAGCGCCAACTGTCACTGGTGCAGGTGGCCTCTTCCCGTTACCTTGGAGGGGCCTCCACGTTCCAGCCGGAGGGCTATTGCACCTGAATCCCATTTTGGCTTTACAAAACCTCTGTGAAGAAGAATTCGTGGGATCATTCACCCCTTTTCCAGATGACACCGAGGCTCAACTAGGTGAAGCCATCTGCTCAATGCCCTATGTTAAGGCAGTGAATAGAAAAATGTGGGAGGGAGCCAGGAGGGACTCAGTGGGCAGCCAGGGTGGTCCTGCACCCACCAGAGGTTATGAGGCAGCAGTGGCTGTTGTTGTCATGGACCCCGTGGAGGCAGGAGGCAGGACAAAGTGACCTCTGCATTTTGATACCTGGGGCTCTCTGTGAGGGCACTGCTTTGGTTCAGGGAGGTCACGGAGAGCCCAGAGCCTGAACACTCTCACTGCTGTGTGACCTTGGGCAGTTACTCCCCACTCTGTGCCTCGGTTTCCTCATCTGTGAAATGAGGTTGGACGAGTCGGTCCCTGTAGCCTGGAAGTCCTTCCAGCTGTGATGCTGTCGGACTCTGAGTTCCACCTGGGTGGGTCCCTGATTCTGGAGGGTGCTGGCACAATGAGTGTTTTGGGCCAGAACGACAGTGACCCAGGTGCCAAGAGGAACAAGGAAGTAAGGCAATGTTTCAGTTTCAATCTGCGCTTCTCTGAGAACTGGGAAGGAAACGGGGTTCAGGGAGGGGACTGCCCAGCTCCTGTCTACTGGGCAGAGAGGAGTGGCTGTGAGCTCTGGCCCCGGGGCCAGGAAGAGGAAATGGAGCCAGTGCCATGGTCCCTGGCAGAGAGGGGTCACACCACTCTCCACAGGCCCACCCGGAGCCCCCTCTCCTCTCACCACCAGGATGGGTCCGAGAGCCAGGACTAGGGCAGTGGCTGACGAAAGGGATGTCCGATGGGAAGGTGGGGCAGGGGAAGCTTTGAGTCCTCAGTTCCCAGAGCTTTCTTGCCATCACCCAGACCCCAGTCAGGCCCGCACCATCCGTGTGCCCTTTCTTCCCAGAGAGGTCCGAGCGGTGCTCCGTTGCCCCTGCAGATCCCCACCAGGGTGCAGACCCACAGCCACCTCGGTCTCCCAGGCGATGGCACGTGTCTCCTCTTGGCTGGTTCTTCTGGGTTCAGCCTGAAACTGGGTTTAGCTCTGAAGCCCAGCCCACAGCAGCCTGGCTCCTCTGCCTTTCTGTTTCCCACCCCTTTCCTGTCCCCACTGCCCTCCGGCCTGGGCACCTACCAAATCTCCTGTCCACGTCTGATCTCCCACCTCCCTGACTCATGGCGCCTCTTCCTTGTTGCACTTCCCCTTTCTCTCACCTCTCTCCTTCCTCATGCATGCAGGCAGCTAACTGGTATTTTTCCCATTGCTATGATGGCTGACCCAGGGCGACCCCTTTGGCCCTCAGAAAATTGAACATTTATGAAAGATCCACAGCAGGGTTGAGTGAAAAGGTGAAGGCATTAAAAAGTAAAGATCAGTAATTACAAAATAGTCACAGAGATATAACGTACAGCATAGGGAATATAGTCAATAATCCTATATAATAAAAGGCTAATATGCAAATTGTCCCCTCAACTGGGAGTTCAATCGGGAGTACAACCAGGAGTTTGACCAGGGGACGGGGCCATCCGGCCAACTGCCCTGGGCCCCACCCCCTGGCTAGCCTGGCCTGATTGGCCCTGATCAGGGTGGGCCAGCTGGACCCCACCCGTGCACAAATTCATGCACCAAGCCTCCAGTATTATAATAATTGTGTATGGTGCCAGGTGGGTCCTTGAATTATCAGGGGCACCTTGTAAAGTATATAATTGTTTGACCACTATGCTGTACACCTGAAACTAATATAAAGTAACTAGAGGCCCAGTGCACAAAATCCATGCATGGGTAGGGTGTCTAGCGGCTGCCAGCTGCCTGCTGCCAGCCAAGGCCTTCCTTTCAGTAGTTGGCTGGCTGACCCCACCCCTTGGTCAAACTCCCAGTCAAACTTCCGGTTGAGGGGACAATTTGCATATTAGGCTTTTATTATATAGGATATGGAATGTCAACTGTAATTGAAAAATAAAATGAACCCTAGCTGGTTTTGCTCAGTGGATAGAGTGTCAGCCTGAAGAGTGAAGAGTCCCAGGTTCAATTCTGGTCAAGGGCACATGCCTGGGTTTTGGGCTTGATCCCCAGTGGGGGGCATGCAGGAGGCAGCCAATCAATGATTCTCTCTCATCATTGATGTTCTCTCTCTCTCTCTCTCTCTCTCTCTCTCTCTCTCTCTCTCTCTCTGAAATCAATAAAAATATATTTTAAAAAAGAAAGAAAGAAAAATAAGATGGACCAAAAAAAATCCACATTTCCTAAAGCCCATAATTCTAGAGTTGGAAGGTGCTCTGTGGGAGGAAACAAGAAGCCTACTGATCACTTTGGCTGGGCCTTTTCTTTCAGCCAAGCCTAGAGCCAGGTCTTGTCACTATCCAGCCTCTGGGGAAGTGATTCCTGCTGACCAAACCCCTGAGGACAACAGATATATAAACAAGAATGCACTAGTTGACACAGGGGTTTGAAGAAGAGAAAAGGAGATGCAGGCTGGAACTCCCCAACTGGATGAATGAGTGATACCTATTGATTTATTCTTCCCTGTTCCAGTCCATTAGTCTTCACTGGAGACTGTCCCTTCCCAGAGATCAGATGTAGGGTGTCCTGCTCACAGCCTCTGGGTATCTGAAGGCTAAAGGAGGCAGAGTGGTGAGCCCAGAACCAGAATTAGGGGAGGGGAGTGCAAGGCCACCTTTCCCAGAGCAGGACACTCCTGCGTGAATACAACAAGAGATCTTAAAGCCACTGCAGTTTGGAGAAGGCTGCGTTCTTTGCCTCCTCCTGGACACAGTGTGTGTTGGCCTATTCAGGCTCTGAAGTGAACACAGCTTTACCAGAAAATTTCCACATTTATCTGGCATCAAAACTGTTCCCCCTATTCCCTAACACTAATGGGCGGCTACAGGGTCAAGCCTCAGACAAGTCCCAGCTTGGAGGGCAGAGCCCTCCTAGCACAATGAAGTTTGACCTTATAGTCCTCCCTTGTTCCTAGGTAGCTAATGAGCTGTGGGAGGTGCAGCAAGTGTTGCCAAAATAAAGCTTGAGTAACAAAATAGATTTGAAACTCACAAGAACATTGTAAACATGTTGACCACTCCCCTTGTTTTGCTTTGTGTGATCTGACTATAAAATAAAGCTTTGGCTTACAAGCTGGGTCTCTGTGTCCTCATCCAGGCACAAGTGACCCACTTGGCCCCAACTGTATTCTCTTAGTCTGTCTTCTTTAATCCTTTACCACCCCTCCTCAGGTTCACCCCTGGCCATGCTGGAGATGGTTCAGATGGCTCACACCAGGGATGGATTCTGGGAAGTGGGGAGCTGTGTGCCTGTCCCCAGGGCCTCTCCCCACCCAGTTCAGCCTCCTGGGCCCCCTCTCTTGTTCTCCTTAGTGACTGGCCTCTGCCGGCGGATCTTTTTTTTTAATTTTTTTTTATTGATTTCAGAGAGGAAGAGAGAGGGAAAGAGAGATAGAAATATCAATGATGAAAGAGAATCATTGATCAGCTGCCTCCTACATGCCCCCTACTGAGGATCAAGCCTGCAACCCAGGCATGTGTCCTTGACCACAATGGAACTCGGGACCTTTCAGTCCGTAGGCCGATGCTCTATCCACTGAGCCAAACTAGCCAGAGCTGCCGGCGAATTTTTCAGCAGTGCTGTCTGCATTGTGTAGGCACTGACCAGCTTCCTACACCCTGGTGTCAGCCGGGAAGCCTCTGTGAGTTTAAGATGACGTACAGCAGCGGCGGAGGGGAAAGTGATGCTTAGGAGAACAGGATGAGAAATTCTGGAAGAAGCTGTAAGCTGTCGGTGCACTGAGCTCATAAAAGAGCAGATGTCCTTGAGGGATTTAGAAATGCAGGCATGAACCTGGGCTGAGTTTGGGAATGAGATCTGGTGGAGACTAGAATTGCTCCGACTTATACAGTGAACGGAATCAGAGAGCCAGGAGTGACCTTGAGGGGTAAGGAGAAGTCTTGGAAAAGGACAGGCAGCCAGATTTAACAGATAAAAATATAGAATGTCCAGTAAAACTTGAATTTCACATAAACAATGGATTTTTTTAAAATATAACATCCCCCATATAAGATTAGAGACATACTTATACCAAAGAGTATTTGTTGTTTATGTGAAATTCTAATTAAACTGAACATCCTGTATTTTCTCTGGTAACCCTATGCAGCCGAAAGAGGGGGAGGCCTGGGTGGCTGGGTGAGGGGGGTTGGGGGAAGAGGCGAGCTGGGCAGGGATAGAAAGACTGCCTGGTGCTCGGTGACAGGCAGCTGTTTGCTGTGCAGTGTGGCCAGTGGCCTGGAGACCACGTCAGAGTTCTGCTGAGGTGGGTGCCTCATGGGGGTGGGGCGTGGTGGCAGGGATGAAGGAGGAAAAGGCCATGTCTCACATGTGCGTTGACACAGGGACAGAGAGAAGAACAGAGCAGGCTTGTGCAGGGTGGAGTCCAAGATGCCAGGAGGCAGGAAACTGGAGCGGGGGTTTGGGAGATTTTGAAGGTTTGGGGGTGGCACAGAGCATCACCTCTCCCACGTGTCACCAAAGGATTCTGTGTTAGGGAGAGCATTAGACTGGATTAAGGAGGTGGAATGGGGCTTAATGTCTTTAAACCCCAAGGAAAGGATGACTCCAGTTGACATTGGGGCACATATATTTATGTACATACACACATGTATGTGTCTGTGTGATCTTATCTCTCACATGTTCGTTTTGCTAGTCTAACTCTTGGAATCCTAGTGGTATCCTGTTATCCTTGAAAGGGACCTCGGAGACGGCTTATTTCAGTAACTTCATCGTAGACAGAAGGAAACTGAGGCCAGAGGAGTGACATGCTTGTCCCCAGTCAAACAGCTGAGCCGGAATTAGAACCCCCTGCCGTAACCACAGCTGTTTTTGCTCTTCTAGCTTCTCTCTCCACATTCAGGAGAGTTAACATCCCTGTGTCTCGGTTTCCTCACCTATAAAATGGGACAGTAACAGTATCACATAGGACTGTTGTGAGCACTAACTAAAGTAATAGGTGGTTAGGAGCGCCTGCCACTGCGACGTTCCGTAACGCTTGGCTGTTTTGTTGTCATCTGTTGATCCCTATGTTGTTTCAGTCCTCTGAGAAGCTGACGCCATGACAAGATGAGACGCGAAAAAGATGGGAGGAAATGCCTCAGAGAGAAAAGAGGAGTAGATTAATTACCTGTTGCTGCAAAACAAATTACTCCAAAACTTACATTTGCTATTCCACCCAGTTCCTGAGGATCAGGATCAGGAGAGGCTTCACTCTGAGAAGGTTGCAGCAGGGGCTGCCGTCAGCTCAAGGATCCCGAGCTCACTCACGTGGCTGCTGGCTAGAGGCTTCAGCTCCTCGCCAGGTGGGTGAGAGCTGCTCAGCAGCATAGCCGATGGCTTGAGAGAGAGAGAGAGAGAGAGAGAGAGAGAGAGAGAGAGAGAGGAAGAGAGAGAAGCTGCAGTATTCTTATAACCGATCTCAGAAGTGACATACTATCACTTGTGCCATATCCTGCTGGTCACACAGACCAAGCCTGGTACAATGGGAGGGGGCCATGTAAGAACATAAATACGGGAGGCGGGGTCATTAAGAGCCATCTTGGGGACTGGCTACCACAGGGGAGGAACCAGAGAAGATGAGCAGAACCTTCAGACCTCAGTGCAGGCCTGACCTCTGGGAGGGAAAGAGGGAAGGAAGGAGGCCTGGGAAGGAAGAGTCCTAGACGGCAGCCCAGTCTAAGAAGGTTTCCCGCAGGCCAATAGGATGTCCTCAAGCCAGTGTCACCCATCGTAGGAGTCCCATGCACTTGGTGGAGGGGGGGCGGGTGGTGTGTCCTCAGCCCAGCCTGCGCCCTCTCGCAGTCCGGAAGCCCTCAGGGGATGTCCGAGTGCCGGCTTAGGGGAGCAGGCCTAAGCCGCAGTCGGACATCCTTAGCACTGCAGTAGAGGCGGGAAAGGCTCCTGCCACCACCACTGCACTCGCCAGTCATGATCCCAGCTTCTTTCTGCCTGAGTGGCGCTCCCCCTGTGGGAGCGCACTGACACCAGGGGACAGCTCCTGTGTTGAGCATTTGCCCCCTGGTGGTCAGTGCGCATCATAGCAACCAGTTGTTCTGCCTTTCGGTTGATTTGCATATTAGCCTTTTATACATAGGATAGTTTAAAAATTATACTATTAGTTTAATTTACATTTTTACCACTTCTGAGAATTGAACAGCTTTTCCCCCATATATACATATGTGCATGTATAGTTATGTGAATATATATACAGTATATATAGTAAATTATTCCTTTCAAATTCTTTGTCCAGTTAAGGAATAGGAGGGGTAAGGGCAGAAGGTGGGGTGGGAACTGGGTGGAGGGGAGCTATGGGGGAAATAAGAGGAACAACTGTAATAATCTGAACAATAAAGATTTAATTTAAAATAAAAAATAAATAAAATAAATAAAAAAGGAAGAAGAAATAAGAATGTGGAAAAAAAAGGAATAGGTAACTTATCCAGTTAATCTTAGTATTTTTCTTATTAATTTATGTGTTTTATTTAATATTATAAGGGACACTTTGTCATATTAGTTGCAAATATTTTTCCCATAATTTTTGTTTCTCATCTTTTTTTTAATTTTTTTTTTATTTTTTAGTTTTGCCATTAGAACTTTAATGAAGAAAATAGGGAGAACCAAGATGGCGGCATAGGTTAATGCCAGAGTTTGCTGCTTTGAACAACTACTTCAAAAGTGAAACTAAAAGACGGAACGGACATCACGCAGAACCACAGGAACGCTGGCTGAGTGGAAGTCCTACAACTAGGAGGAAAGAGAAACGCATACGGACACACAGAGGAGGTGCAGTGCTGAAGTCAAATTCTGAGGTGCTGAGTGCGTGGAGTGGGCTGGCGGCGGAGGGCGCAGTTGGCATTTTCAATCGGGAGGGAGTCGCAGACTCTGAGCTCCAGATACAGGCGAGTCTTTAAGGACCCAGACTCAAACGGGAGAAGCGGGACTGTCTGGCTTCGGTCAGAGCGAGTGCAGCTTTCTCTCCGAGCTTTGCAGTGGGTGCTTCACCCTGTTGATCCTGTGTGACCCACCCTACCCAAGCCCTGCACAGAGGCATTTGCCTGATAGCCTCAGGCAAAGGCTAGATTAGCACCTCCCTAGAGGACAGAAGTTCTCTCACTGCTGACACAGCTGATTCTCATAGCCACTTGGCCTAGAGGTCAAACCCTCCCTAGTATTAGCTACAACAATCAAGGTTTAACTATAAGACTGCGAACAAAGACCACTAGGCGGTGCACCAAGGAAGCATAACAAAATGCGGAGACAAAGAAACAGGACACAATTGTCAATGGAAGATATAGAGTTCAGAACCACACTTTTAAGGTCTCTCAAGAACTGTTTAGAAGCCGCCGATAAACTTAATGAGATTTACAAGAAAACTAATGAGACCCTCGATGTTATGTTGGGGAACCAACTAGAAATTAAGCATACACGGACTGAAATAACGAATATTATACAGACTCACGACAGCAGACCAGAGGAGCGCAAGAATCAAGTCAATGATTTGAAATGCGAGGAAGCAAAAAACACGCAACGGGAAAAGCAAAATGAAAAAAGAATCCAAAAATGCAAGGATAGTGTAAGGAGCCTCTGGGACAGCTTCAAGCGTACCAACATCAGAATTATAGGGGTGCCAGAAGATGAGAGAGAGCAAGATATTGAAAACCTATTTAAAGAAATAATGACAGAAAACTTCCCCCACCTGGTGAAAGAAATGGACTTACAGGTCCAAGAAGCGCGGAGAACCCCAAACAAAAGGAATCCAAAGAGGACCACTCCAAGACACATCATAATTAAAATGCCAAGAGCAAAAGATAAAGAGAGAATCTTAAAAACAGCAAGAGAAAGTAACTCAGTTACCTACAAGGGAATACCCATACGACTGTCAGCTGATTTCTCAACAGAAACTTTGCAGGCCAGAAGGGAGTGGCAAGAAATATTCAAAGTGATGAATACCAAGAACCTACAACCGAGATTACTTTATCCAGCAAAGCTATCATTCAGAATTGAAGGTCAGATAAAGAGCTTCACAGATAAGGAAAAGCTAAAGGAGTTCATCATCACCAAACCAGGATTATATGAAATGCTGAAAGGTATCCTTTAAGAAGAGGAAGAGGAAGAAAAAGGTAAAGATACAAATTGTGAACAACAAATATGCATCTATCAACAAGTGAATCTAAGAATCAAGTGAATAAATAATCTGATGAACAGAATGAACTGGTGATTATAATAGAATCAGGGACATAGAAAGGGAATGGACTGACTATTCTTGGGGGGGAAAGGGGTGTGGGAGATTCGGGAAGAGACTGGACAAAAATCGTGCACCTATGGATGAGGACAGTGGGTGGGGAGTGAGGGCGGAGGGTGGGGCGGGAACTGGGAGGAGGGGAGTTATGGGGGGGGGGGGGAAAGAGGAACAAATGTAATAATCTGAACAATAAAGATTTAATTAAAAAAAAAAAGAAAAAAAAAAAGAAAATAGTATTAGATTTTTTTGCTGTTGTTAATCCTCACCTGAGGATATTTTTTCCATTGCTTCTTCAAAGACAATGGGAGGGAGAAACATCGATGTGAGAGAGACACATCAATTGGCTGCCTCCTGCACACACCCCAACCAGGGGCAGGGAGCGAACCCGTGACCTTTTGGTGTGCAGGCCGCTCTAACCACTGAGCTATGTTGGTCAGGGCTATAGAACTTTTCTAGACCCTCTTTTGTCAGCTGATGGAGTAGATACTTCAATATATAAAACTTTCCAGAGGCAGTGCCTGAGCTGGATGGCACAGCTCACAACTGTGTGGACCCCGAGCTGTCCCACCATTCAATGCAGCTAACAGCTTAGAAGTAGGGCTTGCGCTTGTGGCCTGTGTACTGAGTGTCAGGTCTGACTTCCTTGCCCTGGCGCCTACGGCTCTCTTTCTTCTCCAGCACCCACTCCTGGGTCTTCGTCTTCCTCACCACCCCGCTCCGTGCAATCCTGTAGGGGACCCTCTTGTTCGTGAATGTGGATTCCTTTGCCTCCTCTTCTTTAATTTCATTTAGGCCCTTTGGCAGAAAGGTTGATGGCCCAGAAAACAGAGGTAGAACTTCTTTGCTTTGGCACTGTTGGGGTAGTCCACCACCACACCACCAGTGAAACCAGCCCTGATGATGGCCTGGGTCGTAATTAGCTCCAACTGCTCTGAGTTCTCAGGGTATAGCTGCAGAACAGCTCGGGCTCCACGGACCAGCATAGAATAAAAAGAAGAAAAAAAAGCAGTACAAGCGCTTGGCCGGAAAGTCTGACTTCTTGTTAGCATTACAGAGCCACTGCACAGCAGAAATGCTGATACAACCATCAGAGGAGCCCGGTTTGAAGGGAATGCCCTGGCCCATGTCCCCCAGAAGTAGGTCTCCTTGTGCTTCTCGGTCCAAAGCTGCATCCAGCATGGCAAGGCTGAGGTCAATGCCCACCCAAGAGTGCCCCTCATCAGAGAGAGAGATAAACTCCACTCAGCCCAGTACCACAGCCAATATCCAACAGGAAACAGGGCTTCTCATCAGGCAGATCAAGGAGCGCCAATGCTCGGCCAGTCATCTTGGTCTGCACATCAGTCATCCTAGAGTTGCGCATGTATTTCCGGGGTTCATTCTGGTCGTAAACAGCCCGGGGGTCCGCCGTGCTCCGGCCGGCGCCCGCGACACGCCATACCCACGCTTCCACAGCACCACCGCTGCTGGGGGCTCCCGAGTCCCTCATCTTCTTTTTTTTAAATGTTAAAATTATGTGTGTGGGGCCTGCAAAAAAAAAAAAAAAAAGAAAAAAAAGATCTTGAAAGAAATTCTCAAGGAAAAGAAGGTAAGAGCAACTAAAAATGTGAAGGGTTGGCAAACTATGACCCATAGACCAAATTCAGCTGCTGTCTATTTTTGTAAATAAAGTTTTATTGAAACACAGCCATGTTCATTCATTTTGGACTGTTTATAATGGCTACAATGGAGAGTTGAATAGTTGTGACAGAGACCATATGGCCCTTGGTAGAAAAACTTTGCCAATCTCTGCTCTGTATAGTTGAACTAGAATAAATTAAAAGTTATATGAAGGATATCTAATTGTGCTATAATTTATTTTTGGTCAGAAAAATGCTCTATTTAATTAATTGTTATGTATTTATAATCACCAAATAGATGCAATTATATCCTACAATTTGATAAATAAAAGGTAAAATTAACATTTTTATGTAAAGTTGTTGGGATTAATATTTTATATGTCTTTGGTTTTTATAAATTTTCTTTTTCTCATAATTCATTTTTTTAAAGTTTACTTGAGCCAAACTGAGGACATATAAGGGAGAGTAAGAGATCAAATGATCTCTCATAATTCATTTCTAATAACCTTTTAAAAAAGAATAATTTTAGATTTACATAAAAATTGCAAGGGTAATAGAAAGAGTACCCATATACTCCACACACATTTTCTCCTTTTATGAATCTCTTATATTAGTGGGTACACTTGTCACAAATAATGAGCTATTATTAACTAAAGTTACTATTTAATTAATTCATTCATGTTATTTATGCATACTTTGTTCAGATTTCCATACCTGCGGTCCTTCCAGGTTACCACATTCCATTTAGTTGTCAAGCCTCCTTAGGCTCCTCTTGGCTGTGACAGGTTCTCAGACTTGTTTTTGATGATCTTGACAGTTATGAAGAGTACAGTCAGGAGTTTTGTGTTATGTTCCTCAACTGGAATTGTCTGATGTTTTTCTCATGAATAGACTGGGTTATGAGCTTTGGGGAGGAGAGTCAGAGAAGTAAGGTAACATTCTTTACTTCAAGTGTACATGCTCCCAACATGACCTATCACTGTTGATGCTGACCTTGATCACCTGGCTGAGGTAGTGTTTGCCAGGTTTCTCTCCTGTGAAGTTACTCTTTTCCCACCCTTTCTGTACTGGACTCTTTAGAAAAAAGTCATTGCAGCCCACAATGCAGTGTTGGGGTTTCTGTTCTACCACCTTGAGGGGCAGTGTCTCCTGAATGAACATTCTTCTGCAGAGGACACTTATCTTTTCTCCCCTATTTGTTCATCTATTCATACTTTATTTCTATCAGTATGGACCCCTCAATATTGATTTTATACTTTGGGTTATAATTCAGTACTATTTTGTTTATTTTGTTGTTCAGATTGTTCCAACTTTGGCCATTGGGAACTCCTTCCATTGGCTCCTGTGTCCCTTTGACATGCCTCATCATTGTGTTTTATTTTTTAAAGCGCTTCCTTACTTTCTGCACTTCTGCAAGATACTCCAGTTCATCTTGTGTATTTCTTTCTTTTAAAATATATTTTTATTGATTTCAGAGAAGAAGTGAGAGGGAGAGAGAGATAGAAACATCAGTGATGAGAGAGAATCATTGATCAGCTGCCTTCTGCACACCCCACACTGGCAATTGAGCCTGCAACCGGGGCTTGTGCCCTGAACAGGAATCGAACCATGACCTCCTGGTTCATAGGTTGATGCTCAACCACTGAGCCATGCCGGCTGGACCATCTTGTATATTTCATGCCTCAGTCATAGAATTAGTCCTTTCTCCAAGGAACTCAGGCTCCTTTTCATTAGAAATTAAGATCTTGCCCAGCCAGTGGTTGAGCGTCGACCTCTGAACCAGAAGGTCACGGTTTGATTCCTGGTCAGGGCATATGCCTGGGTTGTGAGCTTGATCCGCAGTGTGGGGTCTGCAGGAGGCAGCCAATCAATTATTCTCTTTCATCATTGATGTTTCTATCTCTCTCTCCCTCTCTTCCTTCCTCTCTGAAATCAATATTGTATTGATAACTCCATTTGAGGCCTCTTTCCTGAGTCAAATGCCACAAATACCTACTGGGCAGTTCCACTTGGATGCCTCAGGCACTCCAAGTTCACATTTCCCCCAAAAAACTTATCATTGAAAACAAACTTGCTCTTTTTTAAAATTAAAATCTGTATTAAGATAAAATTCACATAACATAAAATCTATCATTTTAACATTCACTCCCCATTCCTTTCTCCCCCTACTCTTAATGACCACTAATCTACTTTCTATCTCTATGTATTTGACTATTCTGGACATTTCATATAAATGGAACCATATAATAGGTTGTTGTCTTTTGTGTCTGATGTCTTTCACTTAGCATAAATTTTCAAGTTCATCCATGTTGTAGAATGTACCAGTACTTTATTCCTTTTTACCATCAAATAATATTCCATTGTAGGGATAGACCACTGTTTGTTTATCCCAAACCTGCTCTTGCATCTGTCTTCTGTATCTACTGAGTAGCGTCCATCTAGTGTTCCAACCCAAAACTTGGGATGTCTTCCTTGATCTTTTTCTCTCATTCACCTTCAAAATCCACTCAGAGAAGATAGAAGTCTTGTAAATTCTATTCTCCTCTAAATCTCTCTTCCCCATCCTTTCCTCGACTCTCTGTTGTCATGGACCCTACCCTAGTTCAGGACACCCTCCTCTCTCACTCAGACGACTACCCAACTCCCTTAACTGTCGCTGCCTCCAGCCTGTCCCTTCTATCCATTCTCTACCTCATAGTGGGAGCGATCTTCCTTACTCTCAGAGCTGATCCCGTCTCTCTCCTGCTTACCCTCCAATGTCTGCCCAGTGCCCTCAGGATAAAGTCCAAATTTCCCATCATGGCTTATAACCCCTCCCAGGACATGTGCCCTGCCTGGCTCTCAGCCTCGTCTTGCATTCCACACTTCAGCCTACTGAACACTTTGTCTTGAACCAGCCAGGCTGTCCCCTCACCAAGACTCACCACTTTCTCTCTGAAGTTCTTGAGCTGTTGCCTACCCTGCAAACTGGACTAGACCTCACACAAGCCTCCCATGGCATCATGTTTAGCTCTGACCCCTGCTCCTTGTTCAAATCTCCACTCAGTGTCAGTGTCAGCTCCACAGAGAGGCCTTCCTCGTTGATACTAGACCATCGCCCACCCGTCGTTCGATCACATTTCATTTTTAGCACTTACAGCTAGGTGAAATCTTGCTAGCTTGTTTGCTTGTTTATTATCCATCTCTTTGCCCTAAAATAGATGCTCCCTGAGAGCAGGAACCTTGTCTGACTTATTTATCTCTGAACCTGACATGAGAACAGGGCCTGGCACACAGAAGGGCCTCAGGAACTATACATTCAGTGACTAATAGAGGTTCAATGTGAAAATAGTTTTTTTAAATCACATAACGATGTTTTCAAGTCACACATCGGAAGACCCCTTGCCAAAGGCCCCCTGTCACTTGGATGCACACGTCTCCTTGACTTCATCCTCCTTTACAAAAGGTCACTCTCTGACCTCCAGAGCTCCGGGGCCATCCTGGTCTCTCTCTGACTGGTCCTTTGTCTACTTGTTTCCTGTTTCCTCTTCCTCTTTCTTCTCCTCCCAATTGTGAGCTCTCCCCACACACCTGAGTCTTCGTTCTTTCCTTCAGCCTATCACGCACCCCCACGATGGCATCTGGCTCACTGCGTGGACGGCTCACCAGTCCTCCCACCACCTGCAAACCACAGGGTCCCACTTGGAATTCCCTTTGTACCTTTATTTATTTTTATTTTTTTAAATATATTTTTATTGATTTCAGAGAGGAAGGGAGAGGGAGAGAAAGATAGAAACATCAATGATGAGAGAATCATTGATCGACTGCCTCTTGCATGCCCCACACTGAGGATGGAGACTGCAACCCGGAATATACCCTGACTGGGAATCGAACCTTGACCTCCTGGTTCATAGGTCGACACTCAACCACTGAGCCTCGCCAGCTAGGCCCTTTGTGCCTTTAAACTGTGTCATGGAAGACTGCCAGCTCCCAGCAATGAACTCTTGGGGACTTTGTAATTCCTATGAACTTACCCTGTCAAAACCTCATTATAGAATCTTCACACCATTGTATACTGTGCGACCAGTGAAAAGAATGAGACGGCTGCACGCGTATTGATTTGAAACAATTTCCACAATGTGTTAGGTAACAAAAGCAAGATGTGGAACAGTGTGCAGGGAAGTGCTGTCCAGTAGAAATATAAGGCAAGCCGTGCATATAATTTTATTTTATTTATTTTTTTGCAATTGTATATTTCAGTGTAAAGCTTTAAAATTTAGCTTGGAACTCCTTGGAGAGGAAAGAGGTGAAAAGTGATAAATTACCTCCTGGTACATTATTGGCCGTAATTAACCAAAAAGTTACAAATAGATATTAAATGCAGCAATTTTCAACTGGTGTGCTGCAAGAATGTTTGAGACATACAATACCAGACTATTTGGTCAGGGGCACTCACCTCTTTTTCACTTAGATTGTCAAATAAAAAAATAACAACCAACCAACACAACAATAGCCATACAGTGTGAACATGCATGTAATTTTGAATTTTCTAGTAGCCACATTAAAAGTAAAAAAAAAGAAGATGAAATTAATTTTAAATTAATTTATTTAACCCAATATATCCAAAACAGTATCATTTTAACATATCAATATGAGAAAGTATTAATGAGATAGTTAATATTTTTTTCTCCTACCAAGTCTTGGAAGTCCAGGTTTCTTTATATTTACTGTACAACTCATATTGGCCTGCCAATATTTCAAGTGCTCAAAGCCACATCTGGCTAGTGGCTGCCATATTGGACCATGTAGGTGTCCCCCTGGAAGACAATGTGAATAGCAAGCACATGCCAGGAACAACTACACAGCACATCCCAGAGCACATCCTCCATCCTCCGTCATCTTTCCCCCTTGAATGACGTAGGGGACCACGGGCCACAGGATCAACTGGAGGTCCCTTCCCATGGCCCTGCTTAGATGTTTCAAAAGTATTGCCAGTCTAAATTTTTGCAGAGGATGTGTCTCTCCTAAGAAGCAAGACAGCTCCTCTGGTTGAATTTCTTTAATATCAACCAATCAATCAGTCAATCAACAATGTCCATTGAATGCTCACTATGTGCCAGTTGCTTGCCAGGCTGTGGGGACATGATCCAAGCCTGGTTCCTGCCCTCATGGAGCTCCTGTCTGTGGGGATTTTCTCCCCATCCTTCCTGACTTTCTCCACCTGCTCCTCTTCTTTCTCCCCACCTTCTCCACCTGTTCCTCTTCTTTCCCTGGGCCCCCTTCCTTGCTCTCCCTGGCCTCAGATCTCTCTCCCACACCCATGGACCATGATGAGTGGCTGCCAGGGTTGCCAACCACATCGCTTTGGACTTGGTTTCCACTGCCATGGTCAGTGTGGTCTCTGCTCTCCCTGAGAGATTTCTGTGCATTAGTCACTTTGCTCGGGAACATGAGATGACAGAAATAATGTCACCAGGAGGACAGGGAGGAAGTCTGGCCTGCAGAGCAAGGACTCAGCTTGGGATCCCATAGCCTCTGGGCTGCTCTGAAATGACCGAGGCCAAGCCTGTCCTGGAGAGGCAGGAGAGCAGGGACCGTGGTGAGTCTATTGAGCTGGTACTGGTGTGGGGTTCCAGCAGGGATTTGCCTGCTCTGTCCACACACCCAGTGGAGACAAGTCTTGGCTGCCCAGGGTGTCTAGTCCTGCACTGACTCTTCTCTCCCCTTCAAGTCTGTCACAAATCAACTTCCTGCTTGTCCCTCAGTCCTGCTCCCTGAGACCATGCAACAGCCTCTTTCCTAATCACCCCAACTCCAAGAGCCCCTCGGTGGTGCCCACTCCTGCTGGACAAGCCTGCACAACACTTTGCCTTGGCCTCTGGGGTTGCCTGAGACCATGCCATCGCGGGTGTTTCTCCTACTAATCTGTGGACAATGTAGCTGGCCACCACATTCACCCCACCCCACACTCTTCCCGGGGTGGCTTCTTTAGGAAAGTGGAGGGGAAAATAGAGATGCTCTTCGCATAATAGTGCACCGAGTTGTGAAGCTGTCAGTGTTGACAAAAGAAAGGTTTGTTGGCCCTCCCCGGTTTGGCTCAATGGATAGAGTGTTGGCCCTCGGACTGAAAGGTTTCGGGTTCAATTCTGGTCAAGGCATGTATCTGGGTTGCAGGCTGGATCCCTGGCCCTGGTCTGGGCATGTGCAGGAGGCAACCAATCTATGTGTCTCTCTCCCATCGATGTCTATCTCTCTCTCCTCCCTTCCACTTTCTCTAAAAATCAATGGAAAAATATCCTCAGGTGAGGAGTAACAGGAAGGAAGGAAGGAAGGAAGGAAGGAAGGAAGGAAGGAAGGAAGGAAGGAAGGAAGGAAGGGAGAAAAGAAAGGAAGAAAGGAAGAAAGGAAGAAAGGAAGAAAGGAAGAAAGGAAGAAAGGAAGAAAGAAAGAAAGAAAGAAAGAAAGAAAGAAAGAAAGAAAGAAAGAAAGAAAGAAAGAAAGAAAGAAAGAAAGGAAGAAAGAAAGAAAGGAAGAGAGGAAAAGAAAGGTTTGTTGGTTTTGTGGCTGTGCCTCTCTGAGGCTCAACATGGAGGGCCATCTTCCTACATCCTTTCCCCTCCCAAAGTTTCCTCACCAACTCCAGGACTTGTAAAGGTTGACAGAGCCAAGATCCTGGGCTGATGGAAGGGCCTACAAAACCCAATGTGTGTGTCTGTATCTGTGTGTGTCTGTGTATATCTGTCTGTGTGTGTGTGACTGTGTGTCTGTGTGTGTGCCTGTGTGTGTCTATGTGTCTGTGTCTGTGTGTGTCTATGTGTGTGTGTCTGTGTCTATCTGCGTGTGTCTGTGTGTGTCTGCGTGTGTCTGTGTGTGTGCGTGCCTGTGTGTGTCTGTGTGTGTCTGTGTGTGTATGTCTGTGTGTCTCTGTGTGCATATGCCTCTGTGTGTCTGCGTGTGTCTGTGTGTGTGCGTGCCTGTGTGTATGTCTGTGTGTCTGTGTGTGCATATGCCTCTGTGTGTCTGCGTGTGTCTGTGTGTGTGCGCATGCCTCTGTGTGTGTGTGTCTGTGTGTGTGTGCATGCCTCGGTGCATGTCTGTGTGTGTCTGCGTGTGCCTGTATGTGTGCGTGCGTGCGCATGTGTGTGTAGGGGATCTTTGGGGTCAGTGCAGAAGACCCCCAGTGCCCCCAGCTCCCAAGCAATGACTGAGTGTGGCAGGGATATTGCCCGTTCCTGAGAGACACAGGCTCCAGGATGGCCTTGCTGAACCTCCTGTAGACGACCTAGGGGTCCATCACACTCCCTCCCTCCCTCCCTCTCCCCTTCACTGGCTCAGGCTTGTATGGCAGCGGAAGGCTCTCCGTGTCTCTGGACCTTTCCTTATTTCCTCTCACACAGTCACTTCTCCAAATAAAATCCTTGATGTTTGGTTGCAAGTTGGTGACTGCTTCTTGGAGAATGTGGACTAACACAATTGGTCTGTGTATATTCTCTCCACACACCCTCAGCCCCAACCAAACGCAGCTCTCTGAAGAAGGTGCCGTAGCAGGGGCGAAGGAACATGAAGGGGGTGCCCTCAGTGCTCCTCCTGCCGGCCAGTGATGGGGGATGGGGAGTGGGGAGAACGTGCGCCCCTCCCTCCCATCTTGGCCCCTACCTCCATGTCTTTGTCGGCTCCCACTTACACCTGCCAAACTCAGGTGTCCTTCTAACCCTCACTCAAGGTCAAGTCAGTTCGCGGTGAAGCCGCATGGCACCTGAGCTAGAAATTCGAACCCTCTTCCCTCCATCTGCAGCCCAGGTGTGGAGGGTGGGCAGGGCCTGCAGGGACTGACTGGTGCCTCCTGGGCCCTGGCCTGCGGGCCTCCCTGGGGCCTGTTTGATGTGTGGGGTGGACGGCTACTTGGGTGTCACCAGAGGAAGGAGGCCTGGGCTGTGGTTCCATCTGCCCACCAGGCTCTCAGGGCACAGGCAGCTAAGGTGGGCGTTCTCCAGGGAGGCCCAGCAGCCTCAGCCTCAAGTTCCTACAGTCGCCCTGTTGTCCACAAACAGAGTGGGTTTTAAAGGCTTATTCTTTTCTGTATAAACAAACCTGACCACACCCTGGTGACCATAAAACTCGTGATAAGCTACAAACACTCGCAAAACACCTAACTCCTAAACTACTGGGAGGATTAGATGAATAACTTGCCAAAGTTGCAGGCACAGGGTTTTCTGTGGGGATCGGTGGTTTTCAGCAAGGACGGTAGCGACCTCTAGTGGAAAGTGCGGGGTGTTTTTTTTAGTGGACACTGACAGGCACTGCTGTCAGAGGCAGGAACCAGGGATCGCCTACACTGCACAGAGCAATGAAGTACCATGAGGACATGCCCTCTGTTCTACATGGCAAAGTAGGTGTTGGGTTTTTGTTGTTGTTGTTGTTGTTCTTCACAAGTTTAAGACCCTGACTTTTCCAGGAACACAGCTACGGGGCAGATTGAGGGAATTTCACAATGTCTCCTGTTTGGCACATTCCCAAGCGTTGTTCACTGATTTGGAAATCTTATCACGGACAGTACTTCCATTTAGTGGCCAGGTGGTACCCGTGCGTCAGTCCGCATTCGTAATGTCACCTCTGACCCGTGCGTGTCTCAGTGAGGCTCTTCTCACCGCTCTGCGCACACATCCCCTGGGGACCTTTCCAAGGGACAGATTCAAATTCCTGCAGGTCAGAGGTGGGGCCTGAGATACACATTTCTCACCAGCCCAGCAGAGGCCGACGCTGTCAGGTCCTCATGCAGTCACAGCTGAGCAGCGACACGTACAGAACATGTGTTACTGTGAGTTACACCTCATACCCGTCCTTGTATGACAGTTAGGACATTGTCTTAGGTCGCGTTCTCCAGGAACCGGGCTCAGAGGGAGATTTCTGTGCAGGCGGTGAGCTGGTGTGCTCTTGAACACACCCTGAGGGGTGGCAAAGGCAGCACGGGGCAGAGGAAGAGGTTGGGCTGCGCAGCAATCACAGCAGAGGCCTCAGCTTACCCCTTGGGGAGCTCAAGACCTGGGGTGGCCCTAAGGAGATGTCTCCGATTTAAGCAGGGGACCAGCTTCTGCTCTGACCCTAGAGGATTCTGGTCGGGTTATTTCCCCCCACCCATCCTTTAATTCATTCACTCATTCATTCATTCATTGAATTCTTACTGAGTGCCTGAACCCACTCTGGCCTCTTTCCCTCTGCGGCTGCCCCTCCACCATGTCAGCTTGTACCCGCCCTCACTGACTCATGTCTGGGAGAGATGTGTGGAGACTGGGCTCAGGCCAGGAGAGCAGGGGTGGGTCCTGAGCAGGAGGCCCTGGTGGTCCTTTCACAGCAGCTGTGTCCTCCCTGGTTGCACTGGCCCCTCCCTGGGGCAGTTCCACCTCTGCCCGGAGTCTGGTCCTCGTGCCTCAGATCCAGCCCCAGGGCCTCAAGGAGAGCCAGGCAAGGGCCCAGGTGAGGGAACAGAGTGGCCATTTTCTGTGCAAATGAACACACACGCGTTTTTCTGCACGTTCCTGATGTCCATTCCGGCGCCTGCATTGACCCCTGGGGAGTCAAGACCCAGTAACCCAGAGTAACTCTCTAACGCACTGAAAGCCACAGTTCTTACAATGGTCTGTTTCTACACTGTTTGATTTCCTCTCAGTACAGGACACCCACACACACATACAGAATTTAGAAAGTTGAAAAACGTTTATAAAAATAAAAGAACTAAAAATCACCCACCACTTCACCACCCACAGTCAGGCACTGCTACCATCAAGATGAGTGAGGTCTGGGTTCTTTTCTCTGCAGATTTTTCTGAGAGAGTGGGAGGAGAGACAGACACATCAACAGGACAGAGACACAGTGATTGGTTTCTCTTTCACACACACACACACACACACACACACACACACACACACACACACACGTCCCAACTGGGGGCAGGGATCCGACCTGCAACCCAGATACATGCCCTTGACCGGGAATCCAAACGCATTTTCATTAAGACCTTGGCATGTGACCAAGGAACACGTGTTCCAGCAGCATTGCTGTCCACCGACCAGGGCTCCACCCCTCCCAGCACCCTCTCCTGCGTCCCTAGCCTCTAGCTTGTCCCCCTTCAAAAGGAGAAATTGCCATTTGTGCCGAGCGCTTTACATTCTTTCCCTCATCGAACCTTTCAACCGCCTTACAATGTGTTTATCACACCCATTTCACGGAGGAAGGGACGCAGGCTCACACCGTCTAAACAGTCCGCTGGAAGTGGCCAGCGGAGCACCTAGTTCTCTGGGTTCCGAAGCAGTGGGCATTTTCCCTCGGGGACTTTCCAGGCTGGAGAAGAGACTGGAGGAGGATTCAGGACATCTCTCCTGGTCCATGTGGAGCAGCGGTTCTCAACCTGTGGGTCGCGACCCCTTTGGGGGTCGAATGACCCTTTCACAGGTGTCGCCTAAGACCATCGGAAAACACATATATAATTACATATTCTTTTTGTGATTAATCACTATGCTTTAATTATGTTCAATTTGTAACAATGAAAATACATCCTGCACATCAGATATTTACATTACGATTCATAACAGTAGCAAAATTACAGTTATGAAGTAGCAACGAAAATAATTTTATGGTTGGGGGTCACCACAACATGAGGCACTGTATTAAAGGGTCGCGGCATTAGGAAGGTTGAGAACCACTGAGTGGAGGTTGCTGGGCTGGTGCCTGTCCCGTCCTGAGAACAGGCCGAGCCTGTGGCCAGAGGCGCGGCTAAGCATCCCCCAGGCGGAGGTGACTCTGTGGGGCCTGTGCTGGGACACCTCTGAGAGTGCAACCCCCAGTGAACTGGCAACACCCGGGAGCAACGGGCACGAACAGGACTGTGCCCGAGACACTGGGAGGGATGGTCGCCCTGCTCAGTGGAGGCGGGGAGGGAGGGGGGACGGCTCTCCTAGGGGATTGCCCAGCGTGGCCAGAACACACAGGCTCGTCCCCTTGGGTGAGCTCTGGGCACCAGGAGAGGTTCCAAAAAGTCCCCAGGTGCCTGGGGCCCTGGCTGGCGTGGTGAGTGGTGAGAGCGGCAGCCTGCACTGGAGGGTCTCGGGTTCAATTCCCAGTCAAAGCCAGTACCTGGGTTGTAGGTCCGCTGCCCGCTCCCCATCAGGATGTGTGGGGGAGGCAACCAGTCGATGTGTCTCTGTCACATCGTAGTTTCTCTCTCTGTTCTCTCTCCCCGTCCACTCTAAAAGAGTCAATGGGAAAATATCTTCACGCCTCGGGAGGGGAATTCTTTAAAAAACCACAGAGTTCCCTGGTTTCTCCCGTTGTCCTCTGTCTGTCTTCATGGCTGGGCTCCTAGGATCCAGTTTGGTAGCCACACTGGGTGCTTATGCAGCCAGCAGCCATGTGGGTGCTGGAGCCACCCAGATCTGAATTTGATCCCAGAGCCATCTCCTCCCATGGCTTTGGGTAAGGTCAGCTGACCTTTCTGACCCTCGGCTTCCTTGTCTATGAAATGGGGCCAATAAAATGTAAAGTGTGGGTTAGTGTATGAGGTAAGGTCTGTGAAAGTCTCGACTGCTTAGTAGGTGCTCAATAAAAACAGTGTTGGCTTCTGAGGTGGGGGTTGTGGGTGGGTGGGAGTGGGGTCATCAGGGTGATGTCAGTGAAGTGAGGGGCCAAGCTTTCCAGACCAGGGTGAAGCCTCAGTGGCCCGTGGCTTTCCCCCACATGGACACCTCAGGAGCGCTGCCCCGGGAGCAGATCCCTGTTCTAGCCTGGGGCCCGCGACTGGAGACTCTGGGCAGTCAATGGGGGCAGGTGTGTGGGGAAGAAAACCAGAACCTGAAGCTACACCAAGCCAGCAGTGAATTTTCCTTTTTCCCTTTTTCGCTGGCATCTCCCAGCCTGAACTCAAAGACAACTGAGTGGATAGAGCGCAGAATGAAGGGTCCCAGGTTCGATTCCAGTCAAGAGTACCTGCCTGGGTTGGGGGCTCGATGCCCAGCCCCAGTCGGACAGGGTGCATGTAGGAGGCAGCCAATTGAGGAGTCTCTCTCACATCGACGTTTCTCTCTGTCTCTTCCCCTCCCTTCCACTCTCGCTAAAAATCAATGGGAAAACATCCTCCGGGTGAGGATTAACAAAGAAGAGGGAGGAGGAAGTGGGGGGGGGGGGGGGAGGAGCTCTCTATTTCTGGTCAAAGGAGCAGAAAAGGGGGCTCCTAGGAGTTAAAGTGAGTGGAGCGAATCTAATGTTTGTTGTTGTTTTGTCTGTCCTTCTCCACCCAGTTCCCGGGCAAACCTACAGCATCAGTGGCAGCAACAGCTGGACAGGCACCTAAGCTCCAAAGGACAGGGTCTCCTCTCTGATTAGAGAATCTGTGGTCCCAAAAGTATGGAGGGGATCCCACTGCTCCTTGCCCTCTCCCCATTCCTGGGAACACGCTTCCAATGATCAGAGCACCGGTGTTTGAGGGTGTTCTGCAAACCACTGGAGGGTAGGCGTGGAGTCGCTGGACAGCACAGGGAATAGTCAGTGGTACTGTAATAACTACGCATAGCGCCAGATGGTACTGGACTTATCGGGATGATCACTCAGTAAGTTACAAAAATGTCTAGCTACTATGCTATACACATGAAACTAATATAATAATGCATGTCAACTGTAATTGAAAATTTTAAAAAAATTTTAAAAGTCAAGAAAAGAAAAGAATTAGAGAAGAAAAGTGGGAACTACTTCTATACTCAACCAAAGGAGAATGATTAAGACTATTTGGCATGTGTACTGAATGAACTAAGTTTATGGCTCTATGATAAAGTGAACATAATAAAAAACAAAATAAACAGAACAGAAACATCAAGATGTTAAATAAACAGTGGTTGTATTCAAGTATCTGGCTACAAATGAGCTGAAGATTCTATTTTTCTGTGTTCCAGAAATTCTATAATGAGAATGTCCTTTTGGCAACAAAGAAAAGTGTTTTATTTGCGGGGGGGGAGCCACTCTTTTATTTTGGTGGGAGGACAATAGGTGGAACAATAGCAACCTCCATGGCTGGTAACCCATTTCTATTTTGCTCATGACTATATCTCTGCCTCCTAGTACAGTGCCAGGCACACAATAGGAATACCGGAAATATTTGTGGATGAATAAATGGATGGATGGAAGGAATATTTGGAAATATTTAATACTTGAAATTTAAAAACACCTAATAGAGAAATAAAGGAATTAAGGTTTATTCCAAACAGGAACTATGTAATGGAGACAAAGAAAAAAAAATTGCATAATAGAGGAACTGTTAGCCTGTCTTCCCAGTAGATTAGGCTGTGGTTAAATACACAGAGCTCAAAACCCCGGGGCTACAGCAGCCAAACCACTTGTCCAAGACACAGGCCTGATGTTGATTTCTGCATCTCTGCCACCTGCTCTGACCAGCTCTCCCTCCCTCCATGGCCACGAGGAGCTCTGAGGTTCCAACAGGAAGCAAGTAAATGAGAGAAGTGGGCAGCTGCCTGGCCAAGACCTGGGGGCTTTCCCTCCAGGCTGTGTCCTTCCAAGAGCCAGCCCAACGGGGATGCTCACTGCCCTGAGGGGCCTCCCTGGTTCTGGCAGGGGAGGGAGGGACTGGGGAGGCAGTGACTTACCAGCAGAGATAGTACGTGTTACAATAACACAATTTATGTATTCTAAGTACCCAACAGTAGCTGCTCAGTTACACCAGGGCCACTGAGGGTAGGAGAGTGGGGGGGGGGGGGGGCGGGGGGGGAGGGAGCAAGGGGAATGAAACTGGGGCAGGATAGTAAGAAGCTAGGAAAATTCCTGGGCAAGTGGAATGGGGAAACTGACACGATAATTAAATAAGGCCAAACAGTTTGAACAACTGGCAGCCAGCCAGTGAATCGCAAGACCTTATCTTCCCCAACCAAAGTCACTGGAGAACAAAGAGCTGATACCTCTCCTCCCTGACCAGAGAACACGTAGCTTAAATCACCGTGGTCAGGGAGATAGAGGACCGAGACCCAGTTAATGCCAACTGTGCCAGCCAAACGCAAGGACGGATGAAGTTGGGGGGACACATAACAAGGTGCTTCTCCTCCAAGAACAGGCTGGTAATACCCTGAAAAATGGAACAGCCAGGCTAGAAGGTGCTGGTGTGCCTGGAGGGAGAGCCAGCCCACGTCATGGGTGTGGGGAGAAGAGAAGGCGGAAAGCAGGATTCCTAAAGCCAGTGAGCCAGATGGTGAGGGATGGGGTTCCAGGTCACGGGGCCCAGCGAAAGCGCAGTTACAATGACAAAAACCCAAACAACCCAACTAAAAAATAGGAAACAGACAAATGACCTACAAGATGCTTCACGTCACTAACCATTAGGAAAATGCAGATCAAAACCACAAGATACCACCTCATGCTCAGGAGAATGGCTGCTACTTTAAACACAACAACAAAAAACCCAAATCTTATGTTATGCATATTTTACCACAATAAAAGAGTTGGAAATAAAAAGTATGACAGGAAGCCATTTTGTAATAGAACAGAATACAGAAATTAAAAAAAAATAAAAAGCCACAATCTCATCACTCAAATTAGTTGAATATTAATGAACTCTCGTAAGGATGAATGGATGGCTGTGTTATTTCCCATTCTGTGGATAAAATAAAGCCTATTTAACCAATCCCCTATTACTGAACTTTTCCCCTCATCAGAGGATATGTTTTTATTGATTTGAGAGAGAGAGATGAAGAGGGAGAGAGAGAAACATCAATGTGAGAGAGAAACATCATGAGTTGCCTCTGACCAGGGATCGAACGCAAAACCTGGGTATGTGCCCTGACGATGAATCAAACCCACACCCCTTCAGTGCACGGGACGATGCCCCCACCAACTGAGCCACATGGGCCAGGGCCTATTACTGAACATTTTGATGGTTTCCAATTGTTTACTATTATAAACACTTTTGTGATTAAATTTCATGTATATTTTGAAGTTTTTCTATTCAGAGAAGGGGGTAACGTTAGGATGAGTGACAGGTCATCAGAGAAGGTGGGCAGGGAGCACAGCCCCTGCTTGGAGAGGACCAGGGGCCCCAGGGAACCACGGTCACCAGCGCTTTAGGATAGAGAAGAGCTGCCTTAGTTCAGGTCCCACACACTTGACTGCATCCCCGAATCCGGAAGGAGTCTTCATTTGAGGAAGATTCACGTCAGTAGGTCCAGGATCGGGCCTGCGTTCTGCATTTCTAACAGGTTCGCAGGTGTTGCTGATGCTGTAGGACCTCAGACCACCCTTGAAGGCGCACGGCCCCGGGAGAAAGGGTGAGCACACTGGAGGCTGTGGCAACAGGCCTGCCGGGGTTTCCCTCAGAAATTGGTCCAGTGGTTTGTAAAGCTCCCCCTTGTTTCTACCTCACAAAGGCCAGCAAGGGAAGGGGTTCTGCCCATCGTGTGCCGGAGCCGAGAAGGGAGATGCCAGGGAGAAGCGTGCATCCCAGGGGCCATCCTGGTGGTGGCAGCAGGAACCAAGTGAGAAGCCTCCAAGGGTCAGCTTCAGGGAAGACAGCTGAACCGGAGGGGATTTCCCCCTCTGGAGAGTGTGTGCATCTTTGTTTAACTTTTCATTCATCCTCTTAGGTTGAGGAGTACAAGGACCAGCTTCAACAATTATCCACTCATGGCCATTTCCTCCAACTGTATGAACTATTCTCAACCAATCTTTTCATTCGGAAATGTTTTACAACACATCTGCAAAATATAAGTCCTCTCTTTAAAAACATACATATTCTGTTTCAATAAGGGAGACAGATCTTTCTGGAAAGCCATGTAACAACATTTGCTAAGATAATTTGTTACAAAATAAGAATGCTAATAAAAGAATGTGTTAAATAACAGAATTACATTTCATTTCTATCCAATGGAAAATATGCAGCATCTAAATATTTTTTCAGAAGATGAATATTAAGATATAGAAAACTGCTTGTGATATAAAATGTTAAGTAAAAAAATGTCAGGTTACAAAACAGTACAAGCCCCATGACTACTTTATAAAACCTTTACATATACAGCATATATGTTCACAGGAACCAAATTGGAATAAAATATTTCAAAATTTCAAGTGGCTTTCTGGGTAGTTTAAATGTTCTCATTGTGCTTTTCCAAATGTTCCAATTCAACAATGAGCAGGTATCCTATCTAATAAAAGAGAAACATGGTAATTAGCCATACCTCCACTACCCTTCCCATTGGCTAATCAGGGTGGTATGCAAATTAACTGCCAGCCAAGATGGGGGCCGGCAGCCAGGCAGCTTGAAGCGAACAGGAGGCTTGCTTGCTTCAGTGACAGAGGACTCCAACGTTCCCCGCCTGCCGCTGCCGGCCTCTGAGCTTGCAGTTTGAAACATTGTTACAAATATAGAAGCTAAACAAAACCCCAGAAACCTGCTTCAGCCAGCCGGGATCTCAGAGCTGGAGTTGAAACAGTGTTTCGATTATAGAACCCAAACAAACCAGATACCTGCTTTCAGCAGCCAAGGCCTAAGAGCTGGAGCCAAGCCTCAGAGCTAAAGCTGGCCCAGAATAAAAAAAAGAAAAAAGAAAAAAAGGAGCGGTTGGGAGCTTCAGTTACCTGCCAGCCTGAAAACAGCCCTCAGCCCCTCATCCAGGCTGGCCAGGCACCCCAGTGGGGACCCCCACCCTGATCCAGGACACCCTTCAGGGCAAACCAGCCAGCCCCCACCCGTGCACCAGGCCTCTATCCTATATAGTAAAAGGGTAATATGCCTCCCAGCACCGAGATCAGCGGAGCCGCGAGGCCTCCCGGCACCAGGATCAGCGTGACAGGGGGCAGCGCCCAAACCCCCTGATCGCCCTGCGGCTCTGTGTGTGACAGGGGGCGGGGCCACAACCTCCCTATCCGCCCTGCTCTGTTCGTGACAGAGGAAGGCACACCAACCCGCTGATCAGCCCTGCTCTGTGCCTGATAGGGGGGAAGCTCCCCAATCCTGATTGGCCCTGCTCTGTGTGTGACAGGGTGCGGCGCCCCAACCCCCCCTCCCCCATGGGCCCTGCTCTGTGTGTGCCGGGGTAGAGCCATAACCTCCCCATCAGCCCTGCCCTGAGTGTGACAGGGTGCGGCGCCCCAACCCCCTGATCCGCCCTGCTCTGTGTGTGACAGGGGGCGGTGCCCCAACTCCCCTATCGGCCCTACTCTGTGAGTGACAGGGGGGAGCTCCTCAACCCCCTGATCATCCCTGCTCTGTCGTGACAGGGGGGAGCTCCCCAACCCCCTGATGGGCCCTGCTCTGTGCGTGACAGGGGGGAGCTCCCCAACCCCCTGATCGACCCTGCTCTGTGCGTGACAGGGTATGGAGCCCCAACCCCCCTGATGGGCCCTGCTCTGTGAGTGACAGGGGGCAGCGCCCCAACCCCCTAATCAGCCCTGCTCTGTGCGTGACAGGGAGTGGTGCCGCAACCTCCCCATCGACCCTGCCTTGAGTGTGACAGGGGGCGGTGCCCCAACCCCCCAATCGCCCCTACCCTGAGCGTGACTGAGGGTGGCATCTCAACCTCCCGATCCACCCTGCTCTGTGCATGACAGGGGGCGGTGCCCCAACTCCCCAATCAGCCCTGCTCTGAGCCCGACCAGGGGCTGCACCTAGGGATTGGGCCTGCCCTCTGCCACCAGGGAGCAGGCCTAAGCCAGCAGGTCGTTATCTCCTGAGGGGTCCCAGACTGCGAGAGGGCACAGGCCGGGCTGAGGGACCCCCCCCTTCCCCCCCCCCCCCCCCAGTGCACAAATTTTTGTGCACCGGGCCTCTAGTGACAATAATAAAAACATTAAAGGAGCCCTAACCGTTTTGGCTCAGTGGATAGAGCATTGGCCTGCGGACTGAAGGGTCCTAGGTTCGATTCCGGTCAAGGGCATGTACCTTGGTTACAGGCACATCCCCAGTAGGGTGTGTGCAGGAAGCAGCTGATTGATGTTTCTCTCTCATCGATGTTTCTAACTCTCTATCCCTCTCCCTTCCTCTCTGTAAAAATCAATAAAACATATTTTTTAAAAAAACTTTGAGAAAAGAAAAGAAAAATAGTGGTGTTGCTTCATGAAGGGCCTTTTCATTGGCAAATGATTGCATGGGCTCCCTTAGTCTGTAGTATCTCCCAGATAGCCCATGGTTTCTTCCCTAGGTTTAGGGCCTGCCTGTTTCAGAGCCCCAACCTAGTCCCTTTTCCTGGCTTGACTAGTTGGCTTTGGCTTGCCTTCAGATGGTGTTCCTTTCCCTCCCAGCTGCCCTGGGATAGATCCCTTTAAGCACCCATGGACCTGGGCCAGCAGCTTTTAGACTTAACTGATGTATTGGGCAATGACTTCACACAATCTCATCCCTCCCCTGAGTTAACCTGAGACTGCAAAGTCACATGCTGCCGACAGGTGGCGCTGCTTACACAAAAGCACTCTGCCCCAGGGATCTGAAGCCGATTTCAGGGATCATTAAAATAGCGATTGCTGGAGAGGGCATGCTGACTGGCACAGCATTACTACATAACAGCATGGGGACAAATTTCCACCTGCCACTACTGTTACCATCACAAGAGTAGTCATTTCAATACCAAAAATGTAGGAAGACAAAAATCTCAGAGTAAAGACAGTCCTTGAAATGCAATACGTTTCATTTTCAGAAAAACTCAATTGTGTGGTTCTTATTCTTTTTATTTCACCTCAGGCCTGTGAAAACTTGACCCTAGATCAGCACTGGCCCTGGTCTAGACTCCAGGAACCCCGGCTCTAGCCAAGGATCCCCCAAGTTCAAATTTCTGTAAAAATTAATTTGCTTCAAATTATGAATACCTTTGTGTTCCCAGTGTGCAGTGGCACACACATGCTTTCCTCCACTCGTGGCTGCAGTGGAGCAGCAAGCCTCTTTTAAGCGGAGTCGTCTTTCTTAAAAACACATCATTTCTCCACTCATTCTCCTTTACTGTCTCCTTTTGTCTATAAAGTCAGAAAACTCACCATTTCACACTAGTGGCTTCATGGTCCAGGCCTGCCTCACTCGCCAGGGTCACATGAAAAACCACCTCTCACCCACAACCAGAACATAAAGGAGGGGTGCTAGCCTTGCTAACCGTCAGCACTGAGCCAGTTTGCACCTCCACAGCATTGCACTCGCAATTCCCTCCACCTGCAATGTTTCCCTGCCCTCCCACCTGCCCGGCGAATGCCCATTTCCCCCCATCAAGTCAGCACAGTGTCACCTCCTCCGGAGCCACCTCCTCTGCTCCCAAGACGCCTGGCATATAATGACCTGGGGCACTCGTATTCCTTGTGATGCCAGCCCGCTGGGGCACAAACTGTTCACCTCGTAGCCCCCCTCAGGGCTTGACACAGAGGTGTCCAATGAATCCTTGCTGATTTATTGATCCCCCATGTTGGCAATCCAACCCCAGTCAGCTTTTTTGACATCCTCCCTTGAGATCTTTTCAATAACCCCAGGAAATGCTGGCAAATGCTAGCAGGCTGATTTTTTTTTTTTTAAGATTTTAATTTATTTTGTTAACGCTCAACCAAGGGTATTTTTTTCTATTGATTTTTAGAGTGGAAGGGAGGGGGAAAGACAGAGAGAGAAGCATCAATTGGTTGCCTCCTGGAAGTGCTCTGACCTGGGGCCGGGGATCAAACCTGCCACCTAGGTGCGTGCCCTTGACTGGAATCGACCCTGGGACCCTTTAGTCCTGGGGCTGACGCTCTAACCACTGAGCAACCGGCTGGGGCTGAGTGAGAACAACAGGAAATCCTGGGGTCTGGAGAGCGGTGTCTGGCAAGAAAAGTACATTGGGCTTCCTGACCCCCTGAAGGACCCCCAGATGTTTTCTGGAATGTGTTCATCTCTGCCATCATTTACCAAAGAAACCTTCTTTTAAAAACAGAGTCGAAAACATCCATGATCTATAAAATAGGAATGACTTCGTAGCAAAATAACAAATTGTGGGGGTTTTTTAAAATAAGGGAGGCCCTAGCCAGTTTGCCTCAGTGGATAGAGCAATGGCCTGTAGACTGAAGAGTCCAAGGTGAGATTCTGGTCAAGGGCACATACCTCAGTTGCACACTCGATTCCCAGTCTTGGTCGGGGCACTTGCAGGAGGCAACCAATTGATGTTTCTCTCGCTGTCTCTCCCCCTCCCTTCCACGCTCTCTAAAAGTCAATGGGAAAATATCCTTGGGTGAGGATTAAAAAAAAAAAAAAGAGCCCCCTAGCTAATTTAGTTCAGTGGATAGAGCATCAGCCCACAAACTGAGGGGTCTTAGAATCGATTCTGGTCAAGAGCATGTACTTCGGTTGCAGATTCGATACCCAGGTTAGAGCAGGCAACCAATCGATGTGTCTCTCTCACATCGATGTTTCTCTCTTCCCCCTTCCTTCCACTCTCTGAAAATCAATGGAGAAAATGTCCTCGGGTGAGGATTAACAACAACAAAATAATAAGGGGAAATGTGAAAGGACAACCCTGTACACAGAGTTGTGGTCAGTGTATAATGTAAGCTATTGATTGGTAGAGAAAGGCAAGAACACGGAGAAACACAATGTATAACAGTTACCATTTATTACTTATTTACCATGGTCTACGCACTAGGCGCAATGTTCTCTACCCATATGACCTCATTTAATCCTCATGACCATTCTAAAAAGCAGGAATTAAACTCCCCCAGGTTACAGGCTCAGAAAGGTTAAGTAACTTTCCCAAGATCAAACAGCTGAGAATGGAACCCAGGTCTAATAGCAATGCCCAAGGGTTATTTAATACTAACTTTTCCCTTTTATATCCTATCTGACTACATTTTTAAAATCTCAGTTAAAGATAATTTAACTCCTGTCTTGGTGAACAGGTAGGCAGGCCATGTTTGAATCTGAAGGCTCCAGAGCTCCCGAGCTTCAGGGCCCACCACGCAGACCAACCTGGGGCCACAGACACACAGGAGGCCATCCTGAATGGCCTTTGTTTTATTTTTAACAACCCAGGTCGTCATCTCACCTTATGATTGACCTCCCTTCTTAAAATTCAGGAAATATGGTAAAGCTCAGAGGACTAATTGCTTGGATCTAGTCACTTCCTAAAAACCAATGAGAAACAGATTAATAATCTAACTTTTCTTAATGGGTCAAGGGTAGTAATAGGTAACTCATAGGAAATATAAACGGTCTACGTTTTTTTAAATGTTCCTTCATTCGAGAATTGCAGATTAAAACTATAGAGACACCATTTTTCACCTGTTGGACTGGCTAAAACCAGAAAGCTCCATAAAAGCTCTCCCACCCCGGTGGCTGTGACAACTGGAGCCACCCCTTCTACAGAGCAATTCAGCGAGATCCATCATTACTGCACACATTCTCTGACTCAGGAGCCCCATTTCTGGAAACTCATCCTTCAGTTGTAGGTGAAAAATAACCCGCATATGCTATTTATGGCAGCAGTGGTTGCAATTGCAAAGGATTAGAAAAACCAAAATACCCCTTCGTCAAAAGAGGCCTGGTTAAGTAGATTATGGAATATCCATACACACATGCCACCCCAACCAAGGACAGCAACACTCTTTCAGTGGCCAGGGAACTCTTCAAAATACTTTAAGCGGGGGAAAAAAGAAACACACGAGAAACTGATAATCAGATCAGCTTATGGTGGGGGTGGGGAAGTGGGCAGCTGGGGTGGGAGACTTCACTGTATATTCTTTAGTACCTTTTGAATTTTGAACCATGTGAAGTATCAGGTGTTCAGAAACACAAAATTACAGCCCTAACCGGTTTGGTTCAGCGGATAGAGCGTCAGCCTGCAGATTCAAGGGTCCCAGGTTCGATCCCGGTCAAGGGCATGTACCTTGGTTGCGGGCACATCCCCAGGAGGGAGATGTGCAGGAGGCAGCTGATCGATGTTTCTAACTCTCTATCCCTCTCCCTTTCTCTCTGTAAAAACTCAATAAAATACATTTTTTTTAAAAAAAAATACATACTTCACTTAAAAAAAAAAAAAGAAACATAAAATTACAATATTTATCCACATGGAAGCCTTGCTTGTTACTGAAGTTTCTGGCTTAGCCCCAGCTAATTCAGTTACTGTACTCTCTCCTGCAGTATATCCTGCCTTACAGCAAACACATGGGGACTGTGAGCAGTGGCGACATCAGGCTGGGGGGGTCTGCCCCTGCCAGTTCAGGAAGGGGAGAAACCCTGAAGTCCACCAGCCCTGCACTTCCTTCCTCTGCCCACAGGTGGCGCTCTGAGGCCTGCTGCACTGGACAGATGGCGGTGGCCTAGGGGGCACCCTGAGGCCTCAGGCTGCTGACGAAGATGCAAAGACACAGGCAGGCACAAGTACTTAACATAAAATAGAAACTAGTTTTATTTCTCTGGAAGAAGCAGGTATCCGTAGCTGGGGCAGCCACTCTGGGGACAGCACAGGGGAAGAGCTGGGGCAGAGGAAGCTCTAGTATCCCTCCAGGGAAACTACCCCTTTGGTCTCCTTCCAACCCTGGGGCCTTGGGCCCTGGTCCCTGCCAAATGCTCTGCTTCCTGGGCCACCTCAGGCTATTTCCAGGCACAAGATCCTAAGAGCAGCCAAGTCCCAAAACACTGTCTATGGTGGGGCCACGAGTTACATCCTGCCGACACCCCAGAACCCAGGGGCTCTCTGGAGAAGGACCCAGCCGCGTGCTGGTCCACCTTTCAGTGTGGCCAACACATCCTCCCCGCACAAGGTCAAGCCTGGCTTTCCCCTGGCAGGACTCTGGGACACACTCCAGCGGCAGGCCTACCAGGGTGGATGCAACCAGAGGCACGTCAGCCGCAGGCCTGCTGAGGCCACCCCCATGCTAGCCTTCACCGGCAACTTCTTGCACCTTGGCCAGGGGCACTGTGGGCTGAACCAAAGTTGCTGGGATGGTGCTGGGTGAGGGAGGGACAGGCAAGGCGGGGCTCCCAGCCTCCTGCTGCCCTAGCCTCGCTCTGCCAGTGGGTGTCCACAGGCTCTCCAGGCCTGGGATGGGCATCTTCCCACCCCTGTCAGATGGACAGGCTCAAGTGATTCCTTCAGGGCAGATCTTCTGGCTCTCCAGGCAGCTCAGCGCCTAAAGGAGGAAAAACAACCAGAAAACCCTTCCATCAACAGTGGCCAGTGCAAAGAGTATGTCCAGTGCAGGAGTATGCCCAGTGTGTGAGGGCCTCTCTGTACCAGGCAAATCAGTCGAAAACTGGTAGTTCTAGGCAATAATTCTGGAACTTATCATCCTGGGATGCCCTTTTCCTTTACTTTAAGGAACTAAAAATAAGAGACCAGCAGGATTGTGTATTAGAGTATCCAAGGTGACAGGCACAGTAAAGCCTAAATTTATTTGGATGCAAATTAGTAAGAATTTACTAATGGTGTCGTGTGTGCCAGACACTTGCTGTGAAGTGTGACAGATGCATCCCTCATTAATTCTTCTACTCATGTGTGAGGCAGGCAGCGTCATTCAAACACAGACGAGGGCCCTGAGAGATGGGGACACGTGTAAGCTGACGCTGTGTGTGAGCGGGCACTAGGCTCCAACCGGGACTGTCTGCTGCCACAGCCCAACCGCTCTGAACCCCACATCCCACCAGCGCCTCCCGGAATGATGCTGGAATTGACCCATTTCGCCACTTTGTAACTTGATAAAACTTTCATGTATGTATTTATATTACGTATCGCTGTATGTTATTTTTATAACTATTATTCTATTATATATACATATGTTTACATTTTTTTACAGAAAAGTAATGGGCTTTTTTGGTTACACATTCCTTTAAAAAAGGCATTTATGCTCTAAATCAGCGGTTCTCAACCTGTGGGTCACGACCCCTTTGGGGGTCGAACGACCCTTTCACAGGGGTCGCCTGAGACCATCGGAAAACACATATATAATTACATATTGTTTTTGTGATGAATCACTATGCTTTAATTATGTTCTATTTGTAACAATGAAAATACATCCTGCATATCAGATATTTACATTACGATTCGTAACAGTAGCAAAATTACAGTTATGAAGTAGCAACGAAAATAATTTTATGGTTGGGGGTCACCACAACATGAGGAACTGTATTAAAGGGGTGCGGCATTAGGAAGGTTGAGAACCACTGCTCTAAATGTTACTTTGAACTATGAGGTGCAGAGGTGAGAAATATGTATTTAAATCATTGGGTCCCAAACTGCTGCCCCCCCCCCCCCCCCGGAGGTGGCTCGGGGTGCTGTGGGGCAGCTGGGGAAACAAGCCCCAGAAACCAGAGAGGCTCCAACGTCCTCTTTTACTCGTCAGTTCATTCGAACCACGTGCTAAAAGTCTAAGTAAATGCACTGAGGAGAAACGGCTCTCACCCCGAACTCGCTGCGTCCTGGGATTGGGCCCAACTTCCCTCCTCCCAGCTGGGGAGCCCGCATCTCCTGGCTGTGTGTGGCTGTGGACACCCCTCGGGGAACAGGAAGGTGACAGGGTATGGGGCTCGCTCACTTGTGGTGGGCAGGGCCACAGGAGCCCAGAAGGTGGCAGCCGGCTTGCTCTAGGTTCCAGTCGAACATCTCCAGCACTTTGTGGCACTCGCCTCGCGGCCGCAGACCCAACCCGAAAAGCTGCTCCACCTGAGGGCAGAGGGCGGTGCGTGGGACACAGGGGGCCAAGGGGAACCAGACAGGGAGGGGGCCGAGGAGAGCCAGAGGGGGCCAGAGGGGGCAGGGAGTGGGAGAGAGCAGCAGAGCCAGGCTTCAGGGTCCCTGAAAACCAGAGTGGGCAGGAGGCGGTGGTACCTTCAGATACTGGGCAGCCCTTTGCACGTTCCAGCTGTGGCTCTGCAGGGCCGCCTGGCACTCCTCTGTGGTCACCCCATGCACCATGGCCTGCAGCTGGGCATACCCACCCACCGGTCAGCACCAGTTGGGCCCATTCCTCTGGGCCCCTCAGGCTCCTGCCCCCCTCACCCAACAGCCAGGCCTGATACTCACCATCTGGATCTTATCTGTTGGCCGTACAGCCTCTGGCCCGTCCCCTGGGCAGCCCCTCTGTGACAGCCAAGCGGTGGCCCTCAGGGCTGGCGGCCGGACCCCTGGATTGCTGTTGTTGGTGGAGAAGTTGGCCTTGGGGTCTGGGGCAGCCTGGGGCATGGGCCGAACAGTGGCAGTGGGGGCGGCAGGGGCTGGAGTGCTGGGTGGGGGCAGCAAGGGCACAGGCAAGGGGGCGGGTTCTTCGGGGCTCTGTGCCTCACGCAGGAAGCGCTGGTAGCGCTCCAGGTAGGGCGGGCGCTCAGGCAGCAGGTAGTAGTGGGTATTGCTGACCTTCTTGCCGTCGCGGACGATGGGCAGGATGCAGGGACCAGCCCGGGGGCCAGGTGCCTGGATCACCTGGGGTGTGGCGTACTTGGGGTCTGAGGCAAAGCTCTGGGTGGTGGGCATGGTCTTCCCAGGTGAACTCGAGAGCCGGGGTGGCAGCGGGGAGCTGCCCCGTGGCACGAGGGGACTGGGGGTCCTTGAGCTTTGAGGGGACAGGGGCTCCCGGGGAGGCACCCGGGGAGGGGAGGCAGGTCCAGGCCACCGCCCCGTCTCCTCCTCGCCCGACGGGGCTGGAGACAGCTCACCACGTGGGCGCGTGGGCCTCGGGGGGATAGGCACCCGGGGGGGCACCTGGGGCTTGTCCTCGCCCACGGGGCTGGGTGAGAGGACCAGCGAGCTGGCGGGGACCTGCAGCCTCAGCATGCACTCCTGCTGCAGAGCCTGGAAGATCTCTGCGGTCTGGGCCGAGGTGGGCGGCTTGCTGCCGCCCTGGGGTGGGAGGAACAGGTTGTCCTCCAGGGGAGCGAGGAGCCGCGCCTGCTCGGGCACGAAGCCGTAATTCGTCTCACCCTGGCTGGGCCCAGGAGAGACCCCGGCGCCCACCAGGGTGCTGTTGATGGAGCAGACTTCAAAGTCATCCTCGTCTTGGGCCACGTCATCGTAGGCGGGGGGCGGCGGCAGCGGGCGTGCGTCCCAGTCCACCACAGGTGTGGGGTGCAGGGGCCGGGGCAGGGCCCGCGTGGGGCTCTGCGGTGGGGTCTTGTCCAACAAGGAGCAGGCATCCATGGCCAGCTGCGCCAGCGAGGGCGTGCAGGGCCGCGGGGACGGGACCACCGGCTCCTCGCCGAAGTCAATGAGCGTGACCTCAGCGCCGCTGCTGCCGCCGCCGCGGCCGGTCTTGGTGCCGGACACCCGGGCCGAGGGCTTTGTCAGCCACAGCCCCCGGGGCAAGCCCGGCTTCCTCACACCCAGCCTCTTGAAGTCGCTGGACAAGGGGTCTTGGTCCTCGCTCACGGGGTCATAGGTTGGTTCTGCAATGGACGGGAGACCCGGACAGGGGGGCAGTGTCAGGCAGGGGGACAGGGAAGGTGGGGTGTGGGAAGAAAGCCAACCGACTCCCCCGGCTCCCCCGGCAATTGGCCCTCGGCTGCCAGATCCTCAGGGCACAGCAACCCCATTCACACAGGAGGGCAAAGCCTGCCCTGGACGCTGTCAGCCCTCCACCTGGGCGGGTGAGCCCCTGCCTCCCTCGGCTAGAGCGACACCCACACCCCCTGCCTCTGCTGCCCCTGCATCAACACAAGACCCCAAATGCCCCTGCCCCTGGTTAGCAGCCCCTCTCCCTCCCTGTTACCACACACCATTCGTGCAGGCGGGGGCTACGGGCAGCCTCCCACACTGAGAGCAACAGGAGCTCGGGGCCCACCGTCGTGAAAGCCCAGCCTCTGCAGGTCGCACAGGGAGGGAGGCAGGCCAGGCAGGTGGAGAGGCAGAGGTGGGCACCACGCGCACGCCTGCTCCAGAAGCCCAGGCTTTTCAGGGAGGGGGCAGGGCGGGAGGGGGGAGTTGAAAGGAGAGGCAGGCATGCTGCGCCAGGTCCGCAGCCAAAGCTCACAGCACACTCACTCCCCCTCCCACCCAGCCAGCCACAGGGCTCTGTACCTTCCAGGAGAGGAGGAAGGAGAGGAGAGAGGGAGAGGGGGCGGGGGCCAAGGCGCCGAGAGCAGCCCCACTTACTCTTAGTGAAGATGGCAGGCTGAGGTGGGCGAGGTGGAGGCTCCCCTGCAGGAAGGGCCATGCAAAGAGTAGAGGGGGCAGAGCAGGACAGACAGAGGGCAAGGGAGGAAGGCAGAGCCAGACAGAGAGCAGAGGGTGAAGAGAGAGAGAGGAGAGAGAGAGAGAGTGAATAGGGGTGAGTGAACGCAGGGACTAAGAGCAATGGGAAGCAATGGGCGGCAGGATGGGGGCTGTTCCGGAACGACAGGCCCGGGCCAGGGGGTGGATGAGCTCCTGGCCAAGATGAAGCCTGTGGGGTGGTTTTGGCTTAGGAGAGGAGAGGGGATTAGAGTGTGTGAGGAAGGCCTGGCCCTAGCATGACGAGGAGGAGGAGGGTGAAGAGAGCTCAGGCAGCCGATGCAGGGCCGACCGAGGCGGCCCACCTCAGCGGATACAGCCGCCTCCCATCTCCCACCCCACACCCAGCTGGAGCCAGGGACACGACTGTCCCCCTGCTGTGCTGACCCAACCACCACAGAGCCAGGACAGCCAGCTCAGAGGTGGCCTGAGAGGACAGTGCCCTGGGCAGCCAATGAACTAGGGGACGCCAGAGAGTGGGGGCTCTTACTTTTCACCCTTCCCAGGTGCTGGGTGGGGCGGGAGGTGCTCAGTTCCACGCTCAGCAGGTCGGGAGGGTCCATAGGGTTTCCCAGATACAGTCTGTGGGGAGAGCACGGGGTCAGAGGGGGCCGGCGTGGAGTGGTGGCAGCGAGGACACCTCTGGAGGAGATGCTGGGGCTGCCCCCTGGGGTCAGGCATCCAGGGCCCACCTCCACCAAGCCCTGTAGACATGGGTCTGGGGCACAGGACTCTGACTCCCAGCTGCTCCCTCCTGGAGAGCCGAGCTGTACCCAGGGGAGGGTGTTGTGGAGAGAGCAGGGAAAGGACTCCTGGCTGTCAAACGGCTAGGACTGTCGGGGCTCCAAGAACACCCTACAAGGGCAGAGCTGGCCCTCTGCAACCCCCACGGCACCCCAACCCACACCCAGCAGCCACCTGCTGGCACGCTTTCTTCTCTCCTGCCAGGCCCGGAGGCATCCGGCTACACTCCCCGGTCAGGGTGGGCAGGAGACATCCTTCTGCCCCACTGCCAGGGGCGGGGCCACCGCCCTGCTCCCAGCTCACCCTCACCCCTGTGCCGACTGTCAGGATCTGGGACTTAGTCACCGGGGCTGATTAAAGCCTGGAGGAATGGGGCTGGGCTGGCCACGGCACGCCAGGAGCAGGGCAGAGGGCACCCGTCCTCCTTCGGGAGGGTGTCTGTGCTCTCCTGCCCCAACTCTCTCAGGCCCTCGCCTGGCTCTTGTGACTGAGACATACACACCAGCGCAGTGCTCTGGTGTGGGGAGCGTGGAGGTGAGGGGCCTGCCTCGCCACGCCCCAGGGCAGTCCTGTGTCCGAAGTCAGAGGAGCCAGGGCTGCGGAGAGGGGCCTGGAAGTCCCCGGGCAGCAGAGGCCGGAGGCCTGGTAGGAGGAGCTTCCCGGGGGAGCCCTGGGGCGGGGCCCCCAGGAAGGGACTAATTCTGCTCCTCTCTGCTTCCCCAGGGGCCTCATCCTTCCACTTAGAGGAGACAGAACCCCCCTCCCAGGTAGAGTGAGCAGGCAGGCGAAGCGTCGAACTGCTGCCAACATGAGCTCTGAGGTCTGCCCACAGGAGCCCTCTGTGCCGTGCACCCCGGGCCGGCCGGTACTCACTCATCGATCTTGTCGGGGAAGCCCCAGCAGTGGCGGGGGTCGCTGTCGCCATGGCCCGTGTGAATGAAGCTGTTCTGCAGGGGCTGGCTGATGTCCTGGGCTGACAGGCCGGCCACAGAGGTCACCACGTTTCGGGGGAAGGGCCCCACGCACAGCGTCCGTGTGTTCTGCCCGCGCCACCAGTAGTTCTCAGCCCTGCCCGAGAGAGATGACGTGGTAAACACCGGGTGTGGTGGGACGGCCCGAGGAGCAGGACCCTTTCCACACCACGCTCTTCAGCAAGGCTGTCGAACCCCGCTGGCAGGAGGAGACGGGAAGGCCACGGCCCAGGATCAGGCTGGTCTGCCGTCAGCCCGCCCCCTCCCAGCAGCCCCCCATGACCACACCTGGGGCACAGGGCCTGGCTGTTTGCACAAAGCCTTAAGCTACCTAGGTGGGTCACGCCACTCTTCCTAAACTTCACAATAACGAAACAGGTTCAAACAAGTGACACGGCTTGCCTGCTGTTACTGGAAAGATCGCAGAAGACCCAGGATTCAAACTCAGTTGTTAGTCTGTAAAGCCAGGGCCCTTCTCCCAACAGTGTCACCTCACCTGCCTCCTCCCGTGACCAGGCCTGGGCTCTGGTCCTTTTATTGCCACCCAATTTCACGCTCCAGCCCAGTACCAAGAGTTCTGAGCTTCAGGGGTCCAAGGGCGCACCATGGCCTTAGCACTGAGCGTGAAGCCAAGCGCTCCCACCACAGCCTGTCTCCTACATGCAGCTCTTCACATGTGGAAGCATTTGGGGCAACCCACACTTCACCGCACCCATTTACATGTCTCCAGTGCCTTCCACCAGCTCCCGGCAGGGCTGTGGGACCTCGCCCTTGTCCCATCCACCTCCTTGGAGGAGCTCTCCTCCTGTCTTAAACCAGGATACAGAAAGGAGCCCAGCCTCCCGGTGTGGCTGGACCACCAGCACCGCGCTCTGACCTCAGACACAAAACCTGGTAGGCAGCCTGAGCCTCCTGGCGGGCGGGGGGCAGGAAGGCAAAGAGAACAGAGCGCCCTCCTGGACACTTCAACACCAATAAGCCACAGGCCCTAAGGCTCCCGCCTCTGCTGCTGGGACCACCCGAGGACACGGGCAGAATCAGGGCCAAGGCAGAGGTGGTGACAGCCGCATGCTGCTGTGCTGGACTCCTGTGGCACCCGGGTGCGTGCTCTCACTGTCAGCCCCCACCCATACCTCACCTGTCACAGCCAGGAGTGTAAAGGAAGCCTCCTCCAAACTGCAGCCAGACCGGAGGGACTGGAGGCTGGAAGGAGGCGGTGAGGCTTGAGCACCTGGACCCTCCTCTGGGAGGGGATGCGACCCACTGGGGCAGCAGCAGCCCCAAAGTCGATCCCATGAGCATCACAGTCCTCGGGGAGCCCAGAGGTGAGGCGAGGGACAGGAGCCCAGCCTCCTTGTAAACAAAGCCACTGACCGGCCCACCACAGACACAGCCACCCTGTGATTACCACCCTGCCCTCCGGGTGGGAAGGGCAGGGAAGGAAGGAAGGAGAGAGGACAACACCCGGGAAGGAAGGAAGAAAGCCCATCCGAAAATAGCAGGGCCGTGCCAAGGAGAAAATGCTCCCCACCCCAGGGCCCACGGAGGGGGGGCCGCCTGTGAAGAGGGAGGGAGGCATGTCCGGCATTGGGACCTGCTGCTGCTCTCCCCAACACTCACTGGCTCCCTCGGTTCTGCGGACCCTCCACGGAACTGTTTTAGACACCAGCCCCCGGGCGGGACGCTCGTCAGAGGCCCTCGCTATCCTGGGTGAGCAGCACGGCGGAGGCGGAGATGCCGTGCAGAGGCCGGGGCCGCGGCCTCCCCTCCGTGTGGGCCTGCGCAAAGCCAGACTGGCAGGAGGTCACCCGCTCCGCTTCTTTCCTTTGCCAACAAGCCAAGCTCCTTCCACAGGAGCCTCACGTGGACTCACTTCGGAGAGCACGACGGGACGCCAGCCCACCTCCCTCATTACAGGGATGGCGAGCTGAGAGCCCCGTGCCTGCTGGGCGTCCTGACACCCCTCAAAAACATCCTGTTCCTAGGGGGAAGTCAGAGTGCAGAGTGTGAGTGAGCGTGAGTGTGAGTGTGTGAAAGAGGCCCCTTGGGAATTGCACCCCAAGCACAACGGCCCGACAAGACTCAAACGTACCTCCTGAGACAGCCAATGAGTTGGCCAATGCTGCGTCCCCAGGGCTCCGTGGGGCTGAGGTACCATGCTCCCCACCAGCCTGCTCTGGCCACACCCTCCCTTCCCCTTCCACCAACAGGCGAGTCTCCATGGCAACAAGAGGACCAGGCCCACCATGCCATCAGTCACTGCTGCGAAGACAGACACAGAGGGGGGGGAGTCCCTAGGGGAGTGAGAGGGCCCAGTACCTCCAGCAAGAATGTTCTACTTCCTGCTTCCTGCCAGTGTCCTGGGACAGGCAAAATATGACACAGCACCTCGGAAAGCCAGGTCTGGCTGCAGTGGCCCCGGCCCCATTGGGAACCAGCCTCTGAAAGCCCAGCCCCGGTCCCAGTCCTGGCCTAAGGTGATCCAGAAATGGCTGACAGATGTTGGTTACGCATTCAAACCCACCCAGCCCACTTCCCTCTAGTGTCCCAGGAGCTCTGGGCTCAAGGAACACAGACCTTGCCCCCCGCTGCCCCACATTCTAAAGGCATCAGAGGCTCCAGGGACCAGGCCAGGCCAGGGACCTCAGGACTGCAAAGCCTTGTCCCTGTTTTCAGTTCTGTAAACACAGAAGAGAGAAGTGCTCCCAGCCATCCCAGCCTCCAAGTAAGAACCCCGGAGACGAACAGGCACCGTCCGCCCATTCTAGACCGGGCCCCACAAGCGCGGCTCACACAGCATCGAGGGGTCTCTCTGCCTACTGCCCGGTACCCCGAGAAGCACTGAACTACATACAGAACCAGCCAGAGCCGAGGACAAGGGGTCCCAGACTCCGGACTAGGAAACCAATACTGGAGATAGCTTCCGGCATACTAACTCGAGACCGACAGAAGAGGGCAGATAGATATGGAGAGAGCTGAGAGCCAGGCTGAGAGGAGACAGAAACAGCCAGCAACCCACATGTACAAGCACAGACCCGAAGCGACACGCAGGAGCAGAGAGCCCACCCACCGGACACACGGACGGAGACAGAGCCAGCCCCACAGAGATCCGGGCCCTGGGAAGACAGGGGGCAGAGCTGAAGCTCTGGTACCACTGACCTACGGGCCCGCTCCCAAAGCCCCGCCGGCTACGGCCTCCCGCCCCTCACCTCCCACTCCGAGAAGCTCCAGGGACCAAGGGCAGGCGCTGTGGTCCACGTCGCTGGGGCCCTGGAGGAGCCCGGCGAGCCCACACGGGCAGGCAGCAGGCAGTCTGTGACAGAAGGCAGGGCAGGGCATGCCCACAGCAGCCTCCCGGGAGGAGCGGTCCCCCTCCCCCCTCCCCCCCTTCCTCCTCCCTTCTTTGCTCCGGAGGTGACCCGGGGTGCCAGCTCCAGAGACACACGCCTTAGAAACACAAGGCGCTTCTGAGTCACCCGAGGAACACGGGGCCCAGCACCCAGAACCCCGAGAGCAGGGCCGGGGCGAGCGAGGGCCTGGGCCCTCCTCTGTGAGGGCTGCGACCCCCTGGGGCGGCAGCAGCCCCAAACGGCGTGTGCAGGGCACAGAGGGGCCGGGGTCCTGGGGTCCTGGAGGTGGGGATGGCTGTAGCCCAGACTCCTGGCTTGCGAGCTGCCATGCACCTCCAGAGGGGCCCTCACCCTAATCTTCCTATTTCCAGAAAGTTCCCCAAAAGGCCAGGCCTGCAGTCCCTCTCCTGGCCCCTCCGCTCCAAACCACAGCCTACTCCAAACCACAGCCTACGTTCCTTCCTGCCCCTCAGGCCTCTACCCTAGAAGCTCTCTGCTTTCATCCACCGCCACCAACACGCTGGTTTTAATTCTTCTTCCCAGATACTGTGCCCAAAGGCGAGGGGAGCCTGGCCGAGGGATGAGGTGCTGGGCCACGGCAGGTGCAGGCCATGCTCCTCCACAACCAGCCTGGTCCCAGCACCGGCTCCATCGCCGACTCAGCCCAGAGGTTCTGCCCTGTCACCAGCCCCCACGTGGCACAAGGTTTAACCAAAGGCCCCGGCCCCCCAAGCCTGAGGCCCAGGTGGAAAGGGCTCTGTGGGGAAACAGCCTCTGCCCCCGTCCCTGCCTGCTTCCGAATCAGAGGAGCCGGGCACAGGGCATTTCCCCTCCCTCCCTCCCTTCCGGCCCTCCATGCCCACCACCTACTCCAAAGGCACCTCCAGCTTGCCCTGCCCCAACCAGTTCCTCAGACACCCCGAGGCTCAGATAACAGAGGACGGGGTGAGCGGTGGGTGGGGCTCCAAGGCAGGCGCCTGTGGGGGCTGCTGGTCGGAGATGTGACTCAGAAGATGCTGCCCATAGGCAGACAGACATGCTGCCAGGAGTGAAGGGCAAGGGAGGCTCAGGAACAGAGGCCCTGAGAGGAGCCTGAGGGCGGGGGCCAGGGTGAGGGGCCCAGCAGGACGGAGGGGGAGGGTGGAGGCTGCCAGGATGGGCGTGGGGCTGCCCTGGGGCTCTGAAATGCACCCAGCTGTGTAGTTAAGAGTCCTTATCGGCCCCACCTGGGTGGCTCAGTTGGCCGGAGCATCGTCCCATACATACACAAAGAAGGCTGTGGGTTTCACTTCGGTCATGGCACACCCCAAATTTGTAGGTTTGATCCCCAGTCGGGGCAGGCGTGGGAGGCAACTGTTCGATGTTTTCCTCTCACATCGATGTTTCTCTCTCTCTCCATTCCTCTCTCTCCAAAATCAATGAACATATTCCTCAGGTGAGAATTTAAAAAAAAGAGTCCTGACCCTGGGAGGACGAGAGGAGGAATGTTTAGGAGTTCCAGCGTCTCCAGGTGTGGCCCCGAGGCCTGGCTGCCTCACCACCATGGCAGCTTGGCCCTGACCCACACAGCCAGGGCTGGAGCCGAGTGGGAGAAGGGCGACGGGGGCGGACTTCGCAGGGAAATCCCTCTGAGGGTGCCCCTGCAGACCTAACCCCCGCACTCAGATGCGGACCCAGCCCTGTCCGCCCTGCCGTCGCGCAGCTCAGGCCTACCACAGCCTGCGTACTGCCAAGAGCACCTGGGAGGCAGGACCTTGGAGAGCCTCTTGGCCAGCAGGCCTCCACCCTGCACCCTGCAGGGCAGTGCAGGCGCAGGCGCAGCCGCAGGCTCCCTACCTCCCCTCGATGACGGTGATGACATCATTCATCTGGATGTGCAGCTTGTCCGGTTCCTCAAAGTCCTGGAGGGCCCGCATGTCAGTGGGCTGGGCCTGAGGGTAGAGACAGGTCACTCCCCACTCTGGGGCTGACCCCTGCGTGGGTACCCCAGGACCCGTGGGCAGACCTGCCCTTACCTCCAGCAGGAAGTCCCTCAGGGCCACAAAGGTGGGTCTGTCCTCTGGCTTGTGAGCCCAGCACTGGACCATGACGTTGTAGATGTCTTGGGGGCAGTCCTCGGGCCGGGGAAGACGCTCCCCTTCCTTGTCAATCTTATGCAGGATCTGGAGGGCGGTGTAGTTTGAGTACAAGCAGAGCACCCAGCTCTTCACTTCCCACCCTCCCTCCGTCCCACGGAACAACTGGCGCTTTGGGCGGCCATGCCCGCACCCCAGAGAAGAGGCCTGCTTCTTCTGGGGCAGAGTCTATCCCCGGGCCTCACTTTTGTCCCCAGGTCTGGGGCCCCTGAACAGGTGGCTGTGGCAAGGACTAAGAATGGGAGCAAGCCCCACCTGCTCCTTTCCTGACCTCTGGGGGCCCTTGTCTTTGCTCCGCTTTCTGAGAGGACACACAGACATGGAGCCTGGGGGACAGGACTCCAGCAGGTAAAAGCCAGTTCCAACAGGGCCAGGTTGGGAGCCAGGAATCAAATCAACCCCCTCCCACCCTACAGGGAGCACATCCCCAGCCCCTCACCTGACTGCCATTAAGGCCAATCCAGGGCTCCTGGCCATAGGTGAACATCTCCCACAACGTTACCCCAAACATCCAGGTGTCGCTGGCATGGGAGAAGGTGCGTGTCTTCAGGCTCTCAGGGGCACACCTGGCAAAGGCAGGGGTCAAACAGAGGCCTCTCCGAGCATCCCCGCCCACACCAGCCCCAGTGGACATACATGCTCACTCAACAAACATGTTGCTGGCCCGTGTTCTGGGCTCAACAGCAGGTACTAGGGACGTATGAAGGGGAAGGGCAGTGTGTCTGAACTATGGGACACACACAGACTTGCAGAAAATGATGCATGCTCAGGTTTTCACACACATGCGGCCTGCATTGGGAAGAGGGTGAAGCTGCCAGGTCAGGAAAGCAGGGAAAGGAAGACGGTCAGAGGCTCTAGGAGGGGCAGAGGGAGGGGGACAGAGCTCCGGCTGTTTTATAATTGTGGTGGGAGGATGACAACTTCCAGATTTGGGGCAGGATGCTAGCATCCGGGTCATTTCAGCAGGAAGGTGTGGGTGGGAAATTTGGATAGGGCCTGGGGAAGAACAAAAACGGGTGAAAACAGTCACACCAGCACACGCCAATATCCGCACATGCTCTCTGGGATGCCCTCTGGGTGAGGAGGACAAGCACCACTGCAGCGAGGCTGGCAAAGGGGAATTCCAGCAGCGCTGAGGCGCAGCGGGAGGAGGAAGCCACTCCGGATGAAGACTCAAAGGACCTCTCATGGGACTGGAGAGCTGGCCCTGCCACTCAAAGGGGGTGGGGCCAGAGAAGGTCACTCTCAGCCTCCTAGTCCTCATCTATGAAATGGGAATAATAATAATCCGCTCACTTCACAGAGCTGTTCCAAGGGGGCTGCATAAACATAGGTGACCTTACAATTACCACCCAAACCAGGATGCTTGGGTATGAAAGGGGAGCTATCAACTCCTCCAGGACAACAGGCACAGCCCAGGATGCATGATCCCCTGGGTATCAGGTCAGTTACTAAGCAGGGTGACTGTACATCCTGGATTAGAAGGTTTTCTGGCCAGCTGAACCAGACCGACTCCTCCCGCCTCACAGCAGGGAGACCAAGCTCCTGTGGGTGCCTTCGACACGGGAAGACGACGCTGCTCTCAGCACAGGACTGGCTCACTCAGGGGCCAGGCAGGGCCAAGGACCACCTCGTGTGCAGGTGAACATCCCTGCTCAGTCGACAAAGTCTAGCCTGGCCTGGCCCTGCCTTCCACTAGCTCTACCCGGAACATGCTTACCAGCCAGTCTTTACCTGGCTAACTTCTGGTATTTCAGGAGCGTAATACTGAGTCCTCCCGAAAGCCCCTTTCCCGGTGTGTTCCCGTGCCGGGCACATGAAAATTCCTGAATGAATGAGTGAATGAACGGGCACACAAGGACACCCCGGCCCAGAGGAGACCAGGCTGTTGTGGGCATAAAGGATCCAGGTCCTCTGAGCCTTGGTGTGCAGGGACCAGGGTGGGTGGGTGGGGTCCGGGCTCTGTGAGCTGGCGGCACCGGCCCCTCACCAGGCAAAGGGCACTTTGCGATGCTCCTGCATGACGTAGTGGTCGTCATTCTGGGGGAGTGCTCGCATCAGCCCGAAGTCCCCGATCTTGACCAGGTCGCGTGTGGCCAGCAGCAGGTTGCGGGCAGCCAGGTCACGGTGAATAAAGCGCTTGGACTCCAGGTAGCCCATGCCCTCGGCCACCTGCACAGCATAGCGGCTCAGAGTGCCCAGAAGGAAGTGGCCCTGGTGCTTGCGAAGCCGGTCCAGCAACGACCCCAGAGGCGCCAGCTCCGTCACCTGAGGCCACAGAGAAGGTGGGAGGGGTAAGTGTGGCTGAGCCCTGCTCCCCTCAGCATCCTGCAGAGCCACGCTCCATGCTCCTTCCCGGCCTGGCCTCTGCAGGCCTCTAGGAGTCCTACAGCTTCCCCGGCCTCTTCCTCTGGGCAATGTGGGAAACTGAGGCCCAGAGAAGCAACCCGAAGAGGCTCATGTGAGAAATTTCAAAGATTACACTCTAGGACCAGCTCCTCCCATAGGCGTTACTCTGCCAATGAATACAAGCAAAACCCAGAGGTGGGCATGGGCTCCGAAGGACACGGTCAGTCCCAGGCTAGGGGCCCCTGTGAGCCCCTTTGCCACATCAGGTGGGGGACCAAAGCAGGATCTGGGGGGACCTCTGACCTTTGTCAGGATGGGAGTAACCACAGCACAGGCAGGAGAAGGGGCGGACCTGGGGCCCGGAGACCACAGCCAACGCCCACGCACAGCACTCACCATCTTCATGGGTGGCGTGAGCACCACACCATAGAGGCGAATGAGGTTTCGGTGGTCAAGCGAATGCATGGCGTTGACTTCCCGGATGAAGTCGTCCATGGCCTCTGGCTGGCTCAGCACATCAGGCTTCAGGCACTTCACAGCCACACTCACCTGCCCAGAGCGGAGATTGCACGGAGTCAGGACAGGCCCCAGCCCCCAGCGCCCAATGCTCTGAGCCAACCTGCTCCTCCCTCCAACGAAGCTCAAACATCCTGGCTTCAGATCTGCTCATCTGGGTGGGTGAGCATGTCACAGGTGCCCTGGCCTGGCTGGGGAAGGGCAGCTGGCTGACCCCCAGAGCCATTGGCTGGGCCTTCCTTTCCTGAGGGAATGCCCAGATGAAATAGCAACCATTTGGTAAAGATGACCAGTGTGATGATAGGATATTAAAATGTGATAAAATGTTATAAAACATTAAAAATGGTTTGGTGTAGGAGAAAAATGCTTTAACTCTAATCCCAAACCACTAATCTATGGTGACAGAAGTCAGAACAGTGGCCTTCCCAAGAGGTAGGAGACACTCAGCGCAGGAGGGAGGAGGCCCTGGTGGCGGGAAATGCCCATACCATGGCCTGGGTGTGGTTGCCTGCGTCTGTGCACAGGTGAACACTCACTGAGCTGGACGCTCAGGAGCTGCACCTTTATTATATTCATGCTATGGATGCCTCTGGGGGGAAATTTCAAATAAAATACCAAGAGAGCTAACCGGTTTGGCTCAGTGGATAGAGCGTCGGCCTGCGGACTGAAAGGTCCCAGGTTCGATTCCAGTCAAGGGCATGTACCTTGGTTGTGGGCACATCCACAGTAGGGGGTGTGTAGGAGGCAGCTGATCAATGTTTCTAACTCTCTATCCTTCTCCCTTCCTCTCTGTAAAAAATCAATAAAATATATTTTAAAAAATAAATAAATAAAATACCAAGAGAAAGGGCAAGAATTTAGAAGTTGTATTTAAAATTTGTATCTTAACTAAATTCAACAAAATACCTGAGGGGGGTGGGGGGGAAGACAGAAATGCTAACTGCTTCCTGACTGGTGAAAGTACAGCAATTTCCCCCTTACTTTTAAAACAGTTTCCAAACTTTTATAATAAGTTATTTGTATAATTTTAAAAAGAAACAGCTGTGTCTAGTTAAACCTGAGAGTAGAATCCAGGGCAAGAACTCTGCAACCTGTCCCCAGCCCCCTTCACATCCTAGCCAAGGGGACAGAGCCACTCTGAGGGCAGAGTGGGGTCTCTGCCGGTCTCCTGGGAGCCTGTCCCCTTGCTACACCCGACAGGACCCGGGCAGCTCACCGTCTTCCCCGAGGGGGCGTCCCACTCGCCCCTGCGCACCACGCCAAAGGAGCCGTCTCCGAGCTTCTCGAAGAGACGCAGGTCCTTCTCCCCAATGAGGCAGGTGAGGCTCTGCAGGGGCCCCTCCCCTGCGGGGCCACCAGGGGTGGGCGAGGTCTTCGGGAAGGCGCTCTGAGAGTGATGAGGGGGGAACTCAGCCTCCAGCCGCTTTCCACTGAACACCTGTTTGAAGGCAGCCAGAGGCCAGATGGAACCCTGAGGCCACAGTCCTGCCCCAGCGGGCCCTCACGTAGCCTCCAGATAGGTCCTGGCTTTGCCAAACTGCCTGGGGGGGGGGCAGCCTGGCTGGAGGTCCAAGCCCCCTCCTGACCACACCCCCAAGGCAGGAACCCAGAGCTTCAGTGTGGCCTCAGGGTGTGTGTGTGGCAGAAATGGACTGATAGGCATGTAGCTTGTGGCTACTGTGGCCCCACACCCAGCTGGGGGATCCGGGGCAGCCCAAAGCTACGCTAGGCACCACCTTCTACCCCGTCCATCCCTTTCTGCACCCCCTCCCCAGAAGAGACTCCAGGCCCTAACCGGAGCAGATGGGTAGGAGCCTAAGGGGCCTGCCACAAACACCTCTCTGTCCATTTTTAGCCTTGGCCCCTTCGCTGGGCTGCCCATTTGGTGCTGTCTGTCTCCACCCTCCCCGGGGAGCCGGCTGCCCTTCCTCCTGCCAGAGCAGAGGATAATTTGAGCCTGAGGTTAGCTTGTGAGTGTGTGTGGGGTGCAGATGAAGCAAGGCCTTGCTGGGGAAGGGCCTGGGAAGACAGCTGGGTTTCTGGAGGGCCGCCGAGAGCTGAGGGCTGAGAAAGAAGGGAGACGAGAAAGAACTCTGCAGCCTGAGCTGGACAGGGAAGGGGACAAAAGTCAGGGGACAGGAGGAAAGAGGCCTTGAGGTCAGGGCTGGCCTGTCAGTTGGATTTGGCCACCCCTACAAAGCCTTGGCTTCAGGCTGCAGAGCCTACCCAGCCGGGCCCCTGCCCCCAAAGCTGGCAGAGTCTTATCTGTACGGACAGTCTCCAATCTGAGGGCCTCTTCTGGCTGCTGCTCTGTCCTTCCTCCCAGTAACTGGAATCCCTGACGCTTGCAAACAATGTTCAGCTGACAGGACCGTGCACACAGCCGGTGAGGTGAGGTGAGCCGGGCAAGTGTGGCAGCACCGTCTGACTGAAGACGAGCCTCACGCCTCAAGTCTGGAGAGGTTCAGTGACCGGCCCGGGAACCTCCTGCGAGTCCGTGGTAGACCCAAGACCCCGGAAACCTGGCACACTGCACAGCCTTTCCCTCCTGCCTTCACCGCCTCAACATGCTCATTCTTCCCTAAAACCTGGGCAAGGGACCAGGACAGTGTCCCCAGAAAAGGCCACAGGATCCCAAGAGACAGCCCCTTTGCCAGATCGCAGCCAGGAAATTTCTGCTGTCCAATCCCGTCCAACTGTGCTGCCCTGCCTGTCCCCCACCCCAGCCCGGAGGCCAGAAGTGGGGAGGGAAGGCCCTGGCTGTTTCATTTCCTCCCGCATTGTCTTCCAGACAATGGGCAAAGCTCCACTGAGTCAGACCAGGGACTCACCACTCCACAGACCCAAATTAGGACAAAGGAGAGGGAAAGAGGGGAGCCTGTGGGGAAAGAAGCTGTCAGCAAGGCCAGATGACCAGAGGAACCCTCCACAGCCTGAGGAGGGCGGGGAGGAGGGAAGCAAAGCAAAGATGCACTACCCCAGGCTTGACACCAGCCCCAAAACTCAGACAGAGCCAGGGCTCAAGTTACGGTGTACTTATCAACCAGTGCCTGCTGCAGGCCCGGCACCATCGCAGAGCGGGAGCGGATGTGAAGCCATGGCTGTACACAGGCTACTCACGTGCCGTCTCTAGCGGAGACAGACACTTAGCCAGGCAGCTCCACAAGTGCCCTGCCCGATAAGATCCTGGAGGAGGGAGGTCTGTACAAAGTGTGAGATTATACTGCCCAGGAATGGGGGGAGTTTCCTAGGATGGACATCAGAGTGGGCCCCACGAGGCTGCTCCAGCCCGTCTCACTCCTCAGCCACCTACCTTGCTCATCCAGGACTTGCGCTTGCACATGGCCTTTCTCCTCTTCACAGCCTCCCACAGCCGCCGCTGGCCTGCAGGGGGGACAGGAGCCCAATGTTATTAAGGCTCACGCCCCCCGAGAGGCTGCTGCCCACTGCAGGCTCCCTCTGTCTCCCGTGGTGAGTCCACCACTAGATACTGCCCAGCACAATGAAACCAAGGAAACAAACCATCCCAACCAACCAGGGGCTGCAATTATTAGATGATCCTGCATTCCATTTCTAGGCAGTGGTTCTTGAATTGGATGGAGGTATTTAACCACCAACACTGAACAGTAGTTCTCTGTTCCCAATTTCCAAGAGCAAAGGAAATCAAGGTAATAGAATTTTCCTAATTTTGAGTTTTTTTAGTTTTTCTTCCATAAAATTTTATTATCTTACTGACATCAGACACCAACTATCCAGGCCAAAAGTAGCAGAAGTCAATGTCTAATTCAGCACACTATTACTTATTGAGCTGCTTTAAGTTGAACGCACAAATAAGTTTCTATGTCCTATAAGGAACACCATGAGTTCTATATGCGGCAACCACTACTTTTAGGATCAATACATCCTGATTGACCAGATCTTTCTGAGAGAGACAGAGAAAGAAAGACAGATCAAGAGAAAATCAGCAAACCATCTGAGGGTTTTTATCTTCTCTTCTTCACACAAATCTCTGGATACTGAACCCTGGTGTTCAAACTGGTGAATAGGACAGACTCAGTTCTACAGGTACAGGTATAAAGGAAGAGAAGGTGGAAGAAATACATCCTACAAATGTCTGAACAAACCAGAGGGCGGTAGTTAGTTCTGAGTAGCCAGAGCTTCAAGTGAGACTCCTCGAAGTCCCATTCACCTTTACAAGTGCAAACTGTTCTCAGGCACTGACTGTGTGCGGCATCTACTGAGGCCCCTCCACCCCACCCAGGGGCTCTTGGACAGGCAGGGAGGGTTCTCAGCTATGCCACTCCATGCAATATAGGGGGGAGGGCTCCTCCATGTGCTTGGCAGTCCTGAGGACAGAGGAGGCAAATGGTCAGTGGGGAAACGACGAGCAAGGCCCACGTCCCCACCTACCAGGACGGCCCATGCCAATCTTCTCCAGGTCCTCATTCTTGACATACTCGAAGTGGGACAGGCGGGTGACATTGAGGTCGTCGCGGAGCCGCAGGAAGTACTGTTGCAGCTGCACCTCGGACAGCAGCTCCAGCAGCCAGCCCGTACCCTCTTCTGGCTGCATGCTGCTGCTCCCCAGCCTCTGTGGGGAAGAAAGAGTGAATCAGGGCCCGGCCGATGTGGCTCAGTGGTTGAGCATCAACCTATGAACCAGGGGGACATGGTTCAATTCCCTGTCAGGGCACATGCCTGGATTGCATGCTCGATCCCCACGGTGGGGCATGCAGGCGGCAGCCAATCAATGATTCTCATCATGGATGTTTCTCTCTCTCCCTCTCCTTTCTTCTCTGAAATCAATAAAAATATTTTTTTAAAGACAGCCATAAAAAAATGATTAAAATAAATAATTTTTAAAAATATTATTGCTGTTGTTTTAAAAAAAAGAATGAATCCAGGACCTAGGGATACAGGGAGGTAAAAGGGGACCCTGCCCAAGTGCGCTGGGCTCACCCACATCCTACTATGCTGCTTCCAGGACGGATTAAAATCACCTTCTTGCTCCTCAAAACAGCTGCACAGAATAGCAGATACCCACCTGCCCCCTTTCTTGCCAGCAACAAGGGTAGGATTAGGACAGTTGGGAGGCAGCCCAGGCGCTGGAGTCAGGGTCTTACTCACAAAATCTGTGGCTTGCCCTAGCTGGTTTGGCTCATAGATAGAGCATTGGCCTGCAGACTAAAGGGTCCCAGGTTCAATTCCGGCCAAGGGCACATGCCCAGGTTGTGGACTCGATCCCCAGTAGAGGGTGTGCAGGAGGCAGCCAATCAATGATTCTCTCTCATCATTGATGTTTCTATCTGTCTCTCCCTCTCTCTTCCTCTCTGAAATCAATAAATTAAAAAATTTTTTTTAAAAATCTGTGGCTCAGTGACCTGAGATCAACCTCTGTGATCTCCCTGTCGGCTCAAACTCCCTTGGGGTCACAAACCCTTTGAGAATTTGATGAAAATGACTTGGTTTCCAGGGGAAATAACACAGTCTTAATCATAAAGTTGCACTCAAAAAATTGGAGGTTACAGGGTCCCCTGAGACACCTCCATGGGTTGGTTCTCCAGACCTGAGGGACCCCACAGAAAGGACTCCGGGCTAGATGAGTCCTCCCAATGCTTGATATAGCGAGCCTCTCTCCCCAACCCAAGGCCCTCCCCACAAGTGCCTCCAGGGCCACGAGTGGGAGACAGGTGGGGGCTTTCAGATCCAGCTCAAAGAGGCAGCATTGCTCAGCTCCTGTCAATGGCTATCACAATAGACTGAGGCCCAGTGTTACCAAAATTTGCAATTTTTTCAAGAAATACTAGCTATCTATATGTGAAATCTATAATAATAAAAGCATAATATGCTAATTAGACCGATGTCCTTCCTGACGTCCTTCCTGACGTCCTTCCAGGAGAAGTCGGGCTGCGAGGGAAGCCCGGGTCCCTGGTGCCAGAGGGAAGCTGGTGCCGGCAGCCAGGGGAAGGAAGGCCTACTCTTGCACGAATTTCGTGCATCAGGTCTCTAGTCTTGCCATAATTTTTTTAAAGGTAATATAAGCACATGGTAAAATATTCAAAAGGCACACAGGAGCCATAAAGTTTCATTCCCTCCTCTATTGCACAGCCACCTAGCTTCCCTCCCCAAAGCCAGATGCCATCAATAACTTTGCAGATCTTTCCAGATTTTGTTTTGTTTTCTAAAGAGGAGCTTTCTTCTAAAGCTTTTAATTCATTTATTTTTTCAATCCTCACCCAAGGATATTTTTTCCATTGATTTTTCTAGAGAGTGGAAGGGAGGGAAGTGGGCGAGACAGACAGAGAAAGAAAGACATCCATTGGTTGCCTCCCGTTCACACCCCAACCCGCCCCAACGAGGGCCAGGGATCAAACCTGCATCCCAGGTATGTGTCCTTGAATGGTAATTGAATCTGTGACCCTTCAGTCCAAGGGCCAACACTCTAACCACTGAGCAAAACCAGCCAGGGCTTCCAGAGTTTGTGTCCCCCCGCCACACACACACACACACACACACACACACACACAAATACTGTTCCTACGTCATTCTGTTCCTTGTTTTCACTTAACATTATCTTTCTCCTCTGACTTTGTTGTTGTTGTTAATCCTCACCAGAGGATATTTTCCATTGATTTTCAGAGAGTAGAAGGAAGGAGGAGAGACAGAGAGAGAGAAACGTCGATGTGAGAGACACACATCAATTGGTTGCCTCCCGCATGCGCCTCGACCAGGGCCAGGGATCAAGCCTGCAACCGAGGTATGTGCCCTTGACTGGAATCAAACCCAGGACCCTGCAGTCCACAGGCCGACGCTCTATCCACAGAGCCAAACCGGCCAGGTATCTCCTGACTTTTTAATTATGTCAACTAATTCAAGTTTGAAACACACACACACACACACACACACACTCACTCTCACATGACATTCTCTATGTTGGCCAAACAACACGCGTTTGCAGGCCACAATCAGCCAAAGCCCCGCAGTGAGTGACCTCTGACCTACACTTTCTTGGGCCCAGAGAAAGAGGCCAGTGGCACCCTCAAAACCAAGCAACCTGACCCACCAGACACCAAGCCCATCCCTATCCAAGTAAGACACCTCAGAGCTGAAAGCTTGGCCAGGCCAGCCCCGGGCCCATGTTCAATCCCAGAGGTATTTAACAGTGAGGAAACGGGCAAGAGGCAAGAGGTCAGCTGCCCGCGACCCCATCCTCCCCAGCTCAGAGGTTGCCTTGTCCCTCGGCTCTCATCACGGGTCACACAGAAAAGCAGGCTCTTGGAGCCGCTCACAGCCTGGGCCCAGCACGAGCCTCCTGCCCCCACAGTTCCCAGAGGTGCTGCCAACCCAATGCCAGGAGTTCAGACTTTCCCAGGCAGCTCGGGGCAGTACAGAGAGTGACAAATGGGAACCAGAGGACCTCAGTTCAAACCCCGGTTGGCTCTCCTGCCAAGGTGGCTGGGCCACGGGGGGTTTCCAAACTTTAAGCCGTAACCCTTTACCCAGAAGGTTCTCACAAAGGCTGGACCGCCCCCTAGAGGACGTTTCTGGTTGTCACAATGTTGGGGGGCCACTGGTGGTCTTTAGGGGAGACAAGAATGTGAGTTACCCTGTAATGCACAGGAGAGCTTCACACACTGTCCCAAATCCCATACAACTTCATTCATGGAGGTGAAAAATTTGTAATCATCTGACTCTAGAGTCGAATTCCATTTCACATTTGAACAAAAAAATATTTTTGCAGTCTTGATACATACTGAATTTTTCTGGAATGGAACTAGCGTACTGTGTTAACGGAGGGAAAACTGGCCTTTGTTTTGTTCAGAACTTAGCAAAAGTTGTTCACTATTCAAAAAAAAAAAATGTCACTGAAGGCAACCCATCCTCATTTTTTCAAAACACCCCTCTCAGTCAGCACTTGTGGATGGTGCTTCGTGGTGGTGCTACAGGAGGTCGGAGCGTCGACTTCATTCTGCCAGTGTACTGACATAGAATGCACGAAGTGGTGTAATTACTTTTAATTCTCTTTTACAGTACAGGTGGCATTACACTTGCTGACTGACTGAACATAACACACACAGTAAGCATGTTATATTTCTATTAATTTTAAGAATAACAATAAAAATAACTAACACTTCAACTACATCACAATATGCTGGGCACAGTGCCAAGCATTTAGCAGTATTAACTCATCCTCAGAAAACCATCTGTTATAAACAAGGGGTGTGGGCTTAAGAGGGAGGGACACCACTGCCTTCCAGAAGAAAACCCCAAAGGTGCACTGTGACATCACTGCCCTCGGAAAGTCTCCGTAGCCCAGGCCGGTGGGGCGGGGCCAGCTTTTTCACGGGCAACCCCTCCCCAACATGGCTCAGCCTCCAGATGGGGCTTGCCACCAGGGCAAGCGGTCTGAAGGTCCTCTCCTCTCCTTCCCCAGCGCCCCAATTCCAGGGCTCCAGGGTCCCCATGCCCACCCTCCTCTGGGACAGGAGGCAGCCACTCCTGAGGACAGCTCAAAGCCGTGCTCTGGTGTTCAGGGCTAGGGAAGACCCAGAGGTCCCTCCCCTGAAGAGCACAGTCCAACCTGTTCCTCTCCCCTGAAATACCAGCTGACAAATCTCCCGACTCAGCTGGACACTCTCCTCCCTGCTCCCCAAGCCCAGGCAACAGGGCTGTTCTGCATCGGGGCGTGTGTGGGAAGACTAAGAACACTGGGATCCCAGTGAGCAGATAGCAGGCAGAGTCCCAGTCTTGTCTCTACCACCAAGCCCGGGATGACCCTGGACAAGTCCCCTCCTCACCCCTACCCGCCCCTCCAGCCCAAGTTTCTTTGTGAAGCGCAGAGCACGGCTGCAGCTGTCCCCCATGTGCCTGGGCCCCAGCGGAGCCCAGAGCCCGCACACCTATGTCTGACACGTGTAGCTCTAGAGGCGGCACGCACATTTCCCAAGTACACTCTTCTAACACTCGCCAACAAGAATGCAGCACCAGAGGGGAGAAGCCACTCAGCCCAGACCCCCGGCCAAACCCTCACTGAAGGGGTCCCTCAGCCTTTCCCAGTCCTGCTCTCTGCCCCTCAGTGAAGTGCTGGCTCTGAGGAGCTGATCCAGTCTCCAGCCAGTCCGCCTGGCCCCAGCCCCCCACTCACTGTGTATAGTCTTCGCCGCAATCTGGCCAGGAGAGGAAAGGAGAGCTCTAGGCCAGGGAACCGACGAGCTGCTGGCATCTCCACGGAGCTGGACCCCTGACTGGGTCCCTTGGACTTTGGCTTGAGAAGTGGGGGTGCAGGGACCTCAGCTTCTAAATTTCAGGTCCTGCCCAGAAGGGAAGCTGGCCAGAGGTCTGCCCTAGGAGCTCCCAAAATCCCACACCAGGGTTGGGATGTAGGGCAGAAGAAGAGGGTAGGTCCCCTTCTCTGCTGCACAGCTGTTTCCACACTGGCTAGTCTGCCAGGGAGCAGGTTGGCTCTTCTCTGGACTGCCTGCAGCCTGAGTCCTCTCTGTCCTGTTTCTCTGTCTTCTCTCCAGAGCAGTGGTCACAGCTCCAGCCCTACTCCCTGGCTCCCCCTCCCGACTGCCCTCCCTCCCTCCCTCCCTCCCTCCCCCCTCCCTCCCCAGCTGAGCAGCTCTGACACTGGCTGAAAAAGGACCTTTCTGAATCACTGCCAAGAAGGCGGCGGGAATGGGGGGACTCTTCCTTCCAGCCACCCGCACTGGCCCCCCTGCCTCCCCATACACAAGGCCCCCTGTCTCTGGCTTCCACCCCAGCCCCCATAGTTGCAGACAACTCCTAGGATTTTAGGGTGGGGGCTATGTGAATCAAGCAGCAATGTACAAAGAATGGTTGCAGATCCCATATGGGCTTATCTGGGGCCTGGGAGCTGGTACATAGCCTGAGTTAGGGGCTAGGACCCCAGAGTCATTCCTGGATCCTGCAGGCAGACCCTTTGGAGACCCTCCCCCATCTCCCAGTCCCAGCCTTGGCTGGGCGTCTCCTGGCTCAGGCCCTAATGTGGCCCTGTTACCCTGGTGCCCGACGGAAATAGGAGGCCGGCAGCCGGCCAGAGCGGGGCAGTCCAGCCAAGATCGAGAGGGGGTGGAGGGGGCAAGGAATCTCCACCTCCTCCCCTGGGGTTGCCTTGTCTGCTGCCCACAACACCCAGGGTACCTCCTCCCCAGACCAGCTGGCCAAGATCCAAAGCCCCCTCAAAACAAACAAATAGGCTCCTAGACCTGGCTGGGATTACCCCCACCCCAAGCTGTAGCATTCAAGGCTGTATGATGTCTCTTGTACAGCACCCATACACACAGACAACAGCCCCAGCTAAAGGGAACTAGAGACACTCCATCAAGCCCTCATGGGCCCCCCATGTTCCTGGAGCTGACAAATGATCCCTCTGCCCCTCCTCAAGAGAGCCAGCTGCTCTTACACCCCCCTCACCACAGCCCCCAGACACACCTGACAGCTGCAGGAAGTCCTCGCCGGCTCCCTCAGCACCCCCACCCCACCCCCCCACCATGCCCAGGGAGCCCCTGTTTCTTTCACACTGCTCTCTTGTCCCGATCCAGCTGGCGACCAGCACTGAGAGCCCCAGCTGGCTAGTGGGGCAGGCAGCTTGGGTGAGAGTTTGGGGGAGTCAGCATCCCAGGCTCCCTTTCCAAGGCCTCTCTCAGTGTTTGGAGAGGAGGTACCCAAAGGAACAGCCATTTCCTGGCCTGAGCCCCGACGCGGGGGTGGGGGTGGGGGAGAAGGTGAACACACCCCAGCAATCAGTCCTTCCCCATCCCCCTGTCATCCACCCCCAAAGCTTGTGGAGCCAGCCAGGTGCAGCCGCCCCTCTGTCCAAGTGAATCACCTGTCTGAGGCCGGGGTCACAGATAATGGACAAGACCAGGCGGAGGTCACACTGGAGCGGACTCGTCCCCAAACCCCTGGCAGGAAATGTCCACAGCTCAGAAAGGAACGCCACGGCCTACCTCCCACCAGCACCACTCTGAAGGAGACCCAGGGACCTGATCCCCGGAGACAATGTAAGCAGGATTACTCCCTCAACTCCCAGGCGGGGCTGCTGGGTTAGAGTGGCCAGATGAAAAACCCCAGGCACCCCCTGAAAGATGCGCCCCAAATGCACCAGAACCCCGTGCCTGGCTCTCCCTCGGTCACAAGGTAAGAACAAGCCTCAGCAGTTTGCTCGGCAAGCCAGCTGTGAGAAGCTGTAAGAAAGGAAAAGCCTGGCCAGGGGTCTGAGCTCAGGCCAGGTCTGGGATCCCTTGCTCCCAGTCCTGGAAAACAGCTCCCACCTTCTGGCCCGCCTTTGTCCTGTCCGCTATTGCCCTCTGCCGGCCAAGAGAGGAAGTGCTGGATCTCCAAGGAGAAGGAGCAGTGGTCCCATAAATATGGATGGTGACCTTACTTTCTAAAGCAAACGGGGACATTTGGCTTGATGCGCATATTTGAACGGAATGTCCACGGGAATGTCCAGGGCACAGGGATGCAGTGCCCGTAAACGACTAAACCCAAAAGCAAGCCCAAAGGGCAGCTGAATTGGGACCAGAGACACTGAGGCCAATGTCCGCACCAGTAATTCATCACCACTGACTCACCCCACCCCTAACTCCCCACAGCAACACCAATGCTTCACCCGGCCTCCCGGGAGCGTAGACACCCCTCACTCCTGGCTGCAGTGCGCAGGGCCGGGCCCTCCGCTCACCAGCAGATGATGGGGGCGAGGGCCCGGGCACCTGACTACCCCCCAGGCTTCCCCCATTACCTGCAGGGCCTCCTCGCCCCGAGTCAGGCGCTGATATGCAGATCTCTCCCCCATGGAACCCAAACTGCCCGCGTTAAGGCCAGGAGGGGAGCAGCGCCCTCCCGCAGCCCCCGCCCCGCCAGCGGCACCGGCGGCGTCACTGCCCTGCGTCCTGCGGGACCGGGCCTGAGCATCCTCTAGTCTGGAGTCCAGGAGAAGGGCAGGGCCGCTAAAGCACATCAGCCGGGGGGCTCTGGTCCTGGCCCCCACCCCGCACGCACGCCACGGCCTCCTTTCCACCCCCCACCCGCTGGCAAGAGCCCCGCGGTTGCTGTCTCTCCCGCCCCGGCCGCGGCAGGCCCCTCCCCCAATCCTGTCCGGTCTGCACCAACCAGCCGCTGCCTCTCCGCAGGGCCACAGCCCGATCCCCAGAGAGCCATGGCTCCCCTCGGCCCCTTGGTCTCCGGGATCCCAGAGCTCCACAGCCACCAGGCTTGGCTCTGGGGATTCAAGGGTCCCCATATTCCATGATTGGGGGGGGGGGGGGGTCCATCCAAGAAGCATACAGAAGAGAAGCAGCCCCTGTCCTGAACCAACCTGGGACCCCTGCCTCTAGACATGGGCCCTGAAGCCTAGCCCTCCACCCGCGCAGCTTCCACTGAGCTCCAGGAATGAGCCCACCTGCCGGCTCCCGGCTCCCGGCGGCTCCTCTTCCCTCCGCTCCACCCTCTCTTCCAGCCGCAAACCTGCCGGGCCCAGCACCGTGGGAGCCACACCTCCTCCGGCACCGCTCCAGCCCCCACCCCGCTACGCCTCTTCGTAGCCGGGCCTTGACCCCCAGATCGCCCGGGCTGTGCGCGCGGGAGGGCAGGGCAGAGCGCTGGGGGCTGGGGCTGACCTCTCCCCACGTGCCCACACTGCCTGCCGGAGGAGCTGCTCCGATACCTGCCCACCACGAACTGTCACCCAGCATCCAGGTGAGGCCACAGCTGGCAGAGGACGCCCCACTGCAGAGGCTCCTCCTCCCCGCCCGCACACCCTCTCATTTTGCTGGCATCTGAAGCATCCACTGACTCCACAGTAACAGGTATTTACGGCTGAGCTCAGGGAACTTCACCCCTTTTAGGGTTGGGGCGAGGAGGAGAGAGATGCCGAGACACCCGGCCACACACTCAACCTCCAGAGTGAGGCGAGATCCCAGGCGGTCACTAGGTGAGTTCCATAAGGCTCCCCCTCCTCACAAGCTCGGTGGCAACCCTAAGTATGCCCCTGCCAGGCAGCGGTTTATGCGAGGCAGAAGCTCCTCTGTGTCTTACTGCAGCTACGACAGAAACTAGTTTTGGGAGTAGCTGCAAGAACCCCGAGTCAGATGGCTGTGGAGAAAGAGGCTGCAAATGCCAGGCCCATTCTTTCTACTCCTGGTTGGGTGAAGGGTCTGATCCAAACCATTCCGCCTTCCTGCTTTTCTCTCCCTTCCTCCTCCCCTATAAGCCCCCTGCCGTCTGGTTATAAAGACAGCCACAGATCCAATCTGCCTCTAGGATTTGGGGAATCCCGCCCACTCGCACACCTCTCTGGTCTGTAACTTGCCCCCATATCTCTAAAAGGGAGGTGGGAGTAGCCCGGAATCTGCTGTTGACACCCCCCCCGCCCCCCAGCCTCTCCAACAGCATCAGTGAAGTGACAAATCCATACTGAGGAGCAGACGTGACATGTAATTTCCGGCCAAGAGGATTTTTCCAAAACAATCTACCGTATTCTCGGGAATATATGCCAATCCCACCTCCAAGCCAGCCCTCTGCCACCTCCGCCCTCCCTCTTCTCCAAGCCCTAGAGGAAAAACAACATATTGGGTAATGCTGGTAGCTCCTCTCGCAGCCAGAGGATTATCTTGCCTTACATGTCAGTCCCACCAAGCCCAAGCAGCTTCAACTCACCCTCTGTGAGCAGGGCCCAAGCTTCTGGATCAAGGCCAGGCTGGTTCCCTCAGGTCCTCATCCCAGAGGGAACTGCATTAGGCAACCCCACACCTTCAGGTCAGCCCAGGTCTGACATCATACTGGTTTGAGGAGGAGGCTGGCCAGGGGCCAAAGGAGAGAAGGGGATGATTCAGATACATACCATGGCTGTTCACACCCTCTCCATCTCCAGGACACAGCGGCCCACTCCCTCCCAGGGGAGCTTGGCATCTGAGAGCCTGAGGACTGGCAAGGCTGAGGCATACTTGGCAGCAGTGCTGGGCCCGCAGGCCCTGAGTCCAGCCCTAGAGCCTCTTCGCCCTTCTCGTTAACTGTTGGTGTTTCCTAAGACTTTTGAACTCTCCCTTCTCGATGGATGTTCTGTTCGTGGGTCATCACCTCTCCTCCTAGAACTCCAATTACCACCAAGAGCTATCTGTCTCCGTTCCCGAGTTCCTGAAGCTCTAGACCTGTGATGGCGAACCTTTTGAGCTCGGCGTGTCAGCATGTTGAAAAACCCTAACTTAACTCTGGTGCCGTGTCACATATAGAAATTTTTTGATATTTGCAACCATAGTAAAACAAAGATTTATATTTTTGATATTTATTTTATATATTTAAATGCCATTTAACAAAGAAAAATCAACCAAAAAAATGAGTTCGCGTGTCACCTCTGGCACGTGTGTCATAGGTCCGCCATCACTGCTCTAGACCCACATTTCTACACATTACAGGACAGCCCCACCAGGAGGCCGCATAGGTAGGTACCACAAATTCTGCATGTCCAGACTGAGCTCATCATTAACCATTTAAACCTAGCTCATGGGTGCCCCTGTACCCTGATTGAAAATCACAAGCCAACACCAGCACCCAAGCTAGAAACCTCACCCCTGGCCCCCACAGCCATCCTACCTTCCCTAGGCAGGCCACAAAATCTTGTTTCTGCCTCTTTATGATTCCTCCCATCAATACCACTGGGATCTGGGATCAAAATGCAGGCAGGCCTGGGCTGAAATCCTGGCTCCATCACTTTCTAGTTGGGCAACTTTTGGGCAAATGACTTACCCTCTAAGCCTCAATTTCCTCATCTGTAAAATGGGGATAAATAATACCTCCTTTATAGAGTGTAGATTCAATGAGATCATGAATGGCATACTTAGCACAGCACCTGGCACACAGTTGCCTATTATTACTATTGTCATCTCAGCACAGATCTGAAGTCCCTTTCCTGCTTAAAGCTTTCTGTAGCTCCTCATTGAACCAAATACAAGGCCCTTCAGGATCCACTCCTTGTCTATTTGTCCAACTCCATCTCTTACCATTTCCCTTCAAAGGTCTCCATGTTTTCAAATCCAGTAAAGCAAGCACCTTCATGGAAAGAGGGGCTGCCAAACTCATTACAGCCCCTCCTGTCCCAGGCCCACTAAGCTACTCTGCTCCCACAAAGCCACTTCAGCCCCAGGGACAACGTGGCCGGTCACTCAGGCAGAAGGGGAGTCTTGCACTGGCCTTCCCTTCTCAGGAAGGCCTTCTCAATGGAGGAGAGAGAAAGGGACAGGGAAGAGAGGAAGAGAGGGGAGAAGCGGGAAAGAGGGAGGGGGGGACCCGAAGGGGAAAGGGGAGTGACAGGGAGGAAAGGCAGGACACGGAAGCAGAGGCAGATACATCAGACAGAGCGGCCCTCCTATGCCTCATCTCCTTAGACCACAATGGAGAGAGAGGTGTAAGGATCTTCAGAGAGGAAAGGATCTGACTAAACATCATGACACGGACCAACAGTGAATTCAACACCTCCCCACATGTACCAACTTGGCCTTGAAAGTATTTTGTAACTGTTTCATGCTCCACCAGCTAGAGACTGGCGTGCCAATCCTGACACTCAGAGACAGGACACTGAGAGCCCTAATGCATTCCTGAAGCACTCCTCTCCCCGCAACACAAACACCACTCAAGAGACAGGATAAATTCCTGCAGCTGCCTGGGTCTTATGCACACCGTGCCAATCCTCTGGCCCAGACACCAGCATGGCACCAAGGCCCGGCAGTGTCTCAGAGCAAGGGAAGGACGCAGTTCCAGCAGCCCGGCACTCCCAGAGCTCTTCCAGGGCTGGGCAGAGGACGCCCAGCTAGTCACCCGCATTCTGGCTCAGGCCTCACCCCACCCCCACCCCTGGGGAGAGCCTAGAGCTGAAGTGGCCTATTGTTGGGGCCTGGAGGTGGGGTGGGGAAAGCCAGAGCTGTGTATTGTAAATCATTTACTCTGCTAGGGGGACTGCTCATCCCCATGTTACAACAGAAGCCCAGGAGCTAGGTCCATTGCAGAGCAGGCTGCCGGGCCCAGGAGACGAAGGGTCTGAACCTGGGAGAGAAATGTCAGGGACTTCAAGATATTTAAGATACCATAAGTCCCACCATATCCTGCCCACCCATTTTAGCAATAGAGAAACAAAGACCCTAAGTTGGAAGGGACTTGCCCGGTCCAAGGCACTTAAGAACCTGTCATAGGGAATGAATCTCCAGGAGCTGGGGGAGGTCAACAATTCAGGGTGATGGTAATTCTCTTCTGACCATGGAGGAGGAGCAGCCCTGCCAAGATCAGGGACTAGTAAAGGCCAGGGGCCCAGAGAGGAGACCCTGACTCATTAGGAGACAGCACACAGAGGAAAGGCAGAGATAAAAGAACCCAGTGTTCTCATACCCGCTGAGGCCCTTGGCTTCAGGTTCCTCCAGAGGTAGACCCAAGAGTTCTCAGTGGCAGCCCCCCACAGCTGAGATCTCTCTTCCTGGAACTTCAGGTATCTGTGGGTTCCCAGCCAGCCTTTCCTGCCTCTGCCCTTCCTACCAGTCTCTGTGTGGTCTCCACTTTCTGGCCTCGGTTGTCAGGGTTCTCTCCAGCTAGTCTTCAGTTGGTTATTCAGGATGTGTAACTGCTTAAAGGAGAGACCAAGCCAAACCTCTCACCCTACACCCCTCCTCAGTCACTCATATACCTACTATGTTTTCACCTCGGGCTAGGATTTGGGGGAAGTATAACGGAGAAGTCACAGTCTGGACTCTCAAGAAAACCCAGGTTATGTGCAGGTTCTTTACTAAAAGCTTTATTTCCATTGGCCGATTTAAACCCCCACCCCTTACTACATTATTCCCATTTTACAGATAAAAAAACTAGCTCTGAAGAGGTGGCCATGATCACCCAGAAAGTAAGAAATGAAGCCAGAATTCTGCACGCTACATTGCTTGGCTCAAGGATGCAGGCCCATGGTGGATAGAGCTGGGGTCTTATTCATTAAATGTACGCTGGATACTGAATGAATTCATGGATTCTCTAAGGTTAAAGAGGGGATAAACGTTCTAAGACAGCGGTTCTCAACCTGTGGGTCGCGACCCCTTTGGCAGTCGAACGACCCTTTCACAGGGGTCGCCTAAGACCATCCTGCATATCAGATATTTACATTACGATTCATAACAGCAGCAACATTACAGTTATGAAGTAGCAACGAAAATAATTTTATGGTTGGGTCACAACATGAGGAACTGTATTTAAAGGGCCAGAAGGTTGAGAACCACTGTAGAGAAGACTGTAGATTGCAACATGCACATAATTTCACTCCTTCCCAAAACTCTACCAATATTACAATTTAAAAAGGAGAAATTTTTGAATGGCAGAAGTCCCCAAGGATAAGAACAGTAGAGACAACCCACAACAAAACTTTGGAATCTGGAAAGCAGATGGGCCTGTGACAGTTGAGAGGATGTGTTCTACTAAAACTACTGAGTAAACCAACAAAGGAGAAGACACAAGATACAGGAAACAGAAGACCCTAACACAGAAGGGCTGGGAAGGAAATGCCCAGGATGCTGGAGAGAGATCCCAAGAGGACAGCTAAGCATCATGATAGAAAGCAACCAGTCCATGCTGCTCCAGGACACAAGGCCCTGAAACCTCTTCAGAAAGATGGCTCTGATAGAATATTGAATGGAAAATACCATCTTGATAAATTTAGACAGTGACTGAAGAGTTCGACTCATTGAAAGATACATAGAAAACTAAGCAAACAGAAAAACCAACTCCAGGGAGAGCAAAAAGTGGTGCAGGAAAGGAAAAGTCATTATAGTTTATTATACCATAACAATGTAAACTCGGACAGTAGAGTGAAGGAAAAAAAAACGAGATATACCTAGAGTGGATGGACTTAAAGATGGGAAGCATTAAAAGGTGGAAAGATGGGAATGAGGGAATTAAAGTCAAATCCTCATCTTGGACCAAGATGGAATAATAAAGATCAGATTTAATTTCCTGACTGAAATAACAATAACAGAGAAATAGATAAAATATACAAAATGGTTTTAAAGATATCAGATCTCAGGAAACAAAAGACAGTGATACCCATGAGACAGGAAACAAAGGACCTCAGCCCTACAGTTGGGTTTCCAAACTACAGCCCAGGGAAGGGAACCAGTCAGACTCCAAAAGACTCCCTTAGTTGTGGAGATGGAGCTGAGTGTGGGGATACTCATGCGGCCAGAGTTCACAGAGCAGATCATCAGAAAAGAGAGGGCACCATAAAGGTCTCTGAAGGGCCCCCTCAAATACTCAGCTGAGTTCTGATCATCACATGAATGTACAGAAACTACCCAAGGCTGGGAGCAAAAACACCCAAAAGGATAGAAGTAACAGTGCCTGGCACACACAAGTCTGGGAAAAGTGCCTATTCCTAACAGGTTGGAAAAGCTAGGCATTGAGTAAAATACACAAACGGGTCTTGCCTCAGCAGTGGGGAATTATTAGCCCTAGACTGAGCACAGCTCTGCTCCCACTTAACAAATCTTAAGAACAAGACCCAAGAGGATCACACTATTTCCAAGTCACTTAACTATATCCCTGAACAAAGCTCAAGAATATTTAATACATAGCAATCAACAAGAACATTCACACCGTCTGGCATCCAATAAAAAATTACTAGGCATACAAAAACCTATAATCCATAATAAGGAAAAAAGGCAATCAATCAAAACCAACCCAAAACTGACACACATTAGAATTAGTAGACAAAGACATGAAAACAATTATTATAACCATATTTTAAAAAAGACTGTAATTGAACTTCTAGAATAAGAACTACACATTATGAGATGAAAATATAAACTGAATGGAATCAGAGGCAGATTAGACACTGCAGAAGAAAAACTTGAAGACACAGTACTAGAAATTCCAAAATGAAAGAGAGGGAAAAAGAGATTCCTTTTTAAATGAACAAAACATCCATGGACAGTGGGACAATTTCAAGTGGCCTAACGTACATATAATTAGAGTGCTTAAAGAAAGAAGAGAGGCCCTGACCAGTTTGGCTCAGTGGATAGAGCGTTGGCCTGCGGACTGAAAGGTCCCAGGTTCGATTCCGGTCAAGGGCATGTACCTTGGTTGCAGGCACATCCCCAGTGGGGAGTGTGCAGGAGGCAGCTGATCAATGTTTCTCTCTCATCGATGTTTCTAACTCTATCCCTCTCCCTTCCTCTCTGTAAAAAAAAAAAAAATCAATAAAATATATTAAAAAAAGAAAAGAAAGACGAGAGAAAATTCAGAACAGAAAAAATATTTGAAGGACTTATGGCTGAAATTTTCCAAGTTTGATGAAAACTAAGCCCTCAGACTCAAGAAGTTCAGTGAACTCCAAGTACAAGGCACATGAAGGAAACTACACAAACACATATCATAATCAAACTGCTCAAAATCAGTGATAAAGTGAAAATCTTAAAAAGTAGCTAGGGAAGGCGAGGGAGAAACGTAGCATAAAGAGAAAGAAAGATAGCCCTAACCGGTCTGGCTCAGTGGACAGAGCGTCAGCCTGCGGACTGAAGGGTCCCAGGTTCGATTCCGGTCGAGGGCATGTACCTTGGTTGCGGGCACATCCCCAGTAGAGGGTGTGCAGGAGGCAGCTGATTAATGTTTCTCTCTCATTGATGTTTCTAACTTTCTATCCCTCTCCCTTCCTCTCTGTAAAAAACCAATAAAGTATATATTTTTTAAAAAGAGAGAAAGATAAAGATGACAGCACATTTCTTGCAGAAACAATAGAAATGAGAAGACAATGGTACAACATCATTAAAGTACTGAAAGAAAAAATTATCTAGAATTCTATTTCAATGGAAATTTTTTGTTGTTGTCAGTTCATGTCTTTTATTAACCCATTTATAATCACTTGTCTTCTGGTTTGTTGAAGCAATAGTTCAGACAACATTTGCCACAATGTCTGTCAAAGTGGCTGGCCATAAAAACTCCAGCATTCATCTAAACAGCACTCCCAACGAAGGCAACTGATTCTGCCATTCTCATCCACTTGGTAGTACTTCAGGACAGCCAGCTTAACCTTTTTTCTCTTATGTTCATTCTTCTGGGGAGTGGTATTTAAGACTTCCTCTTCCTTGTCTTAGCACGACTACGAAGTTTCAACACAAGATGAAGAGTAGACTCCTTTGGAATGTTGTAGTCAGACAAAGGATATCCATCTTCCAGTTGCTTGCCAGCAAAGATCAGTCTTTGCTGATCAGGAGGAATTCCTTCCTTATTCTGGATCTTGGCCTTTACCTTTTTTATTGTGTCCAAGGATTCAACCTCGAGAGTGATGTTCTCCCCCATAATGGTTTTCATGAAAATCTGCATCTTGGCCTTGATTCCACCGCAGATGGCAGATCAGAAAGGCAAAATATATTTTTAAAATAAAGGCTAAATAAACTTTTTAAACATATAAAAGCTGAAAGAATTCAGCATCAGCAGACAAACCTACACTACAGTAAATGTTAAGGTCCTTCAGATAAAGGAAAATAATACCATATAGAAATATGGATCTCTGCAAAGAAATGAGCAGCATTGGAAATAGCAACTACATGGGTAAATAGTTAAGATATTTTTCTTATTGTTTAATTACTTCAAAAGATAAATTGACTGTTCAAACAAAAATAATATCAATGTAGTATGGTGTCTATAACATGTATAATTTTTAACAATAACAGCACAAAGAAAGGAGAGAAATAAAAATATACTACTAATATCACTTGGAGGCAGACTATAATAAGTTAAAGATGTATATTATAAATCCTGTAGACATTACAAAAAACCTATCCTCATAAACATAGGTGCAAAAATTCTTAACAAATATGTACTTAGCAAACAGAATTCAACAATATATATAAAGAATAACACATCGCGACCAAGTGGAGTTTGTCTCAGGAATGTAAGGTTGTTATAACATTTAAAAATCTATCAATGTAATTCAACATTTTAGAAACCTAAAATAGATCATTTTGATAAACACACAAAAAAGCATTTGACAAAATCCAACATCCTTTCCTATTAAAAAATCTCAGGAATAGAAGTGAGCTCCTTCACCTGATCAAGGTCATATATGAAAAACCGACAGCTGACATCATGAGTAATTGGGAAAGACTGAATGCTTTTCCCTGAAGATCAGGACCAGGAAATCTAATGTTCTATTCAACATAATACTAGAGGATATAATTAGGCATAAAGATTACAAAGGAAGAAGTAAAACTGTCTTTATTAGCAGATGACATCACAGTCTATATATAAAATCCAATGGAAGCTACAAGAAAGCTACTAGAATAAGTCAGGTTAGCAAGCTGGCAGGATTCAATATTAATATACAAAAATCAATTGTATTCATATATACTAGCAACAAACAATTGGAAACCAAAATTTAAAAAGTAACACCATCTTGTAGCAGCATTACTGACAACCAAAAGTTAAGAAGCAACCATCTATGAATGAATCAACAAAATATAGAATATTCATATGATAGATTATTATTCAACCTTAAAAAAGAAGGAAATTCTGATACATGCTACAACATAGATGAACCTTGAATACATTATGGTAAGCGAAAAAAGGTTAAATACTGAATAGAGAGTCACTGTTTTGGAGTGTGTTTGTTTGAGAGAGAGGAAGGGAGAGGGAGAGATAGAAACATGGATGCAAGAGAAGAGAAACATCAATCAGCTGCCTCCTGCACATTCCATACTCGGGAATGAGCCTGAAACCCGGGCATGTGCCCTGACTAGGAATCAAACCAGCGACCTCTTGGTTCATGGGTCGATGCTCAACCACTGAGCCATAACAGCCAGGGGGAGAGTCAGTGTTTAATAGGTACAGAGTTTCAGTTTTACAAGATGAAAAATATTAAGAAGATGGATGGTGATGTTTGTACAATATGAATTTACCTAACAATACTGAACTGTACACTTAGAAATGGTTAAAATAGTATATTTTATGTTATGTATATCTATAATAATAAAAGCATAATATGCAAATTAGACTGGACGTCCTTCCGGATGTCCTTCCAGGATGAAGCTGGGGCTGCAGCCATGGCTGGGAGGGAAGGATCCAGGCAGCTGCGGCTGTGAAGGCCTACTCTTGCATGAATTTCATGCATCGGTCCTCTAGTTTTACCATAATTAAGCTAAATAAAAAATTTAAAAATAAAAAATCAAACACCATAAAAAAGTACCATTTACAATGGCACCAAAAATATGTTAATACTCACGGATATATTTGACAAAAGATGTGAAAGATGTATACATTGTAGACTATATACCATTGGTGAAAATCTTAAAAAATCTAAATAAATTCAGAGACCTATGGTATTCATGGGTCAGAAAGTTCAATGCTGCTAAGATGTCAATTCTTCCCAAATTAACCTACAGATTCAATACAACCCCAATAAAAATCCCAGTAGGTTTTGTTTTTGTTTTGTTTTGTAGAAATTAATAAATTGATTCTAAAATGCATATGGAAATGCTAAGAACCTAAACAACTAAAGCAATTTTGAAAAAGAAGGACAATGTTCAAGATCTTACCCTGATATCAACACTTACTATAAATCTACAGTGATCAAGATAATGGGATAAAGATAGACCAACAGATCAATGGAACAAAACAGAGCCCAGAATTAGATCTACACATATACAGATTTTTTAAAAAATATTTTTTTACTGATTTCAGAGAGGAAAGGAGAGGGAGAGAGAGATAGAAACATCAATGAGAATCACTGATCCGCTACCTCCTACATAGCCCCCACTGGGGATTGAGCCCATAACCCCGCATGTGCCCTGACTGGGAATCAAACCATGACTTCCTGGTTCACAGGTTGATGCTCAACTGTTAAGCCACACTGGTCAGGCCAGACAACTGATTTTTGACAAAGGTGCAAAGGCAACTCCATAAAGAGACAAGTCTTTTCAAGAAATGGTGCTGGAAGAACTGGATCTCCACACATAAGAAACTGAATTTCAATTCATACCTTACACCATATACAATAATTAACCCCAAATGGAGCAGAGACCTAAATGTAAAACCCATAACCATAAAACTTGTAGAAGAAAACATAAGAGCAAACCACAGTGCTTTGGGTTAGGCCAGCCGTGGGCAAACTACGGCCCGCGGGCTGGATCCGGCCCGTTTGAAATGAATAAAACTTAAAAAAAAAAGACTGTACCCTTTTATGTAATGATGTTTACTTTGAATTTATATTAGTTCACACAAACACTCCATCCATGCTTTTGTTCCGGCCCTCCGGTCCGGTTTAAGAACCCATTGTGGCCCTCGAGTCAAAAAGTTTGCCCACCCCTGGGTTAGGCAAAGGTTTCTTCTTCATCACACTAAAAGCACAATCCATAAAAACCAAACAAACAAGTTCATAAATTAGAATTCATTAAAATTTAAAACTTCTGCTCTTCAAAAGACACTATTAAGAGAATTAAAATGTAAGCCAGAGATTGGAAGAAAATATTTGCAAATCACATATCCAATAAAAAGGCTTGTATTCAGAATGTTTATACATTTGAGTTCTCATAACTCAATATGGAAAAAAAAACCCATACAATTAAAAAATGGGCAAACAATTTGAAGACATATCACTAAAGATATAAAGATGATGAACAAGCACATGAAAAGATGTTCAATGACATTAGTCATTAGGAAAATGCAAATTAAAACCACAATGAGATACAACTACAGACCTATTAGAATGTCTCAAATTAGAGACCAAGTGTTGACAAAGAAGTGGACAAACTAGAACTTTCACACACAACCGGTGGGTATGTAAAATGGTACAACCACTTTGAAAACAGTTTGGCAGTTCTACCATATGATCCAACCATTCTAGTCCTAAGGATGTACCCAAGAGAAATAAAAAGCATTGGTCCATAAAAAAACTTCAACAAATGCTCGTAGTTTTATTTGTACAGGAAAACCTCGATCCTCAATATAACAGATTAATTTGGGCAAGGGGGTGCCTGTTAAACTGAAAGTCCATCTACACTAATAAAAGAGAAAAATGGTAATTGGCGTACGACGATACCCTTTTCATTGGCTAATCAGGGCTATATGCAAATTAACTGCCAACTAAGATTGGCAGTTAACTGCCAACTAAGATTGGCAGTTAACTGCCAACAAGATGGCGGTTAATTTGCATATGTAGGCACAATGCAGGGAGGCGAAAGGGAAAGCAGGAAGAAGCCCCCTGCCACTGACAGTGATCGGAAACCCAGGGGGGAGCTAAGAGCTGGGGGGCAGGGCAAAGGCGGCCCTGGGGCCGCCTTTGCCCTGCCCCCCAGCCATGATCGGAGAATCAGGCGTCTTTGCCGCCCTGGCCAGTGATAGCAGGAAGTAGGGGTGGAGCCAGCGATGGGAGCTGGACACGGTCGAAGCTGGCAGTCCCGGGAGCTAGGGGTCCCTTGCCTGGGCCTAAAGCGGAGCCCACGATCGCGGGGCCGCTGCAGCTGCGGGTCCCCACTGCCCGAGCCAGACGCCTAGGCCAGAGGCGTTAGGCCTGGGCAGGGGCGGAGCCTGCAACCGCGGGGAGCTGGGGGTCCCCTGCCCAGGCCTGACACCTCTGCCGGAGGCCTCAGGCCTGGTCAAGGGGCCGATCCGGTGATTGGTGATCGGAGGGTGATGAGGGTCAACTCCTCTGGCCAAGGTATCAGGCCTGGGCGGGGGGCTGAGCCGGGGATTGGGGGGATATGAGGGTCCCCTTGCCCAGGCCTGAAGCCTGGGTCAGAGGCGTCAGGCTTGGGCGGGGGGTGGAGCAAGCGATCAGAGGGAGATGGGGGTCTCCTGCCCAGGCATGGTTCCTGGGCCAGAGGCCTCAGGCCTGGGCGGGGGCCAGAGCCAGTGATCGGGGGGAGATGGGGGTCCCCTGTCCAAGCTGACACCTCTGGCGGAGGCGTCAGGCCTGGGCAAGGGGCCGATCAGGTGATCAGAGTGTGATGGGGGTCTACGCCTCTGGCTGAGGCATCAGGCCTGGGCCAGGGGCAGAGCCAGCAATCGGAGGGGTCTGGGGGTCCCCTGCCCAGGCCTGATGCCTGGGCCAGAGGCATCAGGCCTGGGCTGGGGGCAGAACCAGTGATGGGGGGAAATGAGGGTCCCTTGCCCAGGCCTGACACCTCTGTCAGAGGCATCAGGCCTGGGCAAGGGGCCGATCCTGCGATTGGAGGGTGATGGGGGTCAACGCCTGAGGGCTCCCAGTAGTATGTGAGAGGGGGCAGGCTGGGCTGAGGGACACTCCCCCCCCCCCACACCCAGTGCACGAATTTCGTGCACCGGGCCCCTAGTCTATATATATAAAAGCCTAAGTGACTGTCCGACCGTCCAACCGGTAGCTAAGATGCACACTGACCACCAGGGGGCAGATGCTCAATGCAGGAGCTGCCTAGCTGCAGTGACTTGGCAGCTGCGGTTCTTGGGTGACATACCTTGAACCAAGAAGAGGGAGCCTGATTCCAGGGTTCATCACCTAAGAACCACCCTCTCCCAATCTGGGACCCCTCAGGTGATGTCGGAGAGCCAGTTTCAGCCCAATCCCCGCAGGCCAGGCTGAGAAACCCCACCTGTTGGAGGGACCCCGCTCACTTCACAGACGCCCTTCGAGCCCAAGCACCACCCCAGGTGCAGCTGGCAGGGGAGGGACCGAGGGAGGTTGGATCCAGGGTGTGTCCAGCCCATCTTGCCCAGTCCCACCGCACCAGCCACCTTCTAATTAATTTCCTTTCAATGTGCACAAATCCGTGTACCAGGCCTCTAATCTATATATATAAAAGGCTAAGTGACTGACCATCCATCCGTCTGACCAAGTGACTGGTACATGTGACACGCGCTGGCAATCTATATATATAAAAGCCTAAGTGACCATCTGACCATTTGACTGTCTGACCAGTAGCTATGACATGCAATGACCACCAGGAGGCAGATGCTCCAACCAGCAGCTATGACATGCAATGACCACCAGGAGGCAGACACTCAATGCAGAAGCTGCCAAGCTGCGGTGACTTGGCAGCTGCAGTTCTTGGGTGATGCACCCAGAACTAGAGAGGAGGGAGCCCGATTTCAGGGTTTGTCACCCAAGAACCACCCTCTCACAATCTGGGACTCCTCAGGGGATGTCAGAGAGCCGGTTTCGGCCCAATCCTCACAGCCCAGGACGAGGGACCCCCCTGGTGCATGAATCGTGCACAGGGCCTCTAGTCCTATATAATAAAGGGTTGATATGCAAATTGACCGTCATGCCATCGCACAAGATGGCCACCCCCATGTGGTCACAAGATGGCTGGCAGGGGAGGGCAGTTGTGGGCAATCAGGCCAGCAGGGGAGGGCAGTTGGGGGTGACCAGGCCTATAGGGAAGGGCAGTTAGGGGCAACTGGGCCAACAGGGAAGGGGGGTTGGGGGAGATTGGGCTGGCAGGAGAGGGCAGTTGGGAGCAATCAGACTGGCAGGGGAGCAGTTAGGTGTCAATCAGGCTGGAAGGAGAGTGGTTAGGGGGTGATCAGGCAGGCAGACAGGCAAGCAGTTGGGAGATCTTGAACACTGTCCCACAGGGATCAGGCCTAAATCGGCAGTCAGACATACCCCGAGGGATCCCAGATTTGAGAGGGTGCAGGATGGGCTGAGGGATAATCCCTCCCCCCCCAGTGCACGAATTTTGTGCACCGGGCCTCTAGTTATATAATAAAATAGGTTTTCGGAATGCATATGTTAAAAAATTGACAAATTAGTTTACCAGTTTTTACTTATGTAGACATGTTTGTGTAATTAAGTATGTATGAAAAGTAATTTAAATGTATATTGAATAGGTCCAGTAAATATGTGCATTCACCAGTCACCACGAGTAAACAAATGCACATGGCTGGGGAGTGGCTTAGTGCACATCTGAACATAGGGTGGCCATCTGAATATTTGGTGGCTGGCAGCCATTAATATTGCTGCAGAGCCCGCTGTATGGCTCAGAAGTTGAGCATTGACCTAAGAACCAGAAGGTCACAGTTCGATTCCTGGTCAAGGGCACATGCCTGGGTTGTGGGCTCAATCCCCAAAGGGGGCTGTGTAGGAGGCAGCCAATCAATGATTATCTCTCATCATTGATGTTCCTATCTCTCTCCCTCTGCCTTCCTCTCTGAAATCAATAAAAATGTTTAAAAAACAACAAAAAATATTATTTAAAAAAACTGCTGCAGAACCCTGGCCATTGTGGCTCAGTTGTTAGAGCGTTGGCCCATACATGGTAGGATCATGGGTTCAATTCCCAGCAAGGGCACATACTTGGGTTGCAGGTTGGATCCCCAGACCCAGTTGGGGCACGTGCAGGAGGCAACCAATCAACGTGTCTCTCTCACATCAATGTTTCTTTCTCTTTTTCTCTTTCTCTCTCCCCTTTTCTCTAAAAAACATTAATGGAAAAAATATCCTCGGGTGAGGATTAACAAGAAAAAAAAAGAAAACTGCTGCAGAAAGTCATGCCATGTGACAACAGAACCAATAATGGCATGAAATGCTGTGTAATCATGTGCTAATCATTCACTGAACACTTTATGAGCAATGAGTGACTCTTAGACTTAAATATGTAGATGATAGTTGTAGATATGTAATATTTATGTCGGCAAAATCACACTAGCGTTTTTCCAACATATGGCCTATTCCCTAAAATTTGTTAAAAACAGTGAATATTAATAACAACAAAAAAAAAACCTGTTAATTTAATTATAAGCAAATCTTAGTTAAAAGCATTTTTAAATTAACAGGATGTTAATTTTCACATGATATATGGACCAGAAATTTTGTCCATTAAATAGAGGTCCACAAAATCGAGGGTTTACTGTAATAACCAAAAACTGAAAACAGCACTAGCCAGTGTGGCTCAGTGGATAGACCGTCGGCCTGGGGACTGAAGGACCGCAGGTTCAATTCCGGTCAAGGGTATATGCCTGGGTTGTGGACTCGATTCCCAGTAGGGGGCATGCAGGAGGCAGTCAATCAATGATTCTCTCTCATCATTGATGTTTCTCTCTCTCTTCCTCTCCCTCTCCCTTCCTCTCTGAAATCAATAAAAATATATTTTTTTAAAAAACCTGAAAACAACCCATTGATATGAGAATGAATAAACAGACTGTGGTGTATACATACAATGGAATACTACTCAGCAATGAAAAGGAATGTGCTATTGATATTCAAAACAATGCTGGAAGCCAGTTCCAGCATGTCAGCAGGGCTGAATCATCTGGAGATGGCGAAGGGCATTTCCCCAAACCTGAAAAGGATGCATTAAATTGATTGCTTGCTGCCAGACAGCTCAGGGCATCTCAATCTACGTGTTATTGCCTCCTACTGGCCAAACACCTGAACAGCCGTAGGCAATTCCCCAATCTGACAATGGACTGTGTATAGGAAACCCAACCCTTTGATGTGTTTATCTACCTCATCTTAGGACAATCTGTGTTAATAAAAAGCAAGGGGTCCTGAGATGAGAAGAACTTAGTTCCTTTAGCTAAGTCTTCTCTGACTCCCCATAATGCCTTTCAAAATTATGTTTCCTCTCTGGACTCTTATTTAATTTACACACAGCGCCTTCTCCAGATTGCTGAACCCTTCTTGATACCGGATCAAGACCACCAGCATTAAAACAACATGGATGAATCTCAAAATAATCATAGTGAGTGAAAAAAAAAAAATAGGCAAAAAAAGAGCTCATGCTGTATGGTTCCAGTTACATAAAATTCTAGGTAATGTCAACTAATGTATAGTGACAGAAAGCAAACCAGTCTGTTACCTGGGGAAGGGGGATGGCAAAGGAGGTGTGGGATGGAAGGATTACAAAACTTTTGGGAGTTTGGGAATAATGGGCATGCTCATTATCCTGACTGCGGTGTGGCTTCACAGATACAAACATATATTAAAACATTAAATTATGTTTTAAATATTTCCACTTATCTTATACTAGAGGCCCAGTGCACGAATTCGTGCATGGGTGGGGTCCAGCCTGCCCCGATCTGGGCGATGGGGCCAGGCCGGCAGGGGGGAGGGGCCATGAGGGGTTGGCCGGCCCCGCCCCCTTGTCAAACTCCCGGTTGAACTCCCAGTCCAACGGGACAATTTGCATATTAGCTTTTTACTATATAGGATCATTACACCTCAGTAAAACTACTATTAAAAACAAACAAAAAAGCACTTCATGTTCCAGAATACAGCACAGAGCAGGGGGATAATTGTGGGCTTTTGGGCTAGAGTAAAAGGTCTGGAAGCACTGGCCCCTCCTCCCCAACATCTGCCAACCAGAGCTCCCGGGGAGGGGGCACCAGACTGACAAAGCAGGGACTGAGCCCTCAGGACTCAAGACACTGTGGGGAGCTAGCATGCTCAGTGGTTGAGCACTGACCTATGGACCAGGAGGTCACAGTTCAATTTGGTCAGGGCATATGCCCAGGTTTCAGACTCTATCCCCAGTGTGGGGTGTGCAGGAGGCAGCCAATCAATGATTCTCTCTCATTATTGATGTTTCTATTTCTCTCTCCTCCCTTCCTCTCTAAAATCAATAAAATAAAATATAATTTTTTTTAAAAGACACTGGGGAAAAGCATGGCCCACCACACAGGAAAAGGAAATCGAAACCCAAAGGTGTTATCTTGCCCCAGGAGGTTATATAGCTCATACGTAATCTAAACCCAGGTCTGACAAAGCCTTCCTCTTCATCTTCATCTACCACAAATTCAAAAAAGGGGACTTGAAATAAGTGAAGATGTGTGCTTGTGTGTAAGTTTAGAACAATTTTTGTTATTGTTGTTAATCCTCACCCGAGGATGTTTTCCCATTGATTTAGAGAGAGAGGGAGGGGGTGGGGGGAGAGAGGGAGGGAGAAAGAGGGAAACATCGATGTGAGAAAGACACACAGATTGATTGCCTCCCACAGAGAGAAATATCGATGTGAGAAAGACACATACTGGTAGATAGATTGCCTCCCACCGGAGACCCGACCAGGGCCAGGGATCCAGCCTACAATCCAGGTACATGCCCTTGACCGGAATCAAACCCGGGACACTTCAGTCTGCGGGCAGACACTCTATCCACTGAGCCAAACCGGCTAGGGCTAGAACAGACAATTTTATGCACTGAAGCCAGAGAGACAGAACAAGTCTGGCTATCCCAGAAGAGCCAGGCACCCTGGACACAGCACCTGAAGTTCAGGTACATAAGTATTTGGGGTGGCAGTGAGACAGGCAGGCGTGGGATGAAGCTGACAGACAAGTTTGGGTTTGATTGAGGAGCAGGCTAACCGGCTCCTCCAGCACAGTCCCAGGGGCTGCCTACCTAGGAAGTCACCACCACTCCCCAGTCCCAACAATTTCTACCCTGTCTGCTTCAGACAGGAGCCTGGGGGCCATGTGACTTAGAGCCACACCTCGGGCTGGGGCAGAGATTGGTCCCAGCTAAAGGCCCTGCAGCAAGCTGCAATTCTGCACACCATCTCCCAGTCCCCAAGGTCTAGAGAAGCAAAAACCCAGACAGTACCAGATAAGAGGTGAGCAGCCCGAGGAGAATGAAGCCCATATGCTGGCCAACCAAGCCCCAGGGGCAGGAATGAGAAGGCCTGACACCCGGGGCCATGAAGGAATCAACACAGTCCAATCTAGCCCCGACCGCTGCAAACCCCACCTCTAGGCTGGCCTAGGAGCTGGCTTCAGCTGGTACCGAACCCATGATGCCACAGCTGACCATCTGTCCACCTCCACAGGCGAGGGCTGAGGTCTGGGCCACAAAGGATGCCCAGAGTCCAATGCTGTAGATATCCTGTCCTCTCCCACCCCTTTCAGGCTGGGGTCCTCCAGGAGACGGACAGCCTACCCAGTAGCTCTCCACCCTCCTGCCCACTATCCATCCTTGGCCCTGGGCCCTCAACATTAATCAGCTGTGACAAGAAGGTGTGGCGGGAGCAGGTCAGGCTCGTGCCCAAGTCACGGGCTGCCACACAAGATAAGGTCCTGTTAACACAATGCTGCCCTCTTCCCTTTTTTCGGAATGTGTTGTAAGGACTTGAGGCAACAACCCATGCTGATTGCACCATCCCAGCTCCGGCATGGAGGCACCCCTATCTCCAAAGGCAGACAGGTGGAGGGATGGCGGCCTCCTCTGCAAGCTCAGCCCGTGGCTACCCCCTCTCTTCCTCCTGCCCAGGCCTGGCAGCCACCCAGTCTCACCTTCAGTCTAGACTCTAAGGAAATGCCCCATCACTCTAGTTGGCATGCAGGGTACTGGGGGGGGGGGGGGGGGGACGGGGTTCGGCCTCGCTGTGGAAAGCTGCACCGTCTTCCTCCCTCCCCAGGTTTAAGCACGGGGCAGTGAACAAGGGCGGTTTGGAGAGCACCCTCCCCCGGGGTGACCGCAGCCTCCCGGCTTCCAAACACCCCAATTCCGGCGGAGAGCAGAAATGGGCTTCCTTACCTCCTGCTGCCTCTCCGCAGACACTGCTTTGATGATGTCCAGGCTGGGGTGGCAGGAGAGGATCCAGCAGGGCACAGCCTGCTCTCAGGCAGTCGCTTCCAACGCTCCCAGGTTCACAGCGCTCTTCTGCTCCCCACTCCTCAAACCCCTACATCTTGTGCTCCCTCCAGCCCTGGAGCGATCCTGGCACTGGGCAGCCCGCCTGTGGCTTACCACCTCCTCCTCCGCCGGCGCCTCCGGGTCCGGGGCCCCTCAGGGAGCCCCTCTCCCCCCTGGGACCCCTTCCCGTCCAGGAATGTTTCCTGGACAGCCCGCACCACCTGTCCCTCCTGCACCCCCGGAAGCCAATTTGCTTCCTGCACCCCCAGGCGCCCCTCTCCCTCGGGGCCCTGGGGCCCCACAGGCCGTGCCCTCCCCACCAGCTCGGGTCTCTCTCTGCGAGTCCGGGTCTCTCCTAGAACCACCGCCTCCCGTCTGAGGTGCCCGCAGCTCTCCCAGTCCTGCCCGCCCTGCTCCCCCGAACTTTCAAGCCCCTTCCCGCGCTCCCAGGAGCGGTCCCCGAATTCGGACAGCTGCAGCAGCCAGCGTGGGCTCCCCTCCCCCCGCTCCTGCACCCCGGAAAGGGCCTCCCCGCGCTCCTGCACTGCGGGGCTGCCTTCCCCCTTCTCCTGGTGCTGCTTGCGGGCCCCCAGCCCCACCTCTTGCACCCCAGGCCAGCTCACAGAGCTCGTCCACTGCGGCGGGCGCCTCCAGTCCGCGCCGTCCGGCGTCCCCCACGCCACCCCCAGGCTGGGCTCCCGGCCGCGGCCGCCCCGCTCCTGCACCCCCGCGCCCACGCCGCCCTCCTCCTGCACCGCCGGACCCACGCCCCCCTGCTCCTCCACGCCGAGCTTCAACCCGCAGAGCTGCTGCGGCCCCCAGCTGAGCACTCCGACCCGCTGCGGCTGCTGCTCGGGCAGCGCGGGGCTCAGTCCGCCCCGCTCCTCCTCCGCGCCCTGCTGGGGGTCCCCCGCCCGCGCCGCCCAGCGCACTCGCTTGCCCCCCAGAGGCCGCGCGGTCCCGCCTCTCCAGATGGTGCTGCCCTGGGCGCTCGCTCACACCGCCCCCCGCCCGCCCGCTCCTTCCGCCCCGTCCCCCGGGAGGGGGCTGCGGAGTCGCGTCCCTCCGACTGCGCGGTCGACCCCACGTCCCCAGCACGTCTCCCGCCCTCCCCTCGGGCGTCGACGTCCGCCCAATGGGCACCGAGCCCTGCGCCGGCCCCCGCAGGTGCTGCGGCCCCGCGCGCCGGCCCGCGAGCCAGGAGCGCCCGCCCTCCCGCCAGAGTCCCCCGGAGCCCGCCTGCGCCTGCGCTGCCCAAGGCGGGGCGGGGCGGGGGCGGGGCCCAGCACGCCCTCTTAAAGGGCCAGGTTCCGCTCGCTCCTCCCCCTACCCTTCCTCTCCCCTTTCTTCGCTTCACTCCTCCTTCCTCCTTCAGGCCATGCTTGCGTCTTCCAGTGACGCCAGAAAAGGAAGGCGAGGTGAAGCGTGAGGTCAGGAGTTAACACTGGGAAGGTATAGTCAACCACACCCAATGGAGGAGCACTGACATAGGAGTCTTGGATTCGAAGCAGCAGTTCAGGTGTGCTGATTTACCATGTGACCCTGTAAAAAGTCACTTCCATCTGGCCTCGGTTGCTTCGTTTCTAAAATGAGGAGGATGGATTGGAAAGTTTTCAGGGGCATAGTCTAATGAGTGGTTGATTGCAGAGAAAGGGTCTAGTGCAGGGGTGGGCAACCCCTGGCACGCGTGCCAAACATGGCACGCCAGGAACTTTTGCTGGCGCGCGAAACCCTCTCTTATAATCTTCCATTTACAATTTTTTTCTTAATATCGACTTTTTTATTTTTCAGATAAATTCAGTGTGGGTGCATCTTAGATAAATAATTTTACATAACAAGTTATCTTAAAGACCATAGACATAGATTGACGAGAGAGGGGAAGAGCAATTTCTATGCCTCTGCCTTAACTCTCCCTGCCTTCCTAGGTCCGACCAGTGTTTTGGTTTCATCCACATACACTTGTGAATCTTTGTTCTCAGTGATGACTTCTGTTAAGTCTCATAATAGGAGTAGCCTGACGGATGAAAGTAGTAGCTCGTGCATATCTCTGAAAGTTACGAAATATAAACCTGATGTAAAATCTCTGTCATCAGTGATGCAGCAGCAAAAGTCCCACTGATAATATCAAACGGAGTCATAAAGTTTTCTGTTGGACTATCAGTGTACATGTATACATTAAAAATAAATGTATTTTTCATCATCATATACTGTGTTTTTGTCGCTCGAATGAATTTTATTATTTCTTCAAGGTTCTCCACATACATACACCTTAGGAGATATCAAATAGGCGTAACATGTTCTCAAAAAATTAGGGTTGGCACGCAGAAGAATTTTGAGTCAGAGATTTTGCTGGTTTTGGCACGCACTCACAAAAAGGTTGCCCACCCCTGTTCTAGTCCTAACAGATAAAATGGAGCCCTGAGGCCTAGGAACCTAGGCCAATCTCCCGTCCCTTTTCCCAACAGAGGGCAGAGGGTGCTTGAAGGGTATTTCAGGAAGGGAGCACTCTCTCGGGCATGTGACACTTTCTGCTGAGAACACAGGCAGAAAGAGCCCCAGGCAAAAAACGGGGCCTTCCTCCTGTCGGGGTGCTTCTAGGGGTACCCATGAGGCCGAAAGTGGGAAAGAATTATAAATTTATTAGGTCATCTGTAAACCAGATGGGCTGAGCCCTAAAATGGCACCAGCACCCAGGGATGGGGAGTCAGAGAATCTAAGGGACTCTAGATGGGCAGTTTGTGCCCGGCATTCTCTGGGCCTCTATGGCCCTCTTCTCCCTGTACCCACAACGGAGGAGAAAACTTAGAGCTCCTCCTCCCAGTGGTTGTGCAGCCTAAAGACCAGTTCCTAGCCCAACTGGAGGCAGCCTTGGGATGTGGAGTTTAGAACCCAGTTGGCCGTTCTACTGACTGTACCTCGTTATACAATGGGTATAATAACAAAATAACCCCAGAAAGAAGTGTCCCCAAAATCGGACATCAGAGAGCTGTGTGAGGGTGGTTCTTTCTGCACTCCCATTGTCTGGCATTGGGCCCAAGGGCCCTGGCCAGAGGACAGTAGGGCAATGAGAAGGGGATGGGTTCCAGACACCCAAGGGGGCAGGGGGAGGGGGGGAGGCTGGATTGGGTGGATTTGTGTCCAGACACCTCTGATGGGGGACCAGATGGGGTGGATTTGAATCATTGCTTCTTACCCTGTGAGGTGGGCAGCACAGCTTTCTACTAAATCACTTCATAGCAGTGTGTGTAACAGCTGCCCTTCCCCATGGAGCCAGGGCTGTTGAGCAGGAGGCTAAAGCACCCTACCTGGGCCAAGAGAGGGTCTGGGACAGACAGGACTCCTGACCCCACCTATGGGCACAGCTAGGCTAAAGTCTTCCCCCTTGTGGCCTGGCCTCAGGAAAAAATCTCAGCGGGAAGGACGCGGAGGAGGTATCCTCTCCCCAACCTTCCTTACACTAATTTCAGTAATGACAATTGCTAAAGTGTTTGGACCCTTCCTATTGGTAAGGTCCTGTCCTTGGCATTTATTTACATCCAACCCCCACCACAACCCAGGGAGGTACACATTATCATCCCCATTTTACAGATGGCAGAACTGAGGCTCTACATGGCTAAGTACTGTAACTTGCTCAGGGTCATACAGCTGGTTATAGGGAAACCAGGATTCAAATCCAATTTTCTGACTCACAAGTCTGCTCTGAGGCACTGAGGCACAACAAAGCAATGCCAGACCCAGGAGCTTCATTTTGGGAAGCACTGGTTTTGACTAGACTTTTAGGGGTCAATAGATGCAAACAACTGATTGGGAGCAAGCTCCTCTGCCAGTAAATCAAGCTCCAAATCAAACAAAGCAAGGGATCAAAGCACCTGCATCCTGGTAGATCCTGTTTGGTGATTCACTGGGGGAGCGCAGGTCCCCATTCTCCCACCTCTCCACCCGTTGCCCTCAAGGGCCAGATCCATGCCTCGAACACCCTTCGTGTAGGGTTTTCTGTTGCTTTAGGAAAAGAGGCCTCCTGCTCCCTTCCCCCATCCTGCCTAGTCCTAACCCCCCAGACTGTCCTCACCGACCACCATGTTGAACACGAACTTTGCTGGGAGTTGTCTCTGAGGCTGTCATCTCTGCAGTGTTCTGTGACTCCCATACTAGGAGCCAGGGAGGCACCCAGGGAGACTGCTCTGCCCCCCGGGAGCTGACAGCACAATGGAGGAGAGAAGGCAGCTTAGAAGCCCAAGGCTCAGCAGATACAGGAGGTGCTGTAGGCATAACTCCAACCCTCTAACATGCCTGTGCTAATCACCTCCCAGATTTGGAGCGTAAGGAGAGCTGCCCACAGCAGTGACTCTGCAGAGAAAGAGGGCTTGTCAGGTCTAGTTCAAAGAGGAGGCTCGTGATGGTGCCCTTCAGAATCTCCTCTGAGAGATGCTTACACTGCGGGCAAGGCAAGGAGGGCAGTTCAGGGGTGGTGATGCCGCCTGACTCATACCTGCAAGCAGGTGCTCCGCCAAGGGTGGTGGAGGCTGCTGAGGGCTTGGGCTGAAGGTTTTTTTTGTTCTGGTTTGTTTTCTAAAATAGAACCCTGTTTTTTAAATGACTGTTGCAACGTATTAGTAGGAGATGAACTGAATTTAGTGAGGTTTGACTGGCTTATTTTTTCATGGGAGAGGACACTAATGGAATAGAAAATACCAGAATGTAATTTTTTTGAACTTTTTGTTGAAGTCTATATATATCCAGAGAAGTGCAAAAAACATGCACATTTTACAAAGTGAATATGCCCGGCACCCAAATCAAGAAACAGAACCAGCTTTCTGAGAGTTCCCCACAATGGCAATTTTTATTTTATTTTAAACATATTTTATTTATTTTTTACAGAGAGGAAGGGAGAGGGATAGAGGGCCAGAAACATCGATCAGCTGCCTCTTGCACAGCCCCTACTGGGGATGTGCCCGCAACCAAGGTACATGCCCTTGACTGGAATCGAACCTGGGACCCTTCAGTCCGCAGGCCGACGCTCTATCCGCTGAGCCAAACCGGGTAGGGCAATTTTTAAAATAAATTTTTATTATATTCATCTTCTAGCATGCCCTTTGTGGGGGAGGAACAAACTTTCCTCTACCCCCAAAGTTCTTCTGGCTGGCCTAATAATAAAATAAACATGAGACAGATTAGCAAGAGAAAATAACCAAATTTAGTATATACATATGTCTGGGAACCCACATGCACGAGTCAGCGACCTCACATGCACGAGAGGCTCAGAGATAGAAAGGGGGATTGAGGTATATTGGACATCCTGAGCCGGGGATGAGGGCAAGCACCTCAGAGGCTTTCCCTGAAGATAAAATTTCTCTTGACCCTGAAGATAAAATTGCCTTTCGCTCAAGGTACTCTACATATAACTGAGGTACAGCTTGAGGTGGCTCATTCTGAACCCTTGCACTTTCATATTCATGATTTTTAAATGTCCAACAACGTTCTCTGCCCCCACAGACAGAATGTAAACCACGACAGGGATTTTTGTCTGGGGACAGACTGGCACAGGCACCTAGAACAATGCCTAGCAGGAAGCAGGTGCCAACAATATCTGTTGAACGGGAGTGCATTTCAGGTAGTAAAGGTATTGTTTTGTGACATGTTTGTTTCATTGTGTATACACACGTGCACTTTACATGGAAAATGAAGTCTAGTTCTTTCTGTAGGTCACAGCCAATAACTTCTGAAAGCCACTGCTCCAGCTTGAGAAACTCGCAGAGGCTGCAATTCAGGCCAGAGCAATGGGCAGAGGTGAAGCAGAACGATATGCTAATGAGATCCATGCTTCTCAAACTTCAGTGTGGGACCGAATAACCCATTGAGATGCAGATTCTGATTCTGCGAAGCGGGAAGGGTATGCTGAGACTTCTGATCTCCATCTACACTTTGAGTAGCAAGCCCTTGGACCCAGAGATTCTTAATAATGCTGCACGTAAGAATCACATGAGATGATTTTAAAAACACGGATGCCCAGGCCCCACCCCGGAACAATTACATTGGAATCCCTGGGGTGGGGCTCAGCATCCAGTTTTTAAAAGTTCCCCAGGTGATCTCCATGTACAACTAGAAATGGCAAGTCCTTGCTTCTCTAGTGTCTCCCAGTGCCTGAGGCAGGAGAGAAGTGAGGCGTTGAATCAGGACTGATATCCAAGCAGACAATCTGATTTGACAAAGGGCAAAAGACTTCTTAGTCAGGCAGGGACCGTTTGCCTCTTAGTGGAAGTGAAGGGAAGGGCATCTGAAGGAATTCTTGGGCATGAGGCTGTTTGCTAACCCAGGCCATGTTTTCCCAGGACCAAGAACAAACAGCACCTTCATCCTATCCAGCAAGTCAGAACTCCCCCATCTGCTTTGGGGACCAGGCTCACATGCCCCCAAGCAATTCAGACAGTTTCAAAACCTTACTAGGGCAGCTGCTCCTACGTGTCTGCCCCGCCCCCCTACCCCCACCCCATCCAGTTTGAGATAAAGGGCCAACTGAGCCAAGAGATTACAAACCCTAGAGCAGCATGGACTATTCAGAAAGGAATGCCTTAGTCCTGGGTTCTGGCGCCCCCTGGCAGACACCTAGAGTTGAAGTTGGTAACCAATAGATGGGTAGGTATTCATCTATCCTGAGTCCAGTCAGTGTTGGGCAAATCATATAAGCCATGGGCCAATATGCAAAATCCAGAAACTGCTTGGGGGTGGGAGAGAGACAAGATAGCATATGAAGAACTGGCTCTTTTTATTCACCTACTCCCTTACATCCCTGAAATTGGGCTTCCCCTGAACTCACTGTATTAAGTTTGGAAATGAGAAGCACTCAGGGCTTACCATTAAATGGTGAGGTATTTTTTTCACTTTTGTACTTCCTTGCTATTCCTCTCTCCTTCCTGAGTATTTTATTATTTTGAGGCTATTTTATTTTTTTTTAAGTTTTTCTATTTTTATATATTTTTATTGATTTTAGAGAGGAAGGGACAGGAAGAGAGAGAAACATCAATGATGAGAGAGAATCATTGATTGGCTGCCTCCTGCACGCCCCCTTACTGGGGATCGAGCCCGAAACCTGGGCATGTGCCCTTGATCAGAATCGAACCTGGGACCCTTGAGTCCACAGGCCAACACTCTCCACTGAGCCAAACAGGCCAGGGCTATTTTGAGGCTATTTTAAATGGAATTGTTAATTTCCTATCAGATTGATCTTTGCTAGTGCATAGCAGTACAACTGATTTTTTGTGTGTTGATTTTGTATCTTGTACCTTTCCTAAATTCTTGGTTTTTATGTATAAATTCTTTAGTTTTCTACATGTAAGATCATGTCATCTGTGACCAGATACCTTTTGTCAATCCTCACCCGAGAATATTTTTCCATTGATTTTTTTAGAGAGAGTGGAAAGGAGAGGGAGAGACAGAGAGAGTCACATTGATTGGTTGCCTCTGACCCCATCCTGACTAGGGCCGGGGATCAAGCCTGCAACCCGGGCTTCCCTCCAGGGGTACATGCCCTTGATCAGAATCGAACCCAGGACCCTTCTGTCTGTGGCCAACGCTCTATCCAAACCAGCTAGGGCTACTTCTTTTTCAATTTGGGTGCCTTTTGCTTCTTTTTCTTGCCTAATTGATCTGTCTAGAACTTGCAGCACTATATTGAATAGAAGTGATAAAAGTGAGCATCCTTTTCTTGTTCCTGATCTTAGATCAAAAGCTTCCATCCTTCACCCTGGCATATGATATTAGCTGCGTGTTCGTTTTTCGTACATGGCCTTTAGGACTATATTGGGGAACTTCTCTTCTATTCTTAATTTATTGAGTATTTTTTAATCATAAATGGGTATTGGATTTTTTTCAAATACATTTTTCTGCATTAATCGAGGTAATCGTGTGTGTTTTTCTAATAATGTAGTATGTTATATTGACTGGTCTTCATATATTAAACTCTTCTTGTATTCCAGGAATAAGTCCCACTTGGTCATATTGTATAATTCTTTTAATATGCTGCTGAATTCAGTTTGCTAGTATTTTCTTAAGGATTTCCCATCAATATTCATAAAGTATATTGGCCTGTGGTTTTCTTTTCTTATACTATCTTTGGCTTTAGTACCAGGATAATGCTGACCTCATAGAATGAGTTAGAAAGTGTTCTCTCCTCTTTACTTTTTTTGAAGAGTTTGAAAAAAGATGGTGTTAATTCTTCTTTAAATGTTTGGTAGACGTCACCAATGAAGCTATCTGTCTCTTTAGTGACATTATCATTTATTCTATATAGTTCTCCTGATACCCTTTAGTTCTAAACTCCACATCCCAAGGCTGCCTCCAGTTGGGCTAGGAACTGGGTCTTTAGGCTGCACTATCACTGGGAGGAGGGAAGCCCGGGTCCCGGGTGCTGGAGGGAAGCCAGTGCTGGCAGCTGGGGGAAGGAAGGCCTACTCTTGCATGAATTTTCATGCATCGGGCCTCTAGTATGCTATAAGATCTTTGGTTAATCTCTTCCTGCCCCCCTACCCTTCTTCCCTCTGAGATTCATCAGTCTGTTCCATGTTTCCATGCCTCTCATTCTATTTTATTCATCAGTTTATTTTGTTCATTAGATTTCTTGTTCATTTATTTTTTTCTTAAAGAATAGCATTCAACATTTCATGTAATACTGGTTTGGTGGTAATGAACTTCTTTAGCTTTTTCTTGTCTGTGAGGCTCTTTAAGTGACCTTCAATTCTAGTAACGAACTATAGAAATGATCCCTGAAAGTATAGTCTTACTTTCAATTCTAAATGATAGCTTTGCTGGGTAGAGTAATCTTGGTTGTAGGTCCTTGCTATTCATCACTTTGAGTATTTCTTGCCACTCCCTTCTGGCCTGCATAGTTTCTGTTGAGAAATCAGCTGACAGTCATATGAGTGCTCCCATGTGGGTAAATAACTGCTTTTTCTCTTGCTGCTTTTGAGATTGTCTCTTTGCCTTTAACCCTTGGCATTTTAATTATGATGTGTCTTGGCGTGGGGCTTTTTGGGTTCCTCTTGTTTGGGACTCCCTGTGCTTCCTGGACTTGTAAGTCTATTTCTTTCACCAGGTAGGGGAAAGTTTCTGTCATTATTCTTCAAATAGGTTTTCAATATCTTGTTCTCTCTCTTCTCCTTCTGGCACCTTCATAATGTGAATGTTGGTACACTTGAAGTTGTCCCAGAGGCTCCTTACATTATCTTCATATTTTTGGATTCTTTTTTCTTTTTGCTCTTCTGATTGGGTATTGTTGTTTTGCTTCCTTGTATTCCAAATCATTGATTTGATTTTTGGAATTCTCTACTCTACTGTTGAATCCCTGTAAATGATTCTTTATTTCAGTTAGTGTATGCTTAATTCCTGACTCATCTTTTTTCATGTCTTTGAGATTCTCACTAAGATCCTTGAAAGTCTCACTAAGGCCCTTGAAGCTCTTGTTAAGTCCCTTGAAGCTCTCATTAAGATCCTTGAGTAACTTTATAACCATCGTTTTGAACTCTTTGCAGTAGTTTGCTTGCTTCCATTTCTTTCTTTCTTTTTTTTAAATATATTTTTATTGATTAAGATATTACATATGTGTCCTTGTCCCCACGTTACCCTCTACCCCACCCCCCCGCTCATGCCCTCACCCCCCCCCCCCCGTTGTCCATGTCCATTGGTTAGGCCTATATGCCTGCATGTAAGTCCTTTGGTTGATCTTTCCCCCTTTCCCCCACCCTCCCCTACCCTCCCTCCAAAGCCCGACAGTCCAATCAATGCCTCTCCGTCTCTGGATCAGTCCTTGTTCATCAGTTTATGTTGTTCATTATATTCCACAAATGAGTGAGATCATGTGGTATTTATCCGCTCTCCAGTTCCATCCATGCTGTGGCAAATGGTTAAGAGTTCCTTTTTCTTCTTCCTCTTCTTAAAGAATACCTTTCAGCATTTCATATAATTCTGGTTTGGTGGTGATGAACTCCTTTAGCTTTTTCTTATCCGTGAAGCTCTTTATCTGACCTTCTATTCTGAATGATAGCTTTGCTGGATAAAGTAATCTTGGTTGCAGGTTCTTGCTATTCATCACTTTGAATATTTCTTGCCGCTCTCTTCTGGCCTGCATGGTTTCTGTTGAGAAATCAGCTGACAGTCGTATGGGTACTCCCTTGTAGGTAACTGACTGTCTTTCTCTTGCTGCTTTTAAGATTCTCTTTGTCTTTTGCTCTTGGCATTTTAATTATGATGTGTCTTGGTGTGGTCCTCTTTGGATTCTTTTTGTTTGGGGTTCTCCGCGCTTCCTGGACTTGTAAGTCTATTTCTTTCACCAGGTGGGGGAAGTTTTCTGTCATTATTTCTTCAAATAGGTTTTCAATATCTTGCCCTCTCTCTTTTCTGGTACCCCTATAATTCTGATGTTGGTACGCTTGAAGTTGTCCCAGAGGCTCCTTACACTATCTTCATATTTTTGGAATCTCTTTTCTTTTTTCTTTTTCGGTTGGGTATTTTTTGTTTCTTTGTATTTCAAATCTTTGACTTGATTCTTGGGATCCTCTTGTCTGCTGTTGGATCTCTGTAAATTATTCTTTATTTCAGTCAGTGTATGCTTAATTTCTAGTTGGTCCTTTTTCATATCCTCCATGGTCTCACTATACTTATTGAGGGACTCATTAAATTTATCTGCGGTTTCCATAAAATTCTTGAAAAACCTTATAAACGTGGCCTTGAACTCTATATCCAGTCGTTTGCTTTCCTCCATTTCTGCCATTTGTGACCTGTTTCTTTGTCTCCGCATTTTGGCTGCTTCCCTGTGTTGATAGAGTGGCTTTGTGTGCTAGGTGTCCTATAGGGCCCAGTGGCTCAGCCTCCCCAATTACCTGAGGTGGACACTCTTGGTGCACCCCCTTGTGGGCTTTGTGCGCAGTCTTGTTGTAGTTAAGCCTTGGTTGTTGTAGGCTCACTGGGAGGAATTGACCTCCAGGCCAATTGGCAGTGAGAATCAGCTGTGTCTACAGTGGGAGAACTTCTGTGCTGGACACCCTTCTGGGGCAAGACTTGCTTCAGTGGGGCTTTGGTGCTCACCGAGACTGCACCCTGAGTGTGTCCCTTATGGATCTGAGGAGTTGTGATCTGGATGGTCCCCCTCTGACCACTGGGTACAGTGGCTCTTAGATCTAAGGATGTGCTAATTTAGCCTCTGCCTGAGTTTACACAGCAGGAACTACGAAGAGAACTGCAGATTCCCCTTCCTTTTTTTGGAGTTTGGAAGTGCCCTGATGATGCTCAGCTGTGTAGCAATGCTAGCTGCTGTGGGGCCTTGGGCCTTCTCTTGGAAGCTCTGGGTCTATCTGGCCAGGCTGCGGTTAGGTAATTACAGGTTGCAAATGGCCGGGGCATTCATATGCAAAAGCCTCTGCCCGCAGCCTGGGCGGGCCGGGGTCTCAAGGAATCCAAGGGCGGAGGAAGCAGCTTTGGCAGAGCCTCAGCCCCGCCCTAAGGAGTCGCGAGTCCCAATGTCCCAGCAATGGCTGCAAGCACCTCTGAGGGAAAGCTGCACTCAAGCTCGCCCGCTGCCAGAGAGACCAGTTTCTCCCCGTATGAGTCCTGGGTCCCCAGAGACTTCCCGGAGCCGGATTTCAGAGCCGTCGGGAGCTTGTGTCTCCCTCTGGATTCAAAAAGACAGCCGCGTCCTCAGGTGCCAGACCCTTTCCATGCGCGCGAGCCCCTGTACCTCTGCACTCCACCTCCGCAGCTCCTTTGGCTCTCAGTGTGCTTTTCTTTCCTTCTAGTTGTAGAATTTACACTCAGCCAGCTCTCCCATAGTTCTGGATGAGTCCAGCTTGTGTTTTTGATGCATTTATCAATTGTTGTGGGAAGCAGCAATTTCCCGGTGTTTATCTATGCCGCCCATTTCTTTCATTAATAATATGTTTCTTTGTCTCTGCATTGTGGCTGCTTCCCTGTATCTGTTTCTGTATTTTAGGTAGAGCTGTTGTCTCCTGGAATTGGTAGAGTGGCCTTCTGTATTAGGTGTCCTGTAGGGCCCAGTGGCTCAGTCTCCCGAGTCACCTAAGCTGAGCACTCTAGGTGAACCCCTGTGTGGGCTGTGTGCACAGTTTTGTTGTAGTTGAGCCTTGATTGCTGTTGGCGTCACTGGGAGGAATTGACCTCCAGGCCATTTGGCTCTGAGAACCAGCTGTGTCTACAATGGAAGAGCTGCTGTTCAGGAGACACCTTTATGGAGCAGGACTTGCTTCAGTTGGGGCTTTGGTGCTCACAGAGTCTGCCCCTTGAGTGTGTTACTTGTGGATGTGTAGAGTTATAATCTGGTGTGGTCTGAAGCTGTCCACTGGGTGCACTGGCTCTGGGACCTCCCAGGAGGTGCAAATTCAGCTACTGCCTGGGGCCACTGGCAGGAGCTACAGAGAGATCTGCAGAGCTAGGAAGTGCCCAGCCAAAGCCCAACTGTGAAGTAGGCAGGGCGGTGGGCCTTTTATTGATAGGTTTGGGGCATGATGACTCCAGCTGCTGCTTAAGATATTTTAGCAAAGTCTGAAGCCTGAAACAGGACAGACCATTGATATGGAAAAGCAGCTGCAAACAGCTTGGGTGAGGCTGCAAATTGGATGGGGCAGGGTCTCAGGGAGTCACCTGGGCAGAGCACACAGTGTGGGCCAAGCTGATGGAAACTCAGCTATGGCTGCTAGTCAGTTCTACAACAGGGGAGGTCCTGGCACATGAACAACAACTCCTGTGAACACCCCTGTCTGGGAGAATGCTGCCCCTGAGTTCCTGCCCCAATGCCAGACAGTCCAGTTCCTCCTATGCTCCTGGATTCCCCCAAAGCCAACATCCAGCCCTGGAGCTCAGAGAAAGCGGCATCATATAAGTTCATGCGCAGGCCCTTTAAGAGGAACACCTGGGACTCCAGCAGCCACTGTGTCACTCAGCCACGATCCCAGCTGGTTTTTATAGCAGTTATGGGGACTTCTCTTCCCAGCTCTGGAATCCTGGTCTAGGAGTCAGGTGTGGGACGGGGACCCCCTGCTTCTCACAGGAGTCTTTGGAGATATACCTCCAGATTAAAAAATGCCACACATGGGTGTCAGACCAGCCCAGTCCACTCCTCTGCCCCTCCTCCAGCCTCAATGTGTTTTCTTCTTTACGTCTCTATTTGTAGGACTTCCATTCAGCCAGATTTTAGGTGGTTCTGAATGATGGTTGTTCTGTATTTCAGTTGTAATTTTGATGTGGTTGTGGGAGGTGGCGAGTACCAGTGTTTACCCACACTGCCATCTTTGGCAATGAGATTTTTGGCAATTACTTTATTTTTTTTATTTTTAATATATTTTATTGATTTTTTACAGAGAGGAAGGGAGAGGGATAGAGAGTTAGAAACATCGATGTGAGAGAAACATCAATCAGCTGCCTCCTGCACACCCTCTACTGGGGATATGCCCGCAACCAAGGTACATGCCCTTGACCGGAATCAAACCTGGGGCCTTTCAGTCCGCAGGCCGACGCTCTATCCACTGAGCCAAACCGGTTATGGCGGCAATGACTTTATTTTTAAAAAATTAATCTCAGAGAGGAAGGGAGAAAGAGGGAGAGAGAGGGACAGAGAGAGAGAGACAGAGAGAGAGAGAGATAGAAACATCAATGATGAGAATCATTGATCAGCTGCCTCCTGCACACCCCACACTGGGGATCAAGCCCACAACCCGGGCATGTGCCCTGACCGGGAATCAAACCGTGACCTCCTGGTTCATAGGTTGTTGCTCAAGTACTGAGCTATGCCACCTGGGCTTGGCAATGACCTTTTAGATACAACAGCAAAGGCACAAACCATGAAAGAAAGAATTGATGTTAGGCTTCATTAAGTGAAAAACTGCTCTGCAAAAGACAGTCGAGAAAATGAGAAGATAAATCACAAATTGAAAGATGCATATCTGACAATGGACTGTTAACCAAATATGCAAAGAACTCTTAAAACTCAATAAGAATAAGACCCACTCGGAGGAGAAACTAAGATGGCGGCATAGGGAAAAACCGAAATTGCTGCCTCCTACAACAACTTCAAAACACAATAAAAGGAAAGAACAGACATCATCCAGGACTACAGGAAGGCTGGCGGAGTGGACATTCTACAACTAGAAGGAAAGAGAAAAGCACATTGAGGGTCAGGAGCTGTGGAAGTAAAGTGCAAAGGTATGGAGGCTCACGCACGCAGAAAGGGGCTGGTACCTGAGGACGCGGCTGTCTTTTTGAATTGGGAGGGAGTCACAAGCTCCCGACTGCTCTGAACTCTGGCTCCGGGAAGTCTCTGGGGACCCAGGACTCATACGGGGAGAAACTGGACTGTCTGGCAGCCGGCAGAACTCGGAACTCGAGGGCGGCTTTCCCTCAGAGGTGCTTGCAGCAATTAAATTATCAGGACACTGAGACGCGCGAGGCCCCTTAGGGCAGGGCTGAGAATCCGCCATAGTTCCTTGCTCCACCCTTTGATTCCCTGAGACCCCGCCCCACCCAGGCTGTGGCAGAGGCTTTTGCATATGAATGCCCTGGCCCTTTGCAACCTGAAAATTACCTAACAAACTGCAGCTGGGCCACAGACCCAGAACTTCCAAGAGAAGGCCCAAGGCCCCACAGCAGCTTGCATTGCTTCACAGCTGGGCCTCATCTGGGCACCTCCAAACCCCAAAAAAGGAAGGGGAATCTGCAGTTCTCTTCATAGCTCCTGCTGGGTAACCTCCAAGAGCCAGTGTACCCAGTGGTCAGAGGGGGACCATCCAGATTACAACTCCTCAGATCCATAAGGGACACACCCAGGGGGCAAACTCAGTGAGCACCAAAGCCCCACTGAAGCAAGTCTTGCCCCAGAAGGGTGTCTTCAGCACAGAAGTTCTCCCACTGCAGACACAGCCGATTTTCACTGCCAATTGGCCTGGAGGTCAATTCCTCCCAGTGATCCTACAACAATCAAGGCATAACTACAACAAGACTGTGCACAAAGCCCACAAGGGGGTGCACCAAGAGTGTCCACCTCAGGTAACGGGGGAGGCTGAGCCACTGGGCCCTACAGGACACCTAGCACACAAAACCACTCTATCAACACAGGGAAGCATAAAAAAATGCGGAGACAAAGAAACAGGTCACAAATGACAGAAATGGAGGAAAGCAAATGACTGGATATAGAGTTCAAGGCCATGTTTATAAGGTTTTTCAAGAATTTTATGGAAACCACCGATAAATTTAGTGAGACCCTCAAGAAATCTAGTGAGACCCTCGAGGATATGAAAAAGGACCAACTAGAAATTAAGCATACACTGACTGAAATAAAGAATAATATACAGAGATCCAACAGTAGACAAGAGGATCCCAAGAATCAAGTCAAAGATTTGAAATACAAAGCAACAAAAAATACCCAACTTCAAAAGTGAAACTAAAAGACGGAAGGGACATCACCCAGAACCACAGGAACGCTGGCTGAGTGGAAGTCCTACAACTAGGAGGAAAGAGAAATGCATACGGACACTCAGAGGAGGCGCAGTGCTGAAGTCAAATTCTGAGGTGCGGAGTGCGCGGAGCGGGCTGGCGGAGGAGGGCGCGGTTGGCGTTTTCAATCGGGAGGGAGTCCCAGACTCTGAGCTCCAGATACAGGCGAGTCTTTAGGGACCCAGACTCAAACGGGAGAAGCGGGACTGTCTGGCTTCGGTCAGAGCGAGTGCAGCTTTCTCTCCGAGCTTTGCAGTGGGTGCTGGGACTCAGAGAAGCAGAGCCCCTGGGGACAGGACTGAGAGCCGCCATAACTGCTCTCTCCGGCCCACCCTGTTGATCCTGTGCGACCCGCCCTGCCCAAGCCCTGCACAGAGGCATTTGCCGGATAGCCTCAGGCAAAGGCTTGATTAGCACCTCCCTAGAGGACAGAAGTTCTCTCACTGCTGACACAGCTGATTCTCATAGCCACTTGGCCTGGAGGTCAAACCCTCCCTGGTATTAGCTACAACAGTCAAGGTTTAACTATAAGACTGCGAACAAAGACCACTAGGGGGTGCACCAAGGAAGCATAACAAAATGCGGAGACAAAGAAACAGGACAAAATTGTCAATGGAAGAAATAGAGTTCAGAACCACACTTTTAAGGTCTCTCAAGAACTGTTTAGAAGCCGCCGATAAACTTAATGAGATCTACAAGAAAACTAATGAGACCCTCGAAGTTATATTGGGGAACCAACTAGAAATTAAGCATACACGGACTGAAATAACGAATATTATACAGACTCACGACAGCAGACTAGAGGAGCGCAAGAATCAAGTCAATGATTTGAAATGCGAAGAAGCAAAAAACACCCAACCGGAAAAGCAAAATGAAAAAAGAATCCAAAAATGCGAGGATAGTGTAAGGAGCCTCTGGGACAGCTTCAAGCGTACCAACATCAGAATTATAGGGGTGCCAGAAGATGAGAGAGAGCAACATATTGAAAACCTATTTGAAGAAATAATGACAGAAAACTTCCCCCACCTGGTGAAAGAAACGGACTTACAGGTCCAAGAAGCGCGGAGAACCCCAAACAAAAGGAATCCAAAGAGGACCACACCAAGACACATCATAATTAAAATGCCAAGAGCAAAAGACAAAGAGAGAATCTTAAAAGCAGCAAGAGAAAGAAAGTCAGTTACCTACAAGGGAGTACCCATATGACTGTCAGCTGATTTCTCAACAGAAACCATGCAGGCCAGGAGGGAATGGCAAGAAATATTCAAAGTGATGAATACCAAGAACCTACAACCAAGACTACTTTATCCAGCAAAGCTATCATTCAGAATTGAAGGTCAGATAAAGAGCTTCACAGATAAGGAAAAGCTAAAGGAGTTCATCACCACCAAACCAGGATTATATGAAATGCTGAAAGGTATCCTTTAAGAAGAGGAAGAAGAAAAAGGTAAAGATACAAATTATGAACAACAAATATGCATCTATCAACAAGTGAATCTAAGAATCAAGTGAATAAAGAATCTGATGAACAGAATGAACTGGTGATTATAATAGAATCAGGGACATAGAAAGGGAATGGACTGACTATTCTTGGGGGGGAAAGGGGTGTGGGAGATGTGGGAAGAGACTGGACAAAAATCGTGCACCTATGGATGAGGACAGTGGGTGGGGAGTGAGGGTGGAGGGTGGGGCGGGAACTGGGAGGAGGGGAGTTATGGGGGGGGGAAAAGAGGAACAAATGTAATAATCTGAATAAAGATTTAATTAAAAATAAATAAATAAAGGTAAAAAAAAAAAAAACCTGTATGTTTATAGTAGCATTATTCATAGTTGCCAAGAATTTGGAAGCAAAGATGTCCTTCAATAGGTAAATGGATAAACTATGTTACAAGACAATATTTATTCAGCACCTAAAAGAAGAGCTATCGCTCAGCTGGCGTAGCTCAGTACTTGAGCAACAACCTATGAACCAGGAGGTCACGGTTTGATCCCAGTCAGGGCACATGCCCAAGTTGTGGGCTCGATCCCCACTGTGGGGTGTGCAGGAGGCAGCCGGTCAATGATTCTCTCATCATTGATGTTTCTCTCTCTGAAATCAATAAAAATGTATTTGAGGGGGGAAAGTTTAAAAATAAAAAGAAATATCAAGCTATGAAAACCTGAGGAACCTTAAATATACATTACTATGAAAGCCCATCTGTAAAGGCTACATCTCTATGAATCCAACTACATTATGGGAAAGGTAAGACAGTCAAAAGATCAGTGTCTAACTAGGGCAGTGTTTCTCAACCTTCCTAATGCCGCGACCCTTTAATACAGTTCCTCATGTTGTGGTGACCCCCAATTTCATTGTTACAAATTGAACATAAAAACAATATGTAATGATATATGTGTTTTCCAATGGTCTCAGGCAACCCCTATGAAAGGGTCGTTCAACCCACAAAGGGGTCGCGATCCACAGGTTGAGAACCGCTGAACTAGGAGTTAAGAGGGAGGACAAAGAGGCAAGGCACAGAGAACTTTCAGGACAGTAAAACTATTCTGTAATGAACTGTAATGGTGAATACATGTCATTATACATTTGTCCAAACTCACACAATGTATACCAAAAGTGAATCTTAATGTAATCTATGGTCTTTCGGCAATGAGGATGTGTGTCATTGTAGGTTCACTGATTGTAACAAATGTACTACTCTGGTGGGAGAAGTTGACAGTGGGGGAAGCTAAGGGGTGGGGTGCAGGAAGGGAATACAATGGGGCCTTGACTTACGAGTGCCCCCCGAACCTGTCTCCATGGCCCCGTTTCTTCTGACTTCCCAGTGAGCTCAAGCTGCCTGACCACTGTCTGTGCCTCTCCACACGCCCCCCTCCCCCCCCCCCCCCGCCAAATCTGCTCCTTGTTTGGAATATGTCGATAAACCCCACTTCTTAAAAAAGAAAAGACAACTCAGTGTTCAAGCATTTTATTTAACAAGATAAGGAATATCCACATCGTTGCACATATCAGCTTGTATACAATTATAATGGCATATCACTTGTTCACAAGGATATAGCTGAGCAGTAGGTTGAGAGGTTTAATTAAGCCATCTTTACCCAAGTAAAATTTCAAGAACATTCAAAGAGGAAACATAGTAAAGGTTATGCAAGTTCTAGAATAGTGAATCATCACACAGTTCACTCCTTTTATCCTTTAGCCTTGAAATGTACATATCTATCACCAGAAAAAAATATGAAGACCTGCAGGTGTCACTAGTCAAATATACATTTCATTCAGGAATAGTAAGCCTTTTACTACCTCTTTGATTGGTAATAACTCAACCTTAACCATAGAGTTTTTAAAAGCAATTTACTGCTGTAAAATGTATGCCCATTATTTATTTGTATTATTCCTTGAAGTCACTGAGCTTTTATTAAAGTATGATAAAACATGATACTCAAACCAGGAATCCCAGCAATGACCTTTTTACTCAGCTACACTAAATATTATTCCAGATAAAACACGGTAAAGACTAAACAGACTCAGTAGTGAAATAATTCAGTGAGGCTGTAATAATCTAGATCTATTATTAACTTGGGTAAGTGACACCAAGTTTAAAGAACCTTAAGAGACCCTATGGATTTTTTCTTAGGTAACAATATTGAACTGCCCAGATAACAAACAGCTGATTACATGTTTGAGTAGAAAACAAAGTCTTTACTGATGTAGCCTCAAACTTATTTGTTCACATCTACATTTAACTTATGACCACCATGTACTAATAGGTAGGTAGGTAGGCATTATCAAAGATCCTTTTGCAAGCTGGCTCCCACACCCTTCACTCCCCCCTCCCCTCCAGACCTCCTGTGCAAATTCCCCCTGCTTTAAGCTAAAAGGTCAGTTCTGGATTCAAGCTTGAATGAACTAAGGTTATAGGAAATAACATGCATACAGGGGATAAAGTTAAATTCATTTGTCAATAGCAAACATTATAAATGTGTGCTAGTATTCCACTGAACAGAACACCCAGAGAAACCACAAATGTAACATAACACCACATCAGGTTTAAAAAACAACCTCTGAATCAACAAAAAGAATCTCGAAGGAAGTAGTTTTATTTTACCATGGTTGAATTTACCCACCAAATGTTTAATGACCACAAAATGTTCTGCAACTAAAACTAAAAGATAGAGAATTATAGGGAGCTAGAAATATATGTTAGATACTAACGATCTTCAAGCTTTTAAGATGTCATTGCATGAAGAAAATTATGGGAAACACTGTTCCCGATAATTACGTACACCCTTAGTGTAACATATGGAGATCACTGTCTCCGATATAGACACTGTGGTAGGCAAAAACTACCTTGTTCTTTATGCATTATGGAAGACACTGCTCCCGATAATGTGAGTTAGGTTTGTGACAAAGGTACTGGAAATTTTGCAAATTTTGAATTAAAGTTACAGCTTGGATAAACGGAGCTGTAAAATTTTGCTTATGAGTACTACCACAGCCTTTAAGTGCAATTAATTTATTGCTTGGTCACAACTCAGTACTTTAGGGAAACTACCATTTTTATCTACTTAGCTAAATAGAAGTCTAACTTGATTAGCAATCCCTAATTAAATCTCTAATATTTAGCTGTAAATTTTTATTTGAGGCTGTTTTCTAAAACCCTGTTTTCTAAAACAAGTATTGACCATTATAAATGCAAAACTTCCAGTATCTGTTGGGTTTTATTAGCAGATGCTGCTTTTATTTAAAAAAACAAAACAAAAACGACAGTATAACTGTCATAATTATGGAAGGCACTGCTTCCGATAATTATCTTCTATAAAAAAAACCACCATTTATAGTGAACTCTGTCACTGATAAATAAACAATAAATATCTTGAGCCAAAATGATAGGAAGCTTTCCAAAAAATTAACACTTTGACCAAAATTTGGCAGTGTGTTCTTTAAAGTCTGACACTGAGCTTGAAATTAAACACCTAAAACTGGTTCTCTTTCAAAATATCTTGGAAAAAAACAAACAAAAAAACAAACTAAACAAGGCTTTTGCGGGAAGGGACAGAAGGAAAGAAAATATACTAGGTCTTTGGCTTCTGGTCTCCTCTCTTTGTAAATGATCTTGAGGTTAACACATTAAGGCCTTGCTCCAGCGATAAACGGTTGAACCTTATTTTATCCAGCTAAAGGACCTCATTAGCAAGAAAACAAGTCCCATCTCTTTTTGAAAGTTAACTGTCTCATCCAGGGATGAGGAAACCAGCTAAATCCTTAAAGGCATAGATCTCACTTGGAGGCTAAGGTCTTACAACCCGGTATCTGCTATTTGGCATCAAACGAAATACCATGTTTAACCTTCAGCAGACACCACCTTCCTCCTCCCATTCAAGAGACATCAGTGTTCATGTCCTTAGGATTTAGAGCAATAGTTCATGTAACTGGTTCTGACTTTTTTATAACTGTAACAGAAAAGAGGCAGTTACCATTACAAAGCACTTAAAATTCTAGAGAAAAACATTCTGTCATGAACACTTTTAAGTGGTTATTCACCTTAACAGGTACCTACCCTGTTTTAAAAGCTGCCGCCTAAAGACATCTAGTAGTACCGAGATGAATGGGTAGAACTTTAACAATATTAGGTTTTGTAGCCCTACTGAAAATTTAGCACAACCAGCACAAGTCACAGGTACCCTAAGTTAAGGGTATCACATTTAAAACTCATTGTCAATGTCCCAAATGTCACCAGAGATGGCATTTGCAGCTTCCTGAATAGTCCAAGTTGCTAAAGCCAGCTGGTTTCTGAACAGTGTTTCATTAAAAGCACTGCGATCTTTCCGACGCAGTTTTATGTGCTCCAGTAAAGCTGAGAGAGTGTGAGAGCCAGAGCCCCAGAAGATGTGTCGGAAAGGAGCATCTCTTGGAGATACATAGGGTGAGAGGAGGTGATATTCCACCTAAAAAACAAAACATACAAGAGCGCTGACAGTATTGACTTTGGTTGTGAAGAAAGAATCTGATACAGTAAAACTACAGTCACTATCCCACTTCCAAATGTTCAATTTCCCTTAATTTAAGAATACTGAGAACCAGGCTATTAATCTGTTAAAATTGTAAAACTAAATGTCAACTCCTTTGTAAAAGTGAACTCTAATTGTTTTTCTTTGTTGTTGTTGGAGCACAACATCTGGAAGATTTACAAGTTTCTGCTGTAAAACAATCTTCTGCTTCTTCCCAGCAGCCTGAAGGCTGGATTAGACAACAGGAATGTAGAGAAATGACAGCTAAATCACTAATGATCTCTTCTTTTAAACATGTGTTTAGCCCGGCCAGTGGGGTCCAGTGGTGGGCATTGTCCTTTGAACCAGGCGGTCATGGTGAGATTCCCAGTCAGGGCACATGCCTGGGTTGCAAGCTCGATCCCTGGTATGGGGTATGCAAGAGGCAGCCGATCAATGGTTCCCTCTCTCTCTCTCTCTCCCCTCCCTCCCTCCATCCCTCCCTCCCTCCCCCTATCCCTTCCTTTCTGAAATCAATAAAATATATTAAACAATAAAAATGTTTCTGAATCTTAAAAAAGTCAACACTAGGTTAAATGTTTCTTGTATTCCCAAGTTTGGTATGTTGATTTAGACCTTGTAAGAGTTAAAAAATCTGTGAATTCTAAGCTTCTGAAGTTATACTTTTTAGAAATGCAAGGTTCACCAACTAAATTTAACACATTTTAGTTCTTCCTTTTCTCAGCGGTCACTTACTCTCATGATGCGGTCATTGATCTCCCTCATGACAAGTCTGTCTGCGGCATCTGAGTTCTTATAATCTGTTGTTAGTTTGGAAGTAGCACGATAAAAGTCTCCACGAGCAGAATATAACCACTGTAGACTCAGACCCATCTCCTGTAGCAAAAGACATTCCATTCACTATTAGATATTATATTCCTAAGGATGTTATTCTACGCCTTTCTAATTTAGGTGTAGCAACTGAGATTCTGATAAAAGGGGGTGAACTCACAGACAAGTGCAAGATCCAGAGAAAGCTAGATTAAAGCACTTGTACAGGAGGTTCCAAGCACCGTGAACTATAGCAACATGCTCATATTTAAGCCCAGCATACAGTGTAAGTGTCACTCTTGGTCTCAAAAGAAAACCATACTAAAAATTTTAACATAATCTACTTAGTCCAAGTATGTACCCTATGTAGTATATTGTTCCCAGTTCAAGGGGGACTACATGAAGCATTTTGGTTCAACAAACTTCAGAATCTAGTTATTTCCATCTGGTTAAGTCCCATTTTCTAATCAGCTACAATTTATTTCAAGAAAGCCATAGTAAGTCCTTGCCACGTAGCTCAGTTGGTTACAGTGTTGTCCCAATATGCCAAGGTTGCTGGTCGATCCCCGATCAGGGCACATACAAGAGTCAACCAATGAATGCATAAAGAAGTGGAACAAAAATTGATGTTCCTTTCTCAATCAATTTTTAAAAATTAAAACAAAAGGAAAGCTGTAAGATTTGGTTATCAGTTGGAAACCACTTTTGATTTTATCAAGTTTGAATACTACGCAGGATGAACACTAAATAAGACTGTAACTAACTACTGGCTACGTTCTCTCTCCATCATCTCATCTCCAAAAGGCATATATCTAAACTCACAGGTTCAAAGTCACAGGTTGACACCTTTAGTCTCTGGGTCCTAGCTCTTTATGGATTGCTTGGAATACATGAACAATAGAAAACATAGTTCTAGATTCTGAAATACCTGCCATGGTCTATTCTAGATCTATAACCTCCCAACTTCTTTCAAATGAGTTATGGATTCTAAGCAAAATTAGACCTCAGTTCACGTTAAAATGTATTTTGGTTACCAACTAAGTCCCTCCCCAGGAACAGTTAAACATCATTCTTCAAACTGCTTAATACTGCAGCATTAAGAACCAGATTTTAATTAGTGCTCACCTTTACGTCTGTTTTGAATTGGTTCATATCCCTCACAAATGAAAGCATTTTCTCATTATACATGTCATAGTTCAGGTTCAATTCAGCATTATGGGTAAGTTTAATTATGAGATGACCAGCAACTTCTGCTGCTGCACGTGCCATTTTGTTCAACTCGGGGACTTCCTGATTCAGTACCTCGTAGGTATCCTGGGTAGTACCTAAGTAAGGATAATCTGAGGCCTGGAAGACAAAGTGAGGTTAATGTACTCAGGCAGGTTAGAAGAGTAGGCGCCTCACATTCCAGTTACACCATCAAGGTAATAGTAACTATAATTCTTCCTTTGCTTCTAACATGTTCCTAACCCCGATTTTTCTTATATACTACTTTAAAAAAACACTTTTTGCTACTTTCTTTTAACCTAACCTACTCCAAGAATGACTATTTTCCTCTAGGCTCCATAGAATCCATGTTCTATTACATCAGATACCCAGAACAGATTTTTAGCCAAATTTATTCAGGTTATATCCTTGTTATCTTCTCTCTGGGAAGTCTGACCCATTTTAGTGAGGAAAGAGGACAGCATATGTGAAATTTACTTTCACATCGCAGAGTACTAACCACTATACGATCACGGCCTGAAATTTACTTTCAATATCAAGTGTTACTACTCTTAGGTGAATTCTTCTAAATCCCCATGGTCCAATAAGTAGGCTGTTATTAACGGATATTACTTAATTGAAGTTTTAGCAAATAAAATCAAATGCTATTAGGCTAATTGAGAACAATTCTATTGTAAAACTGATCATAAGGTAGCATACAATAACTGCATGTGTATAACTTCTTAAAACATTGTAAGCACTCTAGGAAACTTGGTTTCAAATTTGATGAAAGAAGATCCAAGATACAACACTTCAGAGTTTTTCAGACTTACCCCACAAAAACAGAAAGAAACGGCTGGGATTCCAGAATACGCAAGGAAAGGGAAAGCAGCATCATCAAGAGAAAATTTCTCCCTGCAAGGAAAGAATGTGTTTTTTAGAAAGTTTTCCAAAGAACAGGCTATGCTACCATGTAACCTTACTCCTAGCTGCCCCAAAAGTCTTAAAAGGAATCTCTCTAGGTATAGGTAAGCTCACTGCAAAGTTACCCAGATCTCTACCTAACACAGTAGGTGCTACTGCACGATTGTTTTTCTATCAGTTGTTCATCCACTTGTCTCAACTTACACTTTGTTCATCCAGTTGCTATCCCGATACAGAGGCAAGCCAGTAGCTGGATGTTTCACCTGTTAAACAAGAAATTAAGTTATCATTAAAATGAACCTTTCTGAAATATATTTCTCTTTTATAAACATTTATTAAAAGACACTACATTTTTATTATAGCTCCTTGAAAAATTTTTTAGGACAAAACAATCTCAAATTTTTGAAGTTATTCTTACTAAGCTTGTACTGCTAGTGGCATTAGTTAAGGTGAGAAAAAAAATATATGCTTTCTTACTTAACATTCTAAAGGTGGTTTAAACACAATTTTAAAAAGCCCTCTCCTAGCCTTCATGGTATGTCTATCTCATTTCTTCTAGCACATTTCATACTACTGCCAGCCTAACCTGCAAACACATTACTGCCTTATTAGAGACCCTATTGTAATCCTCATTTCCCATGGAATCAAGGTCAAGTTCCCTGACCCTTGGTTCCCTTCCAACTTTAATCAATCCAATATATAACCGCTAATGGTGTTAGGCAAACGTGGTTCCTTACTCATTCAAAACTATGGTCATTCACATGTCTGTCTCTATTCAATGAATATTTTATCTGACCTTCTGACTTAAGTCTTAGGGATAGTTTAAGTCCATTTAACACCTTCCTTAACATTCTGACTCTATAGACCTAGACCAGTGATGGCGAACCTGTGTCACCTCTGACACGCGAACTCATTTTTTTGGTTGATTTTTCTTTGTTAAATGGCATTTAAGTATATAAAATAAATATCAAAAATATAAATCTTTGTTTTACTATGGTTGCAAATATCAAAAAATTTCTATATGTGACACGGCACCAGAGTTAAGTTAGGGTTTTTCAAAATGCTGACACGCTGAGCTCAAAAGGTTCGCCATCACTGCTATAGACAACCTCCGTGGGTACCTACAGTACAGCTTAGGCCTCGTGGAACTCTGCTATATATTCCTGAACAGACCACATATTGCTTGTGATCAGGGCCCTTCATATACCACCTCCCATGGTTCAATAGGCTGGGGGAAAATAAGCCAAGAGCGTGACGGAAATAACGCTGCTATAAATTTATTCTAAGTTACTTTAGCTATCAATATTTTTCACCTTATGTGAATTAGGCAAAAAATTAAGTTATATATTTTCATAATTAGGTATACACTTACGTCTTGCATCGTTTCCTCAATGAGTGAATACAACAATGGGCTGGCAGAAACCTTGAAGTTGCTGGTACCTGCAAAAGAGATTATTCTAACATTGCGCCTTCTCTAGTCAAGCAATTTTCATTCTGCTACTTCAACAACTAAAAGTACTTGCAAATAGGAAGACAGGAGGATAATAACCAAGATGAGTGGCATATACAACTATCCTCTTAATGAAGTAGATAAAAGTTCTTTAGTGACCACTAACCTTAATTTGACTCAACCAAATCTCTTACTGCCTGAGTTTGCCTACTTTAATGTTAATGATTTGTGTGTTTTTTGGTTCATCCATGTTAAGGCATTCATCTGCTAATTCCAAGTAAGCTTGCTATATTCAAAACATTCTGCTATGCAGGTAAAATGGCAATAATGATAAATCTAGTAAGATTTCGTTAACTCCCTCCTTTTTTGTCCCAATGGAGACACATTTTACTCTTCTCAGTTCATCCACTGGCTACACCTGCATTTTTAATAACATTCAAACTCTTTTAATGGGTATCTCCAGCTATGATGCCACAACGTAGTAATATGTGAACTAGTCTCTAGAAGTGCCATTCTACATGGCATGATTTAGTTCCTTCTGGTCTCAAACACTGTCCAGACTATTGGTTCTCAAGTGTCAGTGCAAGCATATCAAACTAGCAGCCCGCATGCGGCCCACAACGAATATTTCTGCAGCCCAGCCAATGTAATGGTCTGTAAGAAACAAATTTCGTAACTGAATTTTTACAATGTCCTGTCATGCATAATTATTAATGAACTACAACGTTCGCTAATGACTGATTACTATAATCGTGTTGCATTCACTTCCCTTATGCGCCTTACGCACAGGCATACCATTTCTCTCCACTAAAACTAGCAGCAAATATTTTAGCAGCCGACTGCCACAGGATTAGTCTTGTACTGACGTGTTTGGTGTGTGCAACGGGAAATATTTCACTTTTGGAGAACAAGAAAAATTAGGTTTATTTGTGTTATGTTTATTAATTTGTGCAGTTATTCAGTGTCTGGTAAGTTAATGTTCAAGAAAAAAATATTAATTTTTATTAAAATGTTCTATTATTTTATGTTAATGATTACTCATTTATTTCAGCCCTTTGTATTCAGCACATCTCTATTGAAATAAACCTACATTTCTATGAAAATTGAAGCTTTTGTATTTTTGCAGCCCGCATAAACTTGAACCTTGTTTATTTGGGCCGTGTTAGCCGTTGAGTTTGACATGCTTGCTTTAGTGCATCAGAATCACTTGGAATGCTTGCTAAACCAGCTTGCTGGACCTATGCTCCAATTTCTGACTCAAAAGTCTGAGATAGGGCCTGAAATTTCTTCATTTCTAACAGTTCCCAGGTGATCCTGATGCCGCTGCTGTGGGGACCACACTGAGAAACATTGCTCTGGACAAGGCTATCTGCATCCATTTTAACTTAATGGACAATTAAGAGAAAGGTAAGTGAATCTTTTGATCTGGAAATGGCCAATGTAAATGGTAAAAAGTAGTAAGTGCTGCTTTAGAAAGCTTTCTTCTACTGTTTTATATTAGTTTATCTAAATTCATGACTAGCTAATGAAAAGGATACTCACCAAGAACAGCTTTATCCAGATTAATGTAAGTGAAAGCCTTTATATGCAAGCTGGAAAGGTATCCCTAGAAGAGAAGGAAAAATACTCATGTATCAATCTAATTATCACATACAGTAACCATTATTAGGAATTTCTTTTTAAATTTGGATTCTATTGGGACTAAATATTCTATTGAGAGCATGGTTTCTGGAAGACAAGTTAAGGCAACACAAGTTTGGGTGCCATTCTGGGTGTCGTTAATACCTCCAGCCATTCAGTGGCACCCACAGCTCCGAAGTCACCAGCGCTCCAGCTGGCAAAGACAATGCTTCTTCTGGGTTTAAACCCGCCTGAAAGACAACAAAAGGTTAGCTTCATCTTGGGAACAAGTATAGGCAGACCAGTGATTTAAAGATAAAATCAAAAACTTCTAACAGCAGATTAAAAAATTCTTTTCCTGCCCTAACCGGTTTGGCTCAGTGGATAGAGTGTTGGCCTGCGGACTGAAGGGTCCCAGGTTTGATTCCGGTCAAGGGCATGTACCTTGGTTGCGGGCACATCCCCAGTAGGGGGTGTGTAGGAGGCAGCTGATCGATGTTTCTCTTGTCAATGTTTCTAACTCTCTATCCCTCTCCCTTCTCCTCTGTAAAAAATCAATAAAATATATTAAAAAACAAAAATTCTTTTGAGGCCCCAGGTGAAAACAAATTTTGAAAGTGATCTACATTATCGATCACATTATAAGGAAATAATAAATGTTGAATCACTATGTTGCACACTAAAGCTAATGTAACATTGTATGTCAACTATATGCAATAAAAATAAATCTTTACAAATTAAAGTAATCTAGAAAAAACAAGGTAGGTAATCATTTGCAAATAAGATTTCCAGTACGCAGCAGGGACCAGCTTATTGAAAGGCGCTTTTTTTCAGCTCCATTCTTTCGATCCCTTACCTTCTGGACCAAGATATACTTGAAATCACAGTGTATCTTATTTGAGAACAATTTGCTTAAAAGTATGTAACTTAGAAATTGCTTGAAAAAACAGTTGTTATGAAATAAAATAACAATTCACACATTTATGTTATAGGGAAGAGTTTTCAGAGAAACGACATTAGTGGCAGTTCCTTTGGGGGCTACATGCACCACTGCCCTCCATCCCTTCCCTTTCCCTCAGTATATATTTTTCGATGTTAAGCATTGCAACTTACCGTGATCCAAAGATTCAATAATGTGGTGAAGGTTTGCATGTGTGTGGGGGTAGGTATAGAGGAGTGGCAAATACCATGGGAGAAAGGCTTCAAAGTGAGCCTTTATATATTATGTTTATAATATACAAATATTTTCTCATACTAACAAATATATCAAATCATACAAAATTTTACAATCCTATATAATAAAGGGTAATATGCAAATTGACTGAACGGTGGAAAGACTGGTTGCTATGACATGCACTGACCGCCAGGGGGCAGATGCTCAACGCAGGAGCTGCCCCCTGGTGGTCAGTGTGCCACAAGCCTGGCTGACAGATGCCGAACACAGTGGCCTGCCTCCTCAGCAGTTGGACATCCCCTGAGGGCTCCTGGACTCTGAAAGGCAGGCCAGGCTGAGGGACCTTCTCCCTCTGCACTCCCCCCCACCCCCCTGCACAAATGTCGTGCACCAGGCCTCTAGTAAAACTATAAAACATTAGTACACAGGTATATCACCGCTTGCTTTCAATCAGATTCCTTAGGGGCCATGTCAGATTTGCCATATCATTCTGGGTATGTCGAACTCAGAATTAGGACCAAATATAACACTTTTCAGTATCTCAAAAGAAATGGATGGGCCCTGGCTGGGTAGCTCAATTGGTTAGAGCTGTTGTTCCAGTAAACCAAGGTCTCAGGTTCAATCCCCAGTCAGGGCACATACGAGAATCAACCAATGAATGCGTAAGTGGAACAACTAATTGATGCTTCTCTCTCCCTTCCTCTAAAATTAATCAATAAATAAAAATTTAAAAAAAATGGATGATTCCCAGTATAATGAAGACACTGCATGGAAAGCTGTTTCAAAGTCAAAGGCAGGGATATAATGTATAGCATAGAGAATATAGTCAATGATATTGTAATAACTGTATAGTAACAGATGGTTACTAAACCTATCATGGTAATCATTTCATAAGGCATATAAAATGTCAAAGCACTATGTGGAACACCTGAAATCAATTTGTATGTTAACTATATTTTCAAAAGTCAAAGGAAGATATAACAAAAGAAAATCTGCTTTATACTAAAGACCTCAGGGTTTAGAAGGAGTGACAACGGTAAAAGTGAGCAAAGCATACTATAACATTTAAAACTATATGCAGCACATAGATATTCAAGTTCTCAAAATGTGCACTCTACCTTTAAAGACCAAATCAGAGAATATCTGGGCAAGTTCCAATAGAAGGGCTGTTCCCACACTGGATTTTGCAGCTCCAGGACCCCAGGCATCCCTCTGGGCCCCGACTACAATATAATGACCTTAAAAAAAAAAAAATACAATGAGCTCTTAAATTGTTTTCTGAGTCTAAAATAAGCACATTCATAGAAGGGTAAAAATGAAGTATATGCATTAAGGGTAAGAGAGCTTTAAGATTTTGGGATTAAAAATTCATATGACAATACTAATATTTTTCCTTATTAATATTGGTCCTCTTTTGTTACATTACCAATTAAGTTTACTCATCAACTATGTATTTGTGCTCACCTCTCCTATATAATAAAAGGCTAATATGCAAATCAACCAAACGGGGGAATGACTGGTTGCTGATGTGCACTGAGCACCAGGGCTCAGACGCTCAATGCAGGAGCTGCCCCCTGGTGGTCAATGTGCTCCCACAGGGGGAGTGCCGCTCTGTCAGAAGCTGGGCTCACGGCTGGCGAGCACAGTGGTGGTGGCAGGAGCTTCTCTGCCTCCACATCAGTTGGACATCCCCCAAGGGCTTCCAGACTGCAAGAGGGCACAGGCTGGGCTGAGGGACGAATTTCGTGCACTGGGTCTCTAGTTGTTTAATAAGCAACCAAAATCCAAGGATTTTCAATACCCAATGATATGACTATTTGAATGCATTTAAATAGATAGATGACCTATTATCAGTATCAGCAAATTATAGCCCACATGTTGATTCATTATGCATTGTCTATAGCTGTTTTCATGATATAATACCAGATTTAAATAGTTGCATCAGAGACTGTATGGCCTGCAAAATGTTTATTATCTGTCCCCGTAAGTAGAAATTAGCTTACTGCTGGTCTATTCAATAATAAAAAGCAATTTTTAAGTCATAATGGTCATTTTTTGACAAGTTATTTTCCTGGGGCTTTATTTAGCTCCCAAGGAAAGTGACACCTAAATGATTCACTTTAAGACATATAAGACTTAGCTTAAGCCAAGCCAGCCTTCCCTCACTCCCTCCTCTGGCTACATGCTTAACAGGGAGAAAACCAGAAATACATAAATAGAGCAATAGACACAGTTAGACAGAGAAATCAGGGGTCTTTACCTGGTTCTTCAAAGCCTTTAATAACACCGAAGACATTAAAAATTCGTATCTCTTTCAGCACATTGTTCACAGTGAGTTTCACATTCCTATTCTGTGTGGTTACCAGCTTACATGAAGAATCTGTTTTCCAAGAAGAAGGACAGTCTCCTTCCATGTTTTTAGAACTAAAAAACAGAAATCAGCATTCTGAGTTACTGCTACTTTCCCCAAGTTTACAAAACCAGTCCTTCTTACATCCAGTAGAGTTCTAGGTTAAGAGGTCATAAGAGAACATACAAAATTACCCCCTAGTGGCTATTTGTTTCTTATTCTGATCTGGAGACAACCATGAGTTACTTCCTGTTTAAGCACAATGTTCTTACCTTCTTCTGATGTGTGCCTTTCTGCCAGAGAATAGTTATAGTTTACATTTAAAATAGATACCAAGATGGACTCAGATGGACTTTCTCTTACATAAAAGTCCATTAATATATTCCCATGTTTGCCCTAGCCGGTCTGGCTCAGTGGATAGAGCATCGACTTGTGCACTGAAGGGTCCCGGGTTTGATTCCCGGTCAAGGGCACATGCTCGGGTTGTGGGCTTGATCCCCAGTAGGGGGCATGCAGTAGTCAGTTGATCAATGAATCTCTCTCATCGATGTTTCTATCTCCCTCTCCCTTCCTCTCTGAAATCAACAATATATATATATATATATATATATATACATATATATATATATATATATATATATATATGACTTATGCCCTAACTGGTTTGGCTCAGTGGATAGAGCGTCAGCCTGCGGACTGAAGGGTCCCAGGTTCGATTCCGGTCAAGGGCATGTACCTTGGTTGCGGGTACATCCCCAGTAAGAGGTGTGCAGGAGGCAGCTGATCAAAGTTTCTCTCTCATCAATGTTTCTAACTCTCTATCTCTCTCCCTTCCTCTCTGTAAAAGATCAATTAAAAAAAAAAAGAGTGACTTAAAGGAAAAGACCTTTAAAAGTTACACACACACACACACACACACACACACACACACACACACACACACACATATATCTCCACATTTACTAACTCCACTAACACGGGTAGTATGTATAGAGGCTTATCTCAGTTATAAAAGAATATTCTCAGAGAAAGATAAGTATCACATGATCTCACTCTTATGTGGAATCTAATGAACAACATACACTGAACAAAAATAGATCCAAAGACACAGAAGCACCAAACAAACTGTCAAACCTCAGAGGGAAGGTAGGGAGGGTGGGAAGAGATTAACCAATGGACTTGTGTGCATATATGCACAACCCAAGAACACAGACAATAGTGAAGGCCTGGGTAGTGGACGGGGGCATGCACCAAGAGTTTACCAGTTTGACTGCTGGTCAGGGCAAATGCCCAGGTTTCAGGGTCGATCCCCAGTAGGGGGTGTGCAGGAAGCAGCTGATGGATGTTTTTCTCTCATCAATGTTTCTATCTCTCTCCCTATCCTTTTCCTCTCTCTAAAAACCAACAAAAACATTTAAAAAAAGAAAGAAAAGAAAATCCAGAACTAATGAGTATTATAACTCAACAGAAATTCCAACAGATCTTCTCCAATAACTGAATGGGTTGCCATAGGCAACAAAATGTTTAACCACAGCAAGCATTCAAGCACAGCTATGCCAGGAATACTACACAAGGAATTCACTGAGTGAACTGAACAAGGACTCCTTGAGTTTATAAATCTAAGGTCTATCATTAATATCACTTTATGTTGGAAAATTTCATTTTTTATCTATACCAAATTAATAGCTATCCATCCCCAAAATGTTCCAAATGTGGAAAACAATAGCCAATTGTTTTAAGACTTTATCAAATCAACGGATTATTCTCCTTAATCATAAAGTCTCACCCTGCAAGGCAGTTTTCAAATAAGAACTTACTCGAACAGTTTCTCTGCAGCAGCTCTGGAAATGGTCTGGACAGGGATATTAGGCAATCCTGATGACTGAGACGGTGGAAACTGAGTATGATTGAAAGAAGGGAATCCTGGCGTATAAGGATCACCTGTTCCCAGATGAGCCTAGTAAAACAAAAGAGCAATCACTTCTATCAGGTACTTGCTCAAGAAATTTCCTTGTAAGATTCAGATTGAGTATGAGGCTATAGCCCAAGCTTAGCTTAGCACCTTAAAGTCTGTAAGTCTGAGTGGCGCTATGATACGTGACTCTTGGTTTTTATGGCATATGCCAAATTCAATTCAAGACACTATAATAATCTCCTCATATCAGTGGGAAATATATTCCAAGACCCTAGTGGATGCCTGAAACTGTGGATGAGTACTGAACCCTACATATACTTTATTGCTTCCTCTTTGGCATATTCAAACTACTAGCATCCCACATCTTTCTTGAACATAACCACTGTGATAACATGCCAGTCAATCTGATAACTGAGATGGCTACTTAGTGACTAATGGGCAGGTAGTGTGTGTAAAGTTGATACACTGGACAAAGGGATGATTCCAATCGCATGCTGGACAGAGTGGGATAACTCAAAAAAAATTATTTTAATTTTATTTTATGTTTAAAGTATTACAAATAGTAGTACATGTCTCCTTTTCAAAATTTCATTATGCTACTCAGGAAAGCACACAATTTAAAACTTCAGAATTATTTCTAGAACTTTCCATGTAATATTCTTAGATCACAATTGACAGTGGATAACTGAAAGCAAAACCGTGGATACTAGGGGACTAGATTATACTGATCGAGTACTTTTAGCAATAAGTAGCAACTAGGTTTCAATGTCATATAATTTATCTTCTTGCTTACTGCTAAAACTCTCCCAGACAAAAGTATTTAAGGAAGGCACAGTTTTATTTTTACTGATGTAAGTGAAATCTAGCAATAATTTAGAGAACCCAAAAACTCATTTGCTCAAAGAACTCACATGTCCAAACAATGGAAGCTCTGCATCAACAATGGGAAATTTAGTATGGTCCATGTAGATCAAAACACCAATTGCATTTAAACTTTCAGCATTTGCAACCTAAAAAACAAAACACAAAGCTCAGAATATGAAGAACTAATATAAATTTAAAATACATACTAGACTTTATGCTGACAAAGGGTTACAGAGGATAACACCTATGCTCCCAATATTCAAAATAGCTTATGTTTAGGAAAAATGTCTTAATATTCACTAAGAGTTTATTAGAGAAATAATAAAAACCCATCCAAGATATTTACTGTCTTAATATGCTCCATTCTAATTGCTTGTGTAGATGTGACTTTTAATTTTCCTTTTTCTAAAAGCTAGTTATAACTGAATTCTATATATATCCTGTCTAATAAAAGAGAAACATGGTAATTAGCCGTACCTCCGCTACCCTTCCCATTGGCTAATCGGGGCAATATGCAAATTAACTACCAGCCAAGATGGTGGCCGGCAGCCAGGCACCTTAAAGCGAACAGGCCGCTTGCTTGCTTCAGTGACGGAGGACTCCAACGTTCCCTGCCTGCCACTGCCGGCCTCTGAGCTTGCAGTTTAAAACATTGTTACAAACATAGAAGCTAAACAAAACCCCAGAAACCTGCTTTCAGCCAGCCGGGATTTCAGAGCTGGAGTTGAAACAGTGTTTCAATTATAGAACCCAAACAAACCAGACACCTGCTTTCAGCAGCCGAGGCCTAAGAGCTGGCCTCAGAGCTAAAGCTGGCCCAGAATAAAAAAGAAAAAAAGGAACGGTTGGGAGCTTCAGTCACCCACCAGCCTGAAAAGGGCCCTCAGCCCCTCACCCAGACTGGCCAGGCACCCCAGTGGGGACCCCCACCCTGATCCAGGACACCCTTCAGGGCAAACCAGCCGGCCCCCACCCGTGCACCAGGCCTCTATCCTATATAGTAAAAGGGTAATATGCCTCCCAGCACCGGGATCAGCATTACAGGGGGCAGCGCCCAAACCCCCTGATCGCCCTGAGGCTCTGTGTGTGACAGGGGGCAGGGCCACAACCTCCCTATCTGCCCTGTTCTGTTCGTGACAGGGGAAGGCACCCCAACCCCCTGATCAGCCCTGCTCTGTGCCTGATAGGGGGGAGCTCCCCAACCCCCTGATCACCCTGCGGCTCTGTGTGTGACAGGGTGTGGCACCCCAACCGCCCCCCCCCCCCCCACGGGCCCTGCTCTGTGTGTGACTGGGTAGAGCCATAACCTCCCCATTGGCCCTGCCCTGAGTGTGACAGTGGCGGCTCCCCAACCCCCTGATCTGCCCTGCTCTGTGTGACAGGGAGCAGCGCCCCAACTCCCCTATCGGCCCTACTCTGTGAGTGACAGGAGGGAGCTCCCCAACCCCCTGATGGGCCCTGCTCTGTGCATGACAGGGGGTGGCGCCCCAACTCCCCAATCGGCCCTGCTCTGAGCCCGACCAGCGGCTGCACCTAGGGATTGGGCCTGCCCTCTGCCACCCGGGAGCAGGCCTAAGCCAGCAGGTCGTTATCTCCCGATGGGTCCCAGACTGCGAGAGGTCACAGGCCGGGCTGAGGGACCCGCCCCTCCCCCGCCGAGTGTACTAATTTTTGTGCAATGGGCCTCTAGTGTGTGTGTGTGTGTGTGTGTGTGTGTGTACAATTTAAACTGCTTTTACTGAAGCATTTTTATAAGTTCATTTTCACTAAAAGACAATGGCTACAAAATAATCCAAGCAGATATGCCACAGTTTTGAAGTATCCTATTGACTTTAGATAATTGGTATTCATTAAGTACTTTAATAAATTTACATTTTCAGGTATGAGCATTTAAGACCACTTGTTTTCAGAACATAATAAAATTAACAATAGCATTTAACTGAGGAAGGTTATGACAACAATGTATAACTCATACTTACCTTTTCAGCAAATGTGATTTTCCCTGCTCTAACAAGCACTAAAGAGCCATTCACAGAAGTGCTTAAAGCCTCAAAGTCTTGTTTAGTGCCAAAATTGGCATGGACCAATTTACCCTAAAATAAAGACATTAGATTTAATGAGCGTTATGGTATTAGAACAGCCATAGAGTCTAAGGCAGAATGGTTTTACAGATCAAACTCAAGACAGGGTAAAAAAGGGCCAGGTCCTAGAAAGGATACATGTGATTTCTAAAGTCGAAAGTAGTCAGGGTTGCCTGGCCACACTGTGGCTCACTGGTTGAGCATCGACCCATGAACCAGGAGGTCATGATTCGATTCCTGGTCAGGGCACATACCCGGGTTGCGGGCATGATCCCCAGAAGGAGGCAGCCAGATCGATGATTCTCTGCCATCAATGATGTTTCTATCTCTCTCTCCCTTCCTCTTTTGAAATCAATAAAAATCTATTTTTTTTTAAAAAGTAGTCAGGGTTATCAGGAATGAAGTCAACATTTCTGGCCTCCTACATTCATGTCTTTCATTATCCCACGCAGTCTTTAATCTACATTGATATAGTTAGATTAAGTTAAGTACATTTAATCTATTTTATGTTGCTTCAGACATCTTGGGTGAAGAGAAAGGATAACAAGATATGTTAAACAGAGACATATACCAATATAAATTTTGTAGGCTAGCCATGGCAGCACCAATTACATAATGGTCTCATACTTGAACCCCAGACAATTGAAAACATGCATACTCCCTAACTGAAAGCTGATAATAATTTGTCTAAGAATGGTCTATTATAACAAAGTGACTTGCATAGATCAATATTTAGATGTTTACATAAGCTGTTACCATAATGTTCCTAAACTCTACTAATCCAGTTCAGATAAACTGACATTAATAACCAAATATCTAAATAGAGAAAGCTTGCAGGGGAACTAAAATCCTCAATGTTTTTTAGCAGAACAATCTACCCACCTCCAAACCCCTAACTTGTAGGTAACGACACAGCACAGGTTAAGCAGGAAGACAGAAGAACAATAAAACTTTATCTGGCTTAAAAGGCATCCACTAGAAAGGCCCCTGACATACACATATGTGGTTTTTTAACCTGAAAAACCTATATAGAACTATTCTATCCAGATGTTTTTTAAATTTCTGTAATAGTTGGGCCACATTTGCCTAAATTTCATAATATCAAGAATTAAAGAATCAAGCTATCAAGCTAAGATTGGTTGCAGCCAAGATGGTATTGATCTGTCCCCACATAAGGGGGAATCTGATATATGCAAATAACATACTACCATGTGTCAGGCACTGTCCAAAGCTCTAGGACACAATAATAAATGAAACCAACTCCTAGCTCTTTATATTCCAATGTAGAATCAAATGAATGTCAGGTGCCACAAGTACCATGAAGAAAAATAAAGCAAGGTAAGAGGAAGTGATTAAAGGAAGGACATTTTTGATAAGGCAATCAAGGAAGACTTCCCTAGGGAGGTAATCTTCTATATCTATAAAAGGCTAATATGCTAAGTGTCAGACCGTTTGACCAGTAGCTATGGTGCGCACTGGCCACCAGGGGGCAGCTCAACACACAGGCATGGAACAGACTGATGAATCTCAGAGGGAAGAGGGGAAGGTGGAAAGAGATTAACCAAAGATCTTATATGCATACTAGAGGCCCGGTGCACAGATTCATGCACCAGTGGGGTCCCTTGGCCTGGCCTGTGGGGATTGGGCTGAAACTGGTAGTCCGACAACCCCCGAGGGGTCCTGGATTGTGAGAGGGCACAGGCCAGGCCGAGGGACCCCATCGGTGCACAAATCTGTGCACTGGGCCTCTGGTATTAGATAAGAGACTTGCACAAAGTGAGGAAACAAGCATGCAGATATTTAAAGAGTGGTCCTGGCAAAGGAAAAGGCAAGTTTTATAAAGGCCTTGAGGTGAGAGTGTGCTTGAATTTGAGTGTTTGAGGAACAGCAGGGAGATTAAGAGTGGTCAGAGCAGAGTGAAAGAAGGGAACAGTAGAATTACTTGGAGCCTTGCTAACAAAGATGAAGATTTAGGGTTTCATTTTAACCAGTTACATTTTACAAGTAAATTTATACTATAACTCCTAAGAATAATAAAGACAATGAGCTTGTGAGCTATTCAACAGACAGAAAAGAAGTCATGCACTATTTTGTCTTACTTACAGTAACTGTCGTAGCCTTACTATATGCCACGTAACCCTGAGGATTCTCCAGGAGGTATGGCCCGCCATTGTTCATAGCAATTATGGTCACTGAATTTGGATCACTGTTAAAAAGATTATATTAAAATGAAGCTAAGACCACCATTGGGAAAAAAATTAAATGGCTTTAATACACTCAGTCTTTGCTATATTGATCAGAACTAAAAGTAGCTGCTTCTATAAAATAAGTTTACCATCTTTCAACATACCTGCTTTTGACCTGAATCTTAACAAAATGTTCATTATGCCAGGCTTTGCTGAATTGAAGTTTACGGAATTTATCTTCAATATAAAAAGCAAGGTTTGTATCTTTTTGAGATCCAGCCTCACGAGGGACATAAGAATTTTCATTTAGCTGCCTGGAGGAAAAATGTCACTGTTAAGATAAATATTAAACTCAAATATCAAGCAAATTATTTTTTAATTGAGAGAACATTGGTTAATAACAGTACATAAGTTTCAGGTGTAGACCATTATTTTCACCTACTTTAAAGTACTGTGAATCCCCTGGAAGCAAAACTCCTTATTCTGATCTGCCATGGCTATTTGTAAATATACACGGCATATTAATTATTTAATCTTTTTCTTTTAGTAGATAATATTCTCATTTCATCCATAATGCCTGATGTACAGTATACACAAAAGTATTCATCAGATGTGATAAAAATGCCAATTTCTAATTTAAGACTAAAAGAACTATTGCACCATTGGAAACTATAGGAAGCTAGTATAGCTAGAAAAAGGTAAAATATAAATTTGTTCTTTACAGAGTTAGATGCGTGTGTAAGGAAGAACTTAAAAATCTAAGGATTGCCCTTTTGTGGCTCAGCTGGTTGAGCGTGGACCGCACCAAAAGTTGCCGGTTGATTCCCTATCAGGGCACCTACCCAGGTTGTGAGCTAGATCACCCGTAGGGGGGGTGCAAGAGGCAGCCAATTGATGTCTTTATCTCTATATATAATCAATTTTAAAAAATCTAAGGACAAAAGAAACCTTACAACACTTCTTAAGACATGGATTAATGAGTGAGAACCAGAAGAAATCAAGGAATACTAGAGACATGTCAATTAGTCTTGATCTAGAGGATAAAGATGACTTGGCGAGAGTAGCAGAGCTTAGCATGATCTAAAAAAGGGGTTAGTACCAACAATAAATTTTAAAAATGGGTTAGGATGGAAAATCAGAGCAAAGAAGTCTGACAGCAAGCAACAAAGAAGCAGATAACGAAGATTAAGGACCTGTGAATTGTTTTTAAGAAAAAGGAGAGTCCCCACAATAGTTCTACTTTTTTCCCTATCATAGTTTGAATTCTTTACTGACTCCTTTACCCTCTAACAAAACACGGGAAGCCTCCCCTGCTCTAAAAAGCCTTTCCTCCAGACCGGTCACCTTTGTTTAGATATTCAGGTCCAACTTGTGAAGTCGCTGTGACTCACCTGATTGTCTTGGTGAAGTCTGCCGTATTCAGTTTCTCTGACAACATTGCTTTGAGGTCTGACCAAAATAAGTGGGGAGATACTTCAGGCAAGTCCTCTTCAGTTTCCTCTTCAGTGTCTATCGCTGCAGACTCTGTTTGCTCACATTCAGTTTTTGGCTCTACACGTTTACAATAGCCCAAATAGCCGATCAGAAATCCTAGGGATGAAAAAGTACAGAGCTGAATTCACAGGATTTTATTTATAATCTATTCCTATAGGGGTTAAAATATTTTCAGCTTAGTCTTCAAAATGCTGGTTTTAATCAAATTTAAAGCAGTTATAAAGGAATCAATGTATGCTTTACATATTTTAAACCATTTAATCTAATAAATTATATAACTTAACAGTTACTTTTTCAAAGCATGGGTGACTTTTCTTCCTAGTAGCCTTCCTTGAATACTTAGGCCAAGCTTCTATGCTACAAATATCCTGGGCCTATTTCTAGTCTAACACTTGCACATTACACTGAAATGATTCATGTGCCTTTCTCCCACCAGGCTAAACTCAGACAGGTTTAGAATCTTAATTATTGTATTTCTACTACCTTGCACAACGGCACACAAGAAGGTACAATATAAATGTTTGCTGAACTGAATTAACAACTTCCTAGAACTGGTGACAAGGAACATTTAAGGTTTAAATGGCACTCTTACCGATCAAGAAAAAGATGATGACAGCAACAGTCCCACAGCAGATTAATCCATTAAGCCTTTTCCGTTTTGCGTGAGCACGATTACCTCTCACGTTATTGTCAATTTCATCTTCGTCTGCAGCTAGTTTCATCTCCACACGACTGTTATCGCCATCTACTTGCCGTGTAAGACTAAACCGGCTATATGACAACGGTTCTCCACCAAACTGAGATTTTTTAAAAAATAAAGAAAGCATTAAGAAGGGAGTAGGGACATTAACAAAAAAAGTTTGGTTGGGTAACATACTTATTATTGGGCCATTACTATGACTTGCGATATATATTTTTTTTTTTTTAATATATTTTATTGATTTTTTACAGAGAGGAAGGGAGAGAGATAGTTAGAAACATCGATGAGAGAGAAACATCGATCAGCCGCCTCCTGCACATCTCCTACTGGGGATGTGCCCGCAACCCAGGTACATGCCCTTGACCGGAATCGAACCTAGGACCTTTCAGTCCGCAGGCTGACGCTCTATCCACTGAGCCAAACCAGTTTCGGCGTTGCGATATATTCTTAAGGAAAAAGAAGTCCCTGCCCTAGCTGATTTAGCTCACTGGATAGTCGGCCTGTGAACTGAAGGGTCCTGGGCCCCATTCCAGCCAAAGCCATGTACCTGGGTTGCAGGCTCAATCCTGACCCTGTTTGGGGAGGCAACCAATCGTGTTCAGGAAGCAACCAATTTGTATGTCTCTCTCTCTCTCCTCCCTTCCACTCTCTCTAAAAATCAACGGAAAATATCCTAGGGTGAGGATTAACAATAACAAAGGCAGTTCCCTTTTCAAACCAATATTCTTCTGTGTGCCCAGTTCTGTCAATGGCAGGTTATGGCTAGAACACAGACTGACTGGCCTTCATCTCCTTCAGCCTTTTCATTCAGGGGTGGTTATGCAAATACATGTTGATCTGTGCTTTTAGTTCCTCTGATCTACTTGGCAGTTCCCCTCCACAATGCCCCAAATACCCTGAAAGACCCGACAAGATTTTCTATAATTAATTCTATTCAAGACTAAATATAAATATATTCTTCTTTTGTGGGATGAGTTATAATCACCATTTCAAATGTAAATGAATACCTGATAATAGTTTTGGATATTATTTCGTGCTTACTTGGTGAAAGTCATTACTGCATATTTCATATTCTTACAAACTGTTGAGAGAAATATAAACTTAAAATATCTTACCAAGTTGGAGAATGTTGATCTGGCTTGATCCATCATTCTGAGCTGCCACACAGAAGAGCCTAGTAATAAAACAATTATCATAATGAGATAGATGCATTGCATCAAAATAAATAAAAGCTTTTATTACCACACTAGATTATGTATCAAAGTTACTTTTAAAACATTTTTTTTAAAATATATTTTGTTGATTTTTTACAGAGAGGAAGGGAGAGAGATAGAGAGTTAGAAACATCGATGAGAGAGAAACATCGATCAGCTGCCTCCTGCACATCTCCCACTGGGGATATGCCCGCAACCCAGGTACATGCCCTTGACTGGAATCGAACCTGGGACCTTTCAGTCCGCAGGCCGACGCTCTATCCACTGAGCCAAACCAGTTTCGGCTAAAACATTTTTTATTTTATATTTTAATTCTTAATTTTTAAATTTTATTATTTAATCCTCACCCGAGGATATTTTTCCATTGATTTTTAGAGAGGGTGGGAGAGAGGGAAAGACAGAAATATCAACGTGAGAGAAACACATCTATTGGTTGCTTCCTGAACACGCCCGACCAGGCAAGAAGCCTGCAACCTAGGAACATGCCCTTGACCAGAATAGAACCCAGGACCATTCAGTCCATAGGCCAATGCACTATCCACTGAGCAAAACTGGCTAGGGCTTAATTTTTATTCTTTAAAATAGATTTGTAGATTTCAGAAAGGAAGGGAGGAGGAGACAGAAACATCAATGATGAGAGAGAATCATTGATCGGCTGCCTCCTGCACCCCCCCCCTATTAAGGATCGAGCCCACAACCCAGGCATGTGCCCTGACCAGGAATCAAACCATGACCTCCTGGTTTCATAATAGATGTTCAATCACTGAGCCATGCCAAACGGGCTCAAGTTTACTTTTAAATATTATCACCTTTCTAGAAAGGGCTTCTCACCAAGATATTTAGTTTACATGACAACTAAGTTTATTGAAATCTTTGCTTAGATCTCAAACTGAGGTGCGGTGAGTAGACAGGCTCAAGGACATTATTGGGAGAAATAAGACATTTCAGTATAAACTATATACTGGAACAGTATTGCATCAGTTAGATTTGGGGAATGTGATAATGGTATTGCGTTTTTGGAGAACGCCTTGTGCTTAGCAGATTAATGGGTAAAAATTTAAGGATGAGATATTGTAATGTCTATAACTTTCATTTAAAAAGTATATAAGAAATAAAGCAAATGTGGAAACTGTTAATGACTGATGAGTCCAGGTAAAGGGTGTATGGAAATGCATATTACTGTTATTTCAATTTTTCTTGCAAATCTTTTCAAAATTAAAAACGTGGGGAAAACTAGTTAGACCAGGGGTTCTCAAACTTTTTAAACAGGGGGCCAGTTCACTGTCCCTCAGACCACTGGAGGGCTGGACTATAGTTTAAAAAAAACTGAACAAATTCCTAAGCATACTGCACATATCTTATTTAGAAGTAAAAAAATAAAACGGGAACAAATACAATATTTGTATTTGCATGTGGCCCGCGGGCCGTAGTTTGAGGACCCCTGAGTTAAGACTGTCATCCATGGTATGTAGATTTATGTAACTGAAGTTAGTTGAAGGCACAAATACAAAAGAAATAGACTGGCACCTGAAAAAAAAAAATACAACAAAGCATCTTCAATAGAAAAAGAGAGAAAACCTGATCCTTCTGATTAAAAGAACAGTTCCTATAAATGACATGATAGATCTTTGATGCAAAAAGAATACACAAAAGGAAACACATAGAGTATGCTATTTCCTAGATGAAGAGCCAAATTATCTGAGAGGTTAAGTGACTTGTTCAAGGCTGAAAAATTATAATCTAAAAATGAAATTCAATGTGTTACTGGGTTTTAGAAATTGTGTTCTCATTTCTAAAAATATTAACTAATCTTAACAAGACATTATATAAACTGGAATTAGAAAAGCCTCCTATCAAAACCTATTAACATTTTATTTAATTCCGTAGCTTTGAAGACCAAAGCCAATAACCAATAAATAGATCATATTCTTAGAAGCACAAACTCTTGCCCCATCTGGTACAAAATGCTTATCACTATCGTTACACTAGAACTGCCCTAACCCAATCACTAGAGCCAGAACTAGAAGGCCCCACCCTGAACGAATTTTAATCATCCTTTTCTAGGAAAAAGCAGCTTACTTTAATGCTCATCTGAATCAGCCATTCCTCAAGGTTTCTAGTTTTAAATTAATTTTAACACTAAAGTGACAACATATTTAAAAATGATCTAAATAAAGGATTTAAATAAATGATAAGATTGAGTGATTGCAAGTCTACATTAATAAAACATCTAAGTATGGTTTTGTATAATTAAAATCGAAGCACATTTTTTACTGAGAAAACAGATATTCCTATTTCAATCCCCAGGTATAAAATTAAGACTATAACATAAAAGAAATCAAGTTAGAGGAAAAAACTGTGACCTAGGCAATTCCTATTTTAACATATCTGTGAAGAATATAATGCTATGATATCCTAAAAAGTTATTCCTGAAATTTTATACAGAGAATTTGAGTCATTCTTTTAAAATGACCTCACACACCAATTTGTTTCAAAAAATAAAATAAAACTACCTCACACACAGTAAAGCCTTCTATTTAAAAGAACCCCTTAATGAATTTTCTTCCAACTGAAATCATTAATTTAAATGTTCTAAAAGCATGAAAGAGAAACTTTCCAGGCTAGTTGCAATAACACTATCCTATCTATAAACACACCCAGCAACTCTTATTTGGCTTATTTCAAGATATCACCACCAATGCTGATAATCTATTACAAGAAACAAACCAGCCCTAAACAGTTTGGCTCAGTAGAAGAGAGTTGGCCCAAGGACTGAAGGGTTCCGGGTTCGATTCCAGTCAAGGGCACGCACATACCTCCGTTTCAAGCTCAATCCCTAGCACTGGTTGGGGCTTGTATGGGAGGCAACCAATTGATGTGTCTCTCTCACATTGTTGCCTCTCTGTCTCTCCCCCTCCCTTGCACTCGCTCTAAAAATCAATGGAAAAATATCCTTGGGTGAGGATTAATAAAAAGAAACAAACCAAACATCGCCTTGATTTTTAGTCATATGAGCACCTGGTATATCTTTGGTGTTCTTAACAATAAATGGGAAAACTACTCAGTTGCTCACATTAATAATGATAATTAAGGTAAGCAAAACAGAGCCCCCTGTGTTTCTGAACATGAAATGGAAGGAGGATCTGAAATGTTTTCAATTGAGCCATGGAATGGAAGACAGGAGACAGGCAAAGGTAGTAGACTACAATCTTAAACTTCTTTAAAACTCAAATATTATTCCCACTTTCTATAAATGTGGCATTAATTTCTAATTAATTTTTTAAATATTGTTATTATCTTGAGGCTTTGAGACACTCCTTTGGGGTGTCTCAAAACCAGGAGGGCAGGAGATCAGGAACTAAAATATACTTTCACCTATTTATAACACTCAAAGCTGCTACTCCATTTTACCTGAAATAAAAACAAGACACTTGTTATCACTGAAAAACTACCTTCAGTTTAGGAAAGAGGCCAGTTCCAAAGTCCTCGGAGCTCAGATAAAGTGAGGTTCCTTTTGCCTGCTTGAGGCTGTTCTAGAGGCCTTCACCACCCAATACTTCACTGCCCTCTACTTTCTCCAGAATGAAACAGAAGCCAGTCCTGCCCTTACCCACTAACATTCTTCCCCTGTTCTTGAAACCCTACTCAAGGGCCATCTGTGAAGCCTCTTCTGATTGCTGTGCCTATCCTAAATAATACTTGGCATGGAATTACATGGTAACGAGATTCTATTTCTTAATACAGGGGCATGCTTAATGTATGAAGTTCATTTTTCACATCATTTGGGAATGATAAGAATGCAATGAAAACCTGATACCTGGAATCTTTTCCTATCCGTCACTATTCTGTTTCATCCTGAAATCACTGAGCAAAGCTTGGGTAGTAGGGAGATTTTTAAAAGTAGAAAACTTTAAAGCCTACATGGGTAAGGCTCCAAGACCTCAAGCAATTGATTACAGATACCCATTTCGCAAAATATTTCCAGTGAAAATGAGACTACATGAACTTACAGAACTTTTGCAAGGCCCTCGGACCTCATACTTGAATATACACAGAATGACTTATGAAGAGAAGGTCAAGCTTTCCTAGCTTTAAGAGTCTAAATTGAAAAGGCAGTGGAGGAAATCAAAGAAAACAAGCAGCATCTTTATTACCATTCAGCTTTCTGAAAAAAGACTGCCCAGTTGGAAGGTCAGGACCACTTGAAGTCATTGCGGTTTACCTGTGTAGTGGTCAGGGAAAGCATACAGAAGGCAAACACACAAGAAGAGTTCCAAAAGACCTCAGAGGACTTAAAAATTTTTTTTTTGAGAGAGAGAGACGAGAAACATAGACTAGTTGCCTCCCACACAGAGCCTCAATCCGGGATCAAACCTGCAACCTGGGTATGTGCTCTGACCGGCAATTGAACCCGCCACCTTTGGGTGAATGGCAGGATGCTCCAACTACATCAGCCAGGACAAGATCATTTTTAACTAACTAGCTCTCATTGTTGTCTAATTCAAATTCAGCTGTGAGCCTTGCTTCATTTTTAATAAGTACATGTACATTATCAGAGGCAATAAATGCCTCCCCTTAGGGCACAATTAGCACTCTTCCCTATCCAACACTCTTCAGCACCGACTAGAAGCACGCCATTGCCCGACAAAGAACATTCCATCAAAGACAAATTATTGTAGTTAATCCTCACCTGAGGATTTTTTCTATTGGTTTTCACTGAGTGGAAGGGAGAGAGAAATATCTATTGGTTACCTCCTGCGCCCGCCCAGGGACCCTGGATCCCAGGTGTGTGCCCTGGGACCCGAAACACTTTGATGTGTGTGGGGACACTCTTGGCCAGGCTCAAAGACGGATTAAAGGGTGCCTTGCTATTAATAGACTTGGAAAATTTTCTACCAATGACAGAAATGTTTTAATTCTGGATTTTCTTGTCAAGCGTACTGAGTTTATTATAATCCCAAACTGAGGGGTGTGTGTGGCTGGGGGAGGTCAGAAGGCCAGCAAGTACTAGCGTGCCTACATTTTCACAGTAAAAATCAACTTTCGTAAATCATTTAAAATCTGTCAAAGATCAAACTCCCCAGCTCAGAGACAACTGAATCAGCATCTCGTATTCCAAACTCATATTTAAGCACAGAATAGAGATATCAGGTATCTAAATAACCTCGGTAACAGGACAACTATTTCCTACTGCAGTCCTGTCAACCCGCTCCCTCCCCACCCCTCCCCCCGCCAAGAAAACGGGATAAAATAGCAATCGAGTTCTCTGAGGGACCCGAGGTCACCGCAGTGGGCAGAGGTAAAATGTGGACCGAAAAGAGCCAGGTCACAAAGCGCCATCCTCCCAGCGACCACCTTAGAGAGCCGCCGACCAGAAACGGCGACACAATGGACCTTGGACCCCCTCGCCGGCTGTGCAAATCGATTCCAATGCAGATAACTTCTACTAAGCCTCCTCTAGACCACAGCTCTCACAAGGTACACGTTTCATTCCCAGGGTCTCCCATTTCAGAGCGAGGCGAGCCAAGCCGGTAGGCGTTCAGCCGGCTTCTGTCTGTCGGGGGGGGGGGGGGGCAGGGGGGGAAACTGAGAACGCACACGCCAGCCCAACTGCAGCGAGCGGCAAGAAAGATCGGGTTCTGCCCGGGAGCTCAAGTGCACAGCTCCCAGAAATCCCGATCTAAACGCCCGGGACAAACCAGTAACCGAATCCGGGGCAGCTGGGTTCCTTCCAGCAGGGAAACCAGGTTCCGGGGCGAGCGCCAAGGCGGCGGCGAAGGGCCGCCGGCTCAAGGTCACCCCCGCACCCCGACAGCCATTCCCCGGGGACACTTCCGAGAGCGGCCACGTGCTCGCGGCGGAGCGGGCCAACCCTGCGGCGGCGCGGCTCGCCGGGCGCGGGGCGGACCCCCGGCTTCCGAGCCCGCGGCGCAGGGCTGTCCCACGAAGACCTGCATCTGTTGGGGGGAGTGAGAACCCGGGACCCTGTGGCCGGAGGGGCCGGAAGCCGCATGGCGGGGCGCGGAGTGACAGTTGGGAGCCCTCCAGCTCGCCCTCAGCGCCCCAACTGGGAAACCGCGCGGCTCTCGGCGCCTGAGACGAGCAGGGAGCGGAGAAGAAGGCCAGGGCAGCCCCCCGCCGCCCCGCCCCGGCGCACCTGCCGCCCGCTCCTCGCGCGGTGGCGGCCTCCTCCCCATTCGCACGCGGGCCCCGCTCCATCCCGCCCGCCCGAGCCCTGGAGGCGCCGCAGCCTCCCCGCGTCCCCCGCGGACGTTGGACAGCGCCGAGGGGGGCCGCTCCGCAGATCGCCCGGCCCGGCCCCGCAGAAGCCACGGGTCGTCGGAGTCCGAGCAGCGGCGCGTCACTCACCCCGGAGCCTCCTCCGCCCGCAGTTGACCGCACCTCCGCCGACAGAAGCTGGCTGACACCCTCCGAGCCGGCGGCGGTCCCACCGCTGTTTATAGTCTGGCCCCGCCTGCCGCGACCCCCCTGGGCTTGCGTCACTTCCTGCCGCACGTACACCTCAAAGAGGCGTTCTGCTAACGGATCGCCCCCGGCAAAGCACGCACAGGACCTGGGCCCGCCCCCGCAGCGAGCGAGGGGCGGGGCAGGGTGGGGGAAAAGGCGCCAATTCTTCAGGTGCGGGCGGGGCGGGCGGGGCGGGCGGGGAGGGCGTGAATGGCACGCCGCCTGCGGCCGCGAGTCGCTCTGCTGGGGATCGGCCCGCCCGCAACTCTACAACCCGATCCTTCAGTCTAACCTTGACGGAGCACCAGACCTTGCAATGCAAGGTCAGATGGTGTGAACGTCCACTCCTAAATGTTGGCTTCTTACACCGAAATAAGTCCTTTAAAGCATATGTCCTTGATGGACTATTAGGTAGCCACTAAAGCCATATTGTGCAGATATATTTTGCAGTCTCAGGATACTTAGGCTAAGCAAAGAGGAAAAATAATTAAAAGCAAAATGCAAATTTGTACTTAGGATGTGGAAAAGCTACTCCTGAACCAGGACGGGCCGTGCTTCTCCTAATGTTTAATGCGTGAGGAAATGGACGGGAAATAGAAAAAAGAGATTAGAATGATAGAATTGTAGATGAGCGTTCATGTTCATTGCCAGTGTTACTATAGGATTCTGCAGTGCATAATAAATAAAACTGAATTCTTGTCACTTTATTAAACACTTTCCAAACATTCACACCCTCTCCCTGCCTCTTTGTAACCTATAGTCCAGTGAGGGAGATTAGACAAGTGTACAAAGGGAAGAAATGACTGGGGCTATAAAAGGGTTCGAGATAAAGCCCTTTCAAGAGCCCTTGGAGAGTATTATGCTAAATGAAATAAGTCAATTAGAGAAAGACAAGTATCACAGGCTCTCACTCATATGTGGAATCTAGTGAACAAAATAAACTGATGAGCAAAATAGATTCAGAGACACAGAAGCATGAACACACTGTAGAATCTCAGAGGGAAGGCGGGGGAGGGTGGGTGGGAAAAGATCAAACAAAGAACTTGTAGGCATATATGCTTAACCCGTGGACACAGACAATAGGGTGTCTGAGGCCTGGGGTGAGGGGTGGAGGTGAGCTAGAAGAGATCAATGGGGGGGGGGGGGGGAGAGGGGGGGTTTAAATCGGGCATATGTAATACTTTCAACAATAAAGATTCAATTAAAAAAATGATAAGAGCTCTGAGGAATGTAGAACAATCAATCCTTTAAAATGCAAATTAATTTCTGCTCCTGCTCTTCCCTTTATGCGGCGCTATAATAGAGAAAATACTCGGGGTTCTACCCACAACCTTTCCTTTTACCCCCCCCCCCCCCCCCCCCCCCCGTTCCTTAAAATCTCTCCCAATGAAGAACTATTTTAAAATCTTGTAAGTAGGAGTATCTCTCTCTGCACCTTAGTGGATCTACACAGGACAAAGTTTAAACGAAGAATACGATGCATATGAATTAGCTGTGGAAGGGCCGCCTTGAAATTCAGACAATAAGCCTGTTGAGTCCCCTCTCCCTTTCCTAGACTGGTGGGATCTTAAAAAACAAAAACAATGCTAGTATTCTGGTGAAAATCTTACAGCCATGTTGGGGGAAAGAGGGCTTAGGAGATGGAGGTCAGGACAGAACCTATGAAAACCCAAATTTTAAAAATGACTACAATGAGCCCCGCCGGCCTGGCTCAGTGTTTGAGCGTTGACCTAAGAACCTGGAGGTCACGGTTCAATTCCTGGTCAGGGCGCATGCCCCGGTTGTGGGCTCGATCCCCAATTGGGGGTGTGCAGGAAGCAGCCAATCAATGATTCTCCGTCATCATTGATGTTTCTATCTCTGTCTCCCTCTCCCTTCTTCTCTGAAATCAATAAAAAATATTTTTTTAAATTACTACAATGAAACAATAAAGAGGAAGAACATCACCTTAAAGGTGTGTCAATTATATTTTTATTTTCATGCTTTTATTAGTAATAGACACTAAGCAACTAAATTCCCGTTACTATCCCTTTCCCCCTCAATTTCAAGTTAGATGAAAATAAATTTGTCTTGTTTTGTTGCTGAATTTATAACATACTGAGAAGTAATTTTGCTTTGTCTGGCAGTCCATACAAATGTTCCATTACACAGAAAAGAGAGAGAGAGAGAGAGAGAGAGAGAGAGAGAGAGAGAGAGAGAAAGAAAGAGAGAGAATGGTTTGCACTTCTCCCCAACTAGAGTAAATAGCTTAAATCACCCTACTCAGGGAGATAAATAGCAGAAATCCAATTAGGGCCATTTGCCAACCACACCCAAAGACAGATGAAGGAAATAAGTCTCATTTTTGCACATCAACATAAAAAACTGACGAATATTCGATTGAGATCCTCCCTAAAGACCTCCCCCTGGACTCCCAGCCTTTAAAACCCCTCAAAACACAGGTCCCAGGGCTCCCTCTCCCTCCAGGAGCACGCCTGTGCCTTTCCCCTCTCCCCTCCACTCCCCCCACGGCATGCATTTCCTAAACTCTAAGGGACCCCATGAGGCTTAGAGGCTTACAACCAGGGCAGCAATAGGCATCTACAGCTCATCCTGGGCAAACCCCCTGAACCTGTCCCCAAGGCCCTCTTTTTTTCTGACTTCTTAGTGAGCCAAGGCAGCCTAGCCTAGGCTCATTTCCTCACCTGGTTCCTCCCCTGTCATCCATAGGTCAGGGTGGGCAACCCCTGGCACGCGTGCCAAACATGGCATGCCAGTAACTTTTGCTGGCACGCCGAAACCCTCTCTTATAATCTTCCATTTACAATTTTTCTTATATCAACTTTTATTTTTCAGATAAATTCAGTGTAGGTGCATCTTAGATAAATAAATAATTTTACATAACAAGTTATCTTAAAGACCATAGACATGGATTGACCAGAGAGAGGGGAAGAGCAATTTCTATGCCTTTGCCTTAACTCTCCCTGCCTTCCTAGATCCGACCAGTCGTTTTGGTTTCATCCACATACACTTGTGAATCTTTGTTTTCAGTGATGAATTTTGTTACGTCTCGTAATAGGAGTAGCCTGACAGATGAAAGTAGTAGCTCGTGCATATCTCTGAAGGTCACGAAATATAAACCTGATGTAAAATCTCTGTCATCAGTGATGCAGCAGCAAAAAGTCCCACTGATGATATCAAACGGAGTCATAGTTTCTGTCGGACTATCAGTGTACATGTATACATTAAAAAATAAATGTATTTTCATCATCATATACTGTGTTTTTGTCGCTCGAATGAATTTATATATTTCTTCAAGGGTTCTTCACATACGTACACCTTAAGAGATATCAAGTAGGCGTAACATGTTCTCAAAAAATTAGGGTTGGCATGCAGAAGAATTTTGAGTCAGAGATTTTGCTGGTTTTGGCACGCACTCACAAAAAGGTTGCCCACCCCTGTCCTAGGCCCTTCCTTGCTTCACCATCCCCAGCTTTAATAAACGTCCTCTACTAGTAAAATTCATTTGGACTTGTGTTGTGAAATTTGTCTTGCACAAAGTCAAGAACCCACACACTACCAGCTGATCTTAGGCAGACCCACCTAAGAGCCAGGTTTCTTCTGTGGTAACATCTGTTTTCAAAGGAAATTCTGAAGAAAAAAAGGCAAAAAGGGAGTTGTAGGGGGGGAGGGCAGAGGGGGGGCGGTTAAGAATCAGCATTTGTTCGCAGTGAGCCAATATGGAGGCAGTGCTCACCCCCAGCACTAAGAGAGGCCCCCGCCTGCTCCTTCCCAGGGAAGGACACTTGCTGGGAGCCGGTCCATCCTTGCTGTTTCAAGGGACCTGGCATATATGGCATACTGTTCTTAATATGTTTGCTCACCTTCTGGTACTATGTGTTTTAACCAAGGTTACCTCTCTGAGAAAGGTTGTTTCCCCAGGTAGAGGATTTTCCCCTGAAGTTAGGGAGGGAATAAAACCCCTTAACTAAGTGCCAGGTGGGTAATTAATCACTTTAACTACGAACAATCATGCTTAAGCTACATAATCTTTACTCCCTGGAATGGAGATAAGAAACGCCCTAACCTTTGGAATAGAGATTGATAGGATTGGAATCAACTGGTATAAATACAGATGTAACAAGACAACAGGACACAGAACCTAGACACAGAACCTAGACACAGAACCTAGACTCAGAACCTAGACACAGAACCTACACAGAACCTAGAGACAGAAGAACTTCGCTGGAGAGAACATGGCAAAAGATCCTGGACTGAACCTGACTACAGAAATTGTCAAGAGAACCTGACTAGAACCTGGTGACTGAACCTGGCTGGAGAACCTGGACAGAACCTGGCTGGAGAACCTTGCGAGGGAACATGGCTACAGATCCTGGCTGGAGAACCTGGAGAACCTGCCTGGAGAACCTAGCAAGAGAACATGGACACAGAACCTGGCTGGAGATCCTAACCAGAACTTCGCTGGAGATCCTGACCAGAACTTGGCTAGAGATCCTGGCTAGGCTGCTGATCAACTGAACGCTGTCTCCGTGTCATTCCTTCTTCGCCGACTCCGTCCTCACCTTTGGGGACCCCTGGACCTGCTGGGGTTGGACCCCAGCAGACACTCACATCCCGCATCAAGCCACCATCGCTCTGAACTGTGTCTGTGAGCATCTGTGCTTTACCTCGATTTATGTTGTGCATCGTTAGCAGGATGTGTTCTAAAGTATCGGAAAAGCCTATGAGAGCTCATCAAGGTGTTATACTTAGCATCAATCTGGATGTATTTAGTGTATTTGGTGTGACTTAGTAGGTTATTTTGGGAGGCTGAAATGCCCCCAATTTTTTCCATATAAATGCATGGTAATTGGGTCTTCATTTACACCGTCTCAGCTTAAGTACGAGAAAGGTTTCATAGGAATGCTCCACTCTTGGATAGCGGCAGTGGGGGTGGGGTGGGGAACCTGTGTAGGATTGAGGTTGATGAAGAGGAAGACACAAGGTGTTCCGTCTGACAAACTCACCTTTCCCTGGAATGTGATTACTAAACCCACCGGTCCCTGAAATGGCGATGACTTACTGACCTTTCCCTGGAATGTGATTGCTAAACCCACCTGTCCCTAGAATGGCCATGACTTACTGGAAATGTGATATGGCCCCAACCCAGAAGGAACACCCCGTATGGACATATACATCGACTAACCAACCAGCTCTCGCCAAGTACCCCAAGCCCTGGTGCCTTCTTCATTCTCCTTAAAAAGAGTTCTAACCGGCTGCACGGGCTGCTGCTCTCCCTTCGCGAGACAGCCCGGCAGGTCTTTGCCCTATAAAGCCTGTGTCACCTGGTTTTCGGCCTCCGACTGATCTTTCACAGTCTAGCAGAAAGGTTTGCCTGAAGACTGAAGGGAGAACGATCCCGTGGGGTATGTTTAAAATTCTCCTCTACCTGGCAGCTTCTTCGGAGGAATTACCGGTGGAACAGAGTGTGTGGGAGTCAGCTGCAAAACCCTCTACCTTCCTCTCTTTTTTCTTCACCTGGAGATGAAAGCAAGTCTTGCTACTTGGGAGGAATCACAGGAAAAAAAACAAACCAGAGAAGCCACTAATGTAGTGAAATCAGCCTAGAAGTCAGCAACTGGTCCCAGTGCTGTCACCAATTGTGCTGCAGAACCACGGGCTTCACGGCCCTGTGCCTCAGTTTCACAATTGGCTACATGGAGGTAACATCGCTTTTTTTCCTTCACCAGTGAAGGAGGGGTAGAGGGAGGCTGAAGAAGGTAAAGGGAGCCTAAATAGTGATGGAAGGAGAGTTGACTTGGGGTGGTAAACACATGATACAATATACAGATGATGAATTGTAAAAAAAAAAAAAAAAAAAAAAAAAAAAGGTTAGGAAAGCTCTTAAAGGACAGCATTATACTGTGGATGAAAGGGGCCACATGCTGACCTGACAAGCTCAGGGGAGGCCTGCATGGCAGTCTTGCAAACCCAGAGACCTAAAGTAACCACAAAGGATGGTCTGAAATTAAACTAACTAAAGCAGTTATGGTGGGCAGTTACGTCCTAGGCTGGTATCTTCACTGATAAGGTCAACTTTTACCTTAACTGAGCCTATCTGTCTTTTTGCATCTATGATAACAACTTTAAAATGCCTGGGTAACTTGTAACTTCCCTCTTTCTGGAGCCCTTGGGGCACAACCAAATGTGCTGGGGGCCAGGACAGATACCACATATTCCTTCCTTATCATGTTCATTGTTCCTGCACCCACCTAAGTATGTGTCCATCATTTTTTTAAAATATATTTTATTGATTTTTTACAGAGAGGAAGGGAGAGAGATAGAGAGCTAGAAACATCAATGAGAGAGAAACATTGATCAGCTGCCTCCTGCACATCTCCCACTGGGGATATGCCCGCAACCCAGGTACATGCCCTTGACCGGAATCGAACCTGGGACCTTTCAGTCCGCAGGCCGACGCTCTATCCACTGAGCCAAACCGATTTCGGCTATGTCCATCATTTTACTTTTTATCCAATCCCAGGGGTTTCTTCCGTTTTGCTTATCCCACCTCCTTAATCTATCACCAATGAATTTCATGTAACCCACCTACGTCCCTCCTTTGATTGCAATGTATAAATACATGTGTAACCCCCCCATTCTCTGGAGCATTATCTCAATTCGTTGAGGTTCTGCTTCCCAGTATATGTTGACAGTTTGGCTCAAATAAACTCACAAAAATTCTTTACAGGTTTCAATGTTTGTTTGTTTGTTTTTTACGTTAACAATTCAAGTATAAGTTGCTGCTAGTTCAGAGCCCAAGCCAAGTGAGTAAATGCAGCTCTGAGGGGGGAAAGCCTGGAAACTGAGAAGTTCTAAGCAACTAGCAACAACCTTATTGCTCAAGAGCAGGAAAGTTGTCTTTAAAGGTTTTTGAATGCCCCAATTCCAGAAAAAAAAAAAAAAAGGCTCAATGATTGATAATGGCCAAGAAGAAAAGATAATTAATTGCCATCATTATTAACATTTAGTATTGAGTAGTGTGTCAGGCAAAAACATAGGAGACAAACCTGTACCCCTGAAAAGGCAAACAAGGTCGCTGGGGAAACAGAATTTATATTTACAGGACAAATAACAGGGATGCAAATGTTAAATACAAGCAAAAATAAAAGCAAGTCAGGGTCTGTGACAGCCAGATGCCCAGATCTGAAAAGAGAGGTGCAGCTTTGGTATGCTCGCCAAGGCACACTCTGAGTTCTCTAAATCTTGTTCCAAATTATATGCCCATTTATTTATTTTTTTAAAAATATTTTTATTGATTTCAGAAAGGAAGGAAGAGGGAGAGAGATAGATAGAAACATCCATGATGAGAGAGAATTACGGATCGGCTGCCTCCTGCAAGTACCTCCCATTGGGGATCGAGTCCACAATCCAGGGATGTGCCTTTGACCGGAATGGAACCTGGGACCTTTCAGTTCACAGGCCGATGCTCTATCCACTGAGCCAAACCGGCTAAGGCTTATATGCCCACTTAGATTCTAGCTCATCTTTATGCTTACCTGTTTTTTATATAATCTACTTTTTAATGTAAAAGTACAATTGAGTGTAAACACATTCTCCTCTCTAACTCAGTCACAGGTACAAGAAGGAACTTTTGCTGCTTGTCCCATTAGGTCAAAGCCCAAACATATACCTCTTACCTTAGTTATAGACCAGGAACGTAGCTGGAAAAAAAAGGGGGGAATGGGGCAGGGGGAAGGCATTATAAACCCAAACCTACAAGATGATGCAAGTTGGAAGTGGGAGGTTTTTAGTTTTTAGACAAAGGCATTAAATTTAGTACTTTTTTCCCCTAGCCAGTTTGGCTCAGTGGATAGAGCATCAGCCTGTGGACTGAAGAGTCCCGGGTTCGATTCTGGCCAAAGACATGTGCCTTGGTTGTGGGCTCAGTCCCCAGTAGGGAGTGTGCAGGAGGCAGCTGATCAATGATTCTGTCATCATTGATGTTTCTATCTCTCTCTCCCTCTCCCTTCCTCTGAAATAAATAAAAATATATTTTAAAAAAATTTAGTACTTTGTCCCTTACATTTAAAACTTTAATCTGTTTATGTTATGTACATTTCATCACATTTAAAAAAAAACACACACATTAATCTGTCACCTCAGTAATAAAGGATCCGAAACCATTTGCTCTTTCTGGGGTCCTATCTGTGGTCTAAATGTTAAATGGGGTCTCTTAGGTCAGCATTTCCCAAACATTTTTAACTGCACTCCATGGTAAAATGTCCATTTTATTTCACAACTCAGTATACACGTGCATGTGTATGTGTATGTGTGTGTGTGTTTACATGATATTGAAACAAAAGTTTCATGAAATAATACCCTGGCTGTGTGCAAAGCAGTCTGGAATTCTCTAATTTCTAAAATGCTGATTTCAACCTAGTAAGCTTGATTTCTCACTGCGTTGTGACCTGTATTTGAAAAGCACAGTCCTAGGTCATGTTTCTCAGAGCACGAATCGTTTTAGCGAAGGGGACAAATGACTTGCTCAAAGTTAAATTTCAACTCCTGAGGTTTCTCCCTGTAACTTTGTCCACTGTTTCAACTTTTTACCACCCTACCCTTTAGCAAATATTGATTGAGCTTTTATGAGTTGGGAGGCAGAGTTAGAAAACAGATAAAACCTTTTCCAATGCTTTCAAATGCTGGCCTGCCCTGTGCTCAATCATAGCAGAACTCTGCCCGCCATACAGGAGGTTCTCACAGCAGCCACTGCAGAAACCACTCTAACCGGCATTCAGCTCTAACTACAGTTCCCATGGACAAGCTGTGCCCATTTTCTTAACCTTGGAACCCCAAGCCTAGGGCGACCACTTTAAGACTAGAATCATAAAATAAAAATGTGGAGCTCTGCACCTTGGAACAGGATGTACTCCAGAGGATGGAGGTGGACTGTCAGCTCATGTATTTGAGGTTGGTACTATTTTCCATTTTATTTTGCATTTTTTCCCCTTAAAAATGTACTTGGAAACCTTCAGTTTCCTGTCTTAATACTGTGAACTAAGTTAATTTTTGTTTCCCCTGTGCGAAAAGGAAGCTCACGTGGAGAACATGAAACAGGAGCAACATCCAGGTTAATATGGAGAAGTTTGCCCCTACTTTATAGCAAGTGGCAAAGGTTCCTCAGGGCAAGGAAAGAGAATAATTAATTTTTACATTAATTATGATGATACATACGCCAACGAGTATAGTGGCCTAGTTAGAGTTTTGAACAGCAGATGAGGTTCTATTTAGTCCCATCTGGGCAAAATAGAATTAGTTTCATAATAGAACTTGGGAGAAACTTTAACTCATATACTATCTCTGGCCTGTAATAAATGTGCAATAAACATATGTGGAGTTCACTGAACAAAATCCCACTACTTCACCCCATTAAGTGATTATCCAGCTTCTCCTTAGCCTTTCCAAGAGGGCAAATCTATCCCTTCCCAAAGCAGAGAGCCTTGGATAGCTCCCACTGTTAGAAAGGTCTTACTTGTATTAATCTGAATTCTCTCTCCCTCTGCTTTCTATACATTGGTTATTGCTCAAAGACTGCTCTTAGGTCCACAGCTATTTTCTATTCTTCAGGCTAAATATCCTAAATATCCTTAGGAGGGCCACCTCAGGGCACGATGCCACACCTCCCCACCCACTGGTCACTTTCGGAAGCATCGTTCTACCAATCTAGTTGGAGCAGGGCCACCAATTCTTCTGTTCTAAGTCTACAGCCTTTATGAATCCTATGTGTTTGCTACCACATTCACTACCTTAACAGCTACTGCACATTGTCAACTCATGTTAAGCTTTCAGCAGGGTTCAATGGGAACAGAGTGGCCTTTGGAGCAGAAAGACCTGGGTTCAAAATCTAGTTTTACCATTTACTTGCCAATTGTACAAATTTTCCATATTTCTCTCCTTTCTGTGGATAATGTGATGTCCACATATTGTTGTTGTCTGATATACAGTATGTTGACTGTCTGTCCTAATTTATCACCAGTCTAGACATAATGGAAAAGAGCCTAGTCTATTTGGCTGGGAACATCTTGCCATTATAGTTGAATGACAAGAGGTAAAATTTATTGAGCATCTACTGTGTGCTGTAATCCTTTACAGTATTGGCTCATGTAATCCTCACAAAAATTCTTAAAAATAAGAATTAATATTATCCCAATTTTCCAGGTGTGAAAACTGGCATTATAAGGAGTTATTGCCCCAGGTTGTGTGGCTAATAAGCGGTGACAACCACAATTAAAACCTAGGCAATCTAGCTTCTGAGCCCCGCCCTAAACAATGCCACTATCCTGCCTCTTTACAAATCTAACCATGACACAGACTGTCTGCATAGACAGCTCTCCAGACTTCTCCCCAAGGCAGGCGTTTTATTAAAGAGGTTCAGGGACCACCCAAGTGGGATTGGAGAAGATTCAGTAGTTGGATTTATATTCATGTTGAGGGAGAAACCTCAGATAATTATAAAAATAAGACTTTGTCATATAACTGGCTCTCCAGAAATCTAGATATATATATATATATATATATATATATATATATATATATATATATATATATATATATATATATTTGACAGAATTACAGTGCATTCATACTGTCTGTACCAGAAAGCTGATTTTTTTTTAAAGTCTCTGACTGTATCTACCTATCTTTGATAAGGAGAGTTATTGAATTAAAAGAATTCTAGTAACTTTGTTTCCAAAACATCGAAGAATCAGTTTGATTTTTCTTATTTTTGCCTTCCTCCTTTTGACATCTGTAGCTGGCAACTCTTTTGCTTATATCCGAGTTTCCCTTCCTCTATGGTGTAAATTTGGCATCTTAAGCTAGTAAACTATGTGCCATATGGCCAAACACTACCCACGTTGAGGACTTTTTATTAAAAAAGGCTAAAGAAGAGGACTTTGAAAGAACTTTGTGAAGTGCTGGGTGGCTGCTGACGTACATGGAGAAAATGAACAAATGTATAAAGAAAAAACTTGCAAACAGATAATTAAATCTAAATCCCAAGTCAGCAGGTCCTATGGTCAGGAAAAATACCATGTCGACAGAAACTTTTTGGTTTCTTCAGCTTAATATACCCAAGACAAATTTTCTCTTGATTTGGAAAATGATATTGCCAAAAATTTTATTTCTTCTACATGGAAATGTGGTCAAGGGGGTAACATTTTGGTGGTTACATCTGTGAGGGCTGGCCTGCCTCCCCCGGTTCATCTCAGTTCCTAAAGGGCAGGGAAAGCCACATTCCAGATCTGGCGTTCCCAGGTGTCAGTCTACCAACCTTCACCAGGCCCCTGAGCTGCCCAGGTACTCGGTGCTTGTACTACGTCATCTTATTTCACCTCCCAACAATTCTGTGAAATAGGTACCATACCAATGAATGAATGGAAGTGCAAAAATACAAAATAATTGTCTCCAAGTGGTACAGCTTTTAAAGGCACAGCCTACCATCATATCTATTCAATCTTTTGTCTTAAAGCCACCTTTCACTACATCTCAGGTATTAAAATATTAAAATACTGTCTAGCAGGCAGATGGTTGAAGCTCTGTGCTCAAAATAGAATGACTTGTTGCCAGGATGCATCCTGGATATTATAACCATAAATAACCAACTTAGGAAGGTTTGAGTCCAGTTTTTAATAGAATCTAATGCCACAGGCACAAATATGAAGACAAAGTCATTAGGTGCCATGTGCCTGGAATAACTATCTTCCAGAAATGCTTTCAGGAAGTAACCTATGTTAGAGTGACATTGGAATTTGCTTAACTGATGAGATGAAGGTCTATACCCCTCAACCAGGAATTCAAAAGCAGCCAGTTTAAAATGCAGTCACGATAAACCATCTCCAAACATCATAAGGTGACTGCTTCTGAGACAGGGTTTAAACAGGGAAGCATTTGAAGAGACCCACTGGCTTCTGTAGTCAAGTCAAACCCAGAACTTTGGGTAGGCAAGGGCAGCAAGACTGGGAAACAGGAGGCCGTCCTGCTGAGCCCAGCGTGCCCGCACCCCCAGCTCATCTCAGACGGAAGAGCCAAGTCTGCTGTTGACTTTGTTAAGGAACAGGTAGGGTTCCCGCAGGTGTTGAGATGAACCATACCGAAGTGGATTCTGAGATCCACATGGAGTCTAGACACTAGCTCAAGGCTTCTTAAACTTTAATGTACAGCACTGAGTCTTCTGGGCGTCTGTTAAAATACAGACTCTGACTCAGATGGCCCATGACTCTGCATTTCTAAAAAGGCCCCGGTGATGCCCAGGCTGCTGTTCTTCAGAGCACACTTGAGTAAAGTTTAGAAGAGAAGTTTCTACCAGCTGTTTCTCTGGCTCTCCCCACAAAGAGGGCACGCTAGCATGAAGGTGGTTTCTGCTTGGCAGCTATTTTTATGCAGCTGTAACGGCCTGTTATTCTACAAATTTTTCAGGGGACAAGGGCAATTCCTGGGGCCATCACATCTTAAGGGAAACAGCCCTTAAGATGATCCATCTCCTTTGCCCAGCAACCCACTCATCCTAATTATTTTTGTTGTTGTTAATCTTCGCCTGAGGAAAATTTTCCATTGATTTTAGACAGAGTGGTGGAAGGGAGGGGGAGAGGCACATTGATTGGTTGCCTCCCATAGGCGGCCTGACGGGGCCAGGGATCCAGCCTGCAACTGAGGTACGTGACCTTGACCGGAATTGAACCCAAGACCCTTTAGTCCAAAGGCCAACACTCTATCCACCGAGCCGAACCAGCTAGGGCTCATCCTAATTCTTGAAAAGATTTTGCTTCCTGAGAAGACACTAGACTTGGCCCAGAGAGCAATAAACAGGCCTTATGAATCAGTGTTTTGTGCCTTTGGATAGCAGATTGCCTAATAACTCTGGATGAACTGATAAAATTGAGTTTCTGAAACTGAAATAGAGGAACAGCCTATACCTATTTGTGACCATCACCAAGTCCCTGGGAAGACCAGCTGAACAGCCAGTCCCTGCACACTCTGCTCTGGAAACCTCTCCTCCGGACGGGGCTGGAACAAGGGTAGGGTTTTCCAAAAAACAATCAAACACCAACAACCCCCACAAGCAAATAAGAGGAACTAAAAGGAAACAAATGCTAAATCACTACTCCCCGCACCCGCCCCCCCCCCCCCCCCCACACACACCCACTCACTCTCACAAGATATAAAACAAACACATGACAGAATGTGCATTTAGGAACCTAATTTTGGAGTCTAGTTAAAGGTCAGCTTGTGTGGGCACCAGCCTTGACCTGTGCCTTCTGCACCTCTCTGGGTTGGAAAAGAGAGGTGGCTTCCGGGAAGGGACATTCATACTTGGAACTGCGGGGGGGTCGGTGCTGGCTCAGTGCAGGTGGTATTGGCCTTTACCCTGGAATGGACTCTCAAGGCTCTTTCCTGCCCAGGGTAGTGCTGGCCTGATGTGTCCCTCCCCTAGAGAATGAGACCCAGGTGAGGATGGCACTGAGCTAGCTACACAGCCCCGATTTCTCCCCTAAGGCTCTGTCCCTCTGCTCCGAGCCCGCAGATACCACCCCAGCCTGTCTGGATCTCTGTGTGGTTAGCTCCTGGAAGGCCAGCCCTTGCTCTGATCCATTTCTCTTGGTTAGTTTAGCACACTCACTGGGCTGGATCGTGAATGGCCCTAAACCAGCATCCTGCCTGAGGAGTGGAAGTACCTGTTCAGTGCTTGTCTACATGGCATCAGCTCCCTCTGCCAGAGAGACTGCATTACCTTGTCCTAAGCCTGCTTTGGGGCCATGTGTCAAGTCCCTGTCTGAGGGCTGCCTCTGATTTCCCACATGTTCACATAATAAGAAGACTGAGTCTGTGAATGAATGAGACTTTATGGGTCTTTTCACCTTGTTCCCGGGGTTATTTGTCAAAAGTTTATATGGAATCTATTGTGTCAGGCACTGCGTTGAACCCTGGGGATAAAGAGCTGCCTTAGAAGACTTCTCTTGGGTTCTTACTGATGACGTACCTGTCTTCCAGAAGCCGGCCATGCCACTTCGACAGCATCAAAAGCCTTTGAAACATTAAGATAAGCATCCTTGCTTCATATTTAGATATCACTTAAAACAGACAAATGGCTAGCACAAAGCGTGCATAGAAGTGCTCCAAGAATTTCTATAAAAACCAGCTAGGCAACAGATATGCAAATGCCATGAATTTTCTGAAAGAAGGTACGTAATTAGTTAAAGGTCAGGTACCCACATGATCCATCTGGACCTCTACACTGAGATTCCTTCTGCTCACTGTACGCATACCAATTTGTGTTCTGTTCCCTCCCACTCTCTCTCCCTGCCAGCTCTTTATTCTCAGGGACACCTCCACCTGGATGACCCATTCAAATTCAACCTGTGCCAAAGAGACCCCAACACCCTCCTCCCCCAAGCTGACGCCCCTGCCTCCTTTCTTCCCTGCTCTACGACACTGTGCTTTACAGATTAAGGGCACAGTACTGACAGTTCTGGGCCTCTCCCCATGGCCACCTGGTAGGTGCTGAATAAATGTTTATTGGAGGGGGCTCCTTTGGCACCAGTTTGTTCCTGAGCTAAGATGAAACCAGCTCATTTATTGGATAACTTCTCCTGTTCTGATCTAGAATCACAAAGCTGGGTGCTGCTGGTGACTAGTAGCCAATAGATTCCAGCATTCCTTAATAAAATAAAATAAAATAAAATAAAATAAAATAAAATAAAATAATCAGAGCTCACTCTTGGAGAGTTTTAAGTTTCCTCAAGGAAGGAAAGGGGATATTAACACATCCTTCTGGATGAAGAAAGAGGACTTCACCTTGGTTTGGCTCCATGTGACTTGGCCTGTGCTGAACGATGGTTCCTCAGCAGAGCACCGAGCGAAGCTCTGAGGAGGCTGAGTCACACCAAACAAAAATGTGTTTCCAGAATTATGTGATGTGTATAGAAGTGCATAGAAAGCAAAATGGTCAAAAGGAAGAAACATAACACTAACAGGTAAATAATAAGGAAAACTGAGTGTGAGGGATATCCAGGAACTCTGCACTATCTTCAAAATGTTTCTATACATCTAATGCTGTTCTAAAAAGTAAAGTGTATTTAAAAAGTAAAAATGTCATAAAAAGTGAACTGTTAAAAGTTCAGCAGTTGCCCCCTCTCCAACACAGCTCACATCACACTCTTCCCCAGGTTGAGCACTCCTCTCCATAGAGCATCAGACTGGGGGAATGCACTAACCCCACCCTTCTGACTCCCTGTGGCGTTGCTTTGCCAAGCCCCTACCCTGTGAAGGAATCAGCTAGCTGCGGTCAGCCTGGGCCCATGTAGAGACTTCCTTGGAAGGCCCTCAATGAGGTCTGGGCAGAATCCAGGGGTGTAAGGGATGGACAGGGAGAGATTGAGTGTGTAGCTTTGGAGTGAGGGCCATTTCTCCCCCGTGCCTTGATCAGCACCACTGTTCCTGTGTAGAGCCATCTCTTCACATAGCCAAATCTTAATCAGCTTTAGCTTGACAACTCTACTGACAACTCGCTGAGATCCCCACCCCACTACAAAGGCCCACAGGCCTGTGCACCCTGTGACTTTTGTTTAGTGGCTTCAGACCCAGGACTTGTGCTAAGCTTGAATCTGTATCAACTTGGTGAACACCACTCGCCCCTACCTGGTGACTCAGAACTTGCCTGCTTCACAGAACTCGAATACTGCCAGAGACTCTTTCAGTGGCTGAGCCTAACAGGTAGCCGGCAGGAGGTGGAGGATTGTGGGATGCCTTGGGCCTTTTTGCTGACCTGTTCCAGGTTGGTGCTGTTGGAAGCCAGTTTCAGTATGCAGCTTGGTTCACTCCATAGGCACCCAGGCCCAACAAAAGAAGGTACCAACCATGGACCGATCACCCTGTAGCTGCTAACAGGTAGCCCAGGACTGGTCACAGGGAGCATCTGACATTGATCTACACTGGAGTACCTCCCAAGAGGCTCAGAAACAACACACCCAGTGGCTGGTTTCAGACCACACCAGAGCACAACTGGATTAGTTCCACTAGCAGCATACTCAAAGGCAGATTTCAGCAGACACCAGACTCTGTTGGAGCAAATTCTGCTTTGTGAGGTCGGCCCCTGCACTGCAGCGCGTACACTGTGGGCAGGGTTAATCCTCACAGTCAGCCAGCCTAAGGGGCAACCCCACCCACAGACAAGCCAACAGCAATCAACACTAAACTACAACAAGAGGGCTCAACCCACACAAGAAACATTCCTTGAGCAACTAGCTCAGGTGACCAGGGAGATTGCACCACGCAGCCCCACAGGACACCTATTACATAAGGCCACCCTACCAAAAGAGACATAACAGACCTAATACACAGAAATAAATACATAGAGGCAACCAAAATGGGGAGACAAAGAAACACGCCTCAAATGAAAGGACATAAGAAATCCCCAGAAAAAAAGAACAAAATAAAATGGAGGCAAGCAATCTACCAGATGCAGTGTTCAAAACAATCGTTATAGGATGTTCAAGAAACTTAGTGACATCTTTTACAAAGAGATATCAAGCATAAAAAATAACATAGAACCCATAAAAAAGGGAACCAGTCAGAAATGACAAATACAATATTTGAAATGAAGAGTAAATTAGAAGGAATCAATAGCAGACTAGATGAAGAAGACTATCAAATCAGTGATTTGGAAGACAAGGTAGCAGAAAACACCCAATCAGAGCAGCAAAAAGAATCAAATACAAATAATTGTAAGAAAATATTATACACATTATATGTCAACAAACTGGACCATCTAGAAAAAAACTGATAAATTCCTAGAAACATACAATTTTCCAAGACCAAATCAAGAAGAAACAGAAAATCTGAACAGACTAATTAGAACTAATAAAATTGAGGCAGTAATAATAAAAAAAAAAAACTGCCAACTAACAAAAGTCCTGGACTGGATGGCTTCACAGGTGAATTTTATCAAACATTCAAAGAAGAACTAACACCTATCCTTCTCAAAATATTCCAAAAAGTTCAAGAGGAGGGAAGACTCCCAAGCTCATTTTACAAAACCAGCATTATCCTGACCTCAAAATCAGATAAAGACACTACAAAAAAGAAAATTATAGGCCAATATCCCTGATAAACATGATGTAAAAATCCTCAACAAAGTATTAGCAAACCAAATTCAGCAAAAAATTAAAAACATCAAGCTGGATTCACTCCTGGGATGCAAGGTTGGTACAGTACTAGAAAATCAATGAACATGATATACCACATAAACAAAATAAAGAATAAAATTATATAATTAGTTCAATAGGTGCAGAAAGAACTTTTGACAGCTATTTATGATAAAAACTCTCAGCAAAGTGGGAATAGAGGTAACATATCTCAACATAATGAAGGCTATATATGACAAACCACATCTAATATCATACTGAATGGGGGAATACTAAAAGCATTTCCCTTTAGATCAGAAACTATACAGAGCTGTCCATTTTCACCACTCTTATTCAACATAATGCTTGAAGTACTAGCCACAGCAAACAGACAAGAAGAAGAAATAAAAGGAATTGAAATTGGAAAGGAAGAAGTAAAACTGTCATTATTCATAAATGACATGATACAGTATACAGAGAACCCTAAAGATTCTACCAAAAAACTACTGGAACTGATCAATAAATTCAGCAAACTATCAGGATACAAAATAAATATTCAGAAGCCACCTGCATTTTTATACACCAATAATGAACTATCAGAAAGAGAAATTAAGAAAACAATCTTTTTTTTACAATTGCGTCAAAAAAAGCAAAAACCTAGGAATAAGTTTAACCAAGGAGGTAAAAGACCTATACTCAGCCCAGCCTGTGTGGCTCAGTGATTGAGCATTGACTAATGTACCAAGAAGTCACTGGTTTGATTCCCGGTCAGGGCACATGCCTGGGTTGCATTCTCGATCCCTAGTAGGGGGCACACAGAAGGCAACCAATTGATGATGTTTCTCTCTCATTGATGTTTCTGTCTCTCTATCCCTCTCCCTTCCTCTCTCTCTAAAATTAATAAAAATATTTTTTAAAAAAGACCTATACTCAGAAAATGATAAGACACTGAAGAAATAAATTAAAGAAGGCAGGGGGTTAGGGGACTGGGTGAAAAAGGTGAATGGATTGAGAAGTACAGATTGTTAGTTACAAAATAGATGTGAAGTAAAGCTTAGGAAATCAGCCAATAATATAGCAATAACTACGTATGGTGCCAGTTGGATACTGGAAATATCAGGGGGACACTTTGTAAAGTATATGATTGTCTAACCAAATGTTATACACCTGAATCTAACACAAAATAATATTGAATGTAAACTGCAATTGAAAAAAGTATTTTTAATTAAAAAAAGAAATTGAAGAAAATACAAATAAATGGAAGAATATACTGTACTCATGAATAGGAAGAATTAATATTATACAAATGTACATACTACCCAAAGCAATCTATAGATTCAACACAATTCCTATCAAAATAACAATAGTGCCGAAACCGGTTTGGCTCAGTGGATAGAGCATCGGCCTGAGCACTGAAAGGTCCCGGGTTTGATTCCGGTCAAGGGCATGTACCTGGGTGGCGGGCACATCCCCAGTAGGAGATGTGCAGGAGACAGCTGATCAATGTTTCTCTCTCATTGATGTTTCTAACTCTCTATCTCTCTCCCTTCCTCTCTGTAAAAAATCAATAAAATATATTTAAAAAAAAATAACAATAGTATGCCTTGCCAGGGTAACTTAGTTGGTTAGAGGATTGTTAAAATACACCAAGGTTGCGGGGTTTGATTCCCAGTCAGGGCACATACAAGAAGCAACCAGTGAATGCATAAATAAGTGGAACATCAAATCAATGTTTGTTTTTTCCCCCCTCCATCTCTCCCTAAAAATCAATAAATAAATCTTTTAAAATACCAATGATATATCTCACAGAAGTAGAACAAATAATCCAAAAATTTATATGGAATCACAAAAGACCCTGAAATAGCCAAAACAATCCTGAGAAAAAAAGAGCAAAGTTATCAAACTCTGCTACAAGACCATAGTAGGCAAACAGCATGCTACTGGCATAAAAACAGACATATAGATCAATGGAACAGCATAGAGAGCCCAGGAATAAACCCAAGCCTATATGGTCAATTAACATTTGACAAAGGAAGCAGAAAGATACCATGGAGTAAAGACAGGCTATTCAGTAAACGCTACTGGGAAAATTGGACAGATTCATGCAAAAAAAATTGAAACTAGACAATCTCCTTATACCATATACAAGAATAAACTCAAAATGGACCAAATATTTAAATGTAAGGCTCAATACCCTAAAAATCCTAGAAGAAAACATAGGCAGTACAATCTCTGACATTGCTTTTAGAATTATTTTTTCCGATGTGTCTCCTCAGGTAAGGGAAATAAAAAATAAACAAACAAATGGGACTACAGAAAACTAAAAAGATTTTGCACAGCAAAGGAAACCACCAATAAAATGAAAAGACACCCACTTAATGGAAGAACATGGTGGCTTCCCTAGCCCCCTTTCCCACACTTGTCCTAATACCTGTCAGTCCCTCTAGGTCTCCTTAAAACCAACAGTCCTAATGCCATTTTCATTTGCCTGTGTCACCGCTATATCTTAAGATTCATCTCCAATTGGAATGCAAAATTTATAATAAAGGGACCTTGGTGGCTCTCTGTCTGGAGCATGTGCGTGCCTTTCCCTACCCTCTTCCCCAGGCACATTTTTTTTTTTAAGGCACATTTTTCCTTGCCTTTCTTTCTCCTAAGCTCCAAGGCCCCTTCTTTGGCCTCTGTAACTTGTTTCCTAAGCCCATTTCTTCTATGGCTTACTTCTATCTCTGTGACTTCCTGAATAAACTTTCTCTTATAGTTTAAAAAAGGATAATAATAATAATAAAAAAAAATAATAATAATCTTATCCTATGACACTTCAACTCAAAGGTATAGCTTTCCTACTATAAACAACAAAATCAACAGGAATAGCTAAGCATTTTCTGAGAAATAGAATATCTGTAGTACCCTATAAAATGGTGCCATCTGGATTTTTGGAAAGAGGTGCAAAATATATAAGGCCTGGGGGAAATCTCTTTGAGAGGCTTTGAGATTACCAGTTCACTAAAAAGAGCCCTTCCCCTGTGGGACATAGTCCTTTACTATTAGCAGGTTGTAATGTTCTTGACATCTGGTGTTCATAAGGAGAGACTGATAAAATTAATTAATGGGTTCTTATCACCTTCCCAGGCGCACCTTTTGTTTCCTGTGGTTTCCCATGACCTTGGATCCATCAGAGAAATAAAGAGCAAGATTAGCAGAGGGCCATAAATTTAAAACAGAAACACCAGTGAGAAAAGATATATGTACCCCTATGTTCATAATAGCACAATAACTAAGATTTGGAAACAGCCTAAGTGCCCATCAGCAGATGAGCGGATTAAAAAACTGTGGTACATCTACACAATGGAATACTATGCTGCGGTAAAAAAGAAGGAACTCTTACCATTTGCAACAGCATGGATGGAACTGGAGAGCATTATGCTAAGTGAAATAAGCCAGTCAGAGAAAGATAAATACCACATGATCTCACTCATTTGTGGAATATAATGAACAACATAAACTGATGAACCAAAATAGAGCCAGAGAAAAAAAATATTTTAGAATATAATAGAAGTAATTTTGTTATTTGCAGATTTTTAATATCTCCTACAACTTTTGTGATATTATACTATGTTAGTACAGTTTTGGTAATATTTTATATTTAAAATCTTTTTTCTTGAAATATTAATGTGTATTGCATGTAAATGGCTAATTATTTTGTATCTACAATCTGATAATAGATTTATTTTGTATATTGTAAAAAACATAAAATAAAATAAAGAGAAAAAAAAACCCACAATGAGATACCACCTCAAAAAAAATAAAAAAAATGGAAGCATAATTACTAATAAAACTTTTAATGATTTTAAGGAGCATTAAAAAGAAAGAAAACTTTACAAATAGTCCCTCAACTAGGTGATTGAAGTCAACGTTAACAGTGATAAGTCATGTTGCTAGTACCCTTGATATGATGTAATGAAAATGACATTTTACTTCTTTGATCCTGGCCCCCACACCCCAAACCCATCACCCCAACCTATTCATGAGGAAAACAGCCAATAAATCCCAACTGATGGACATTCCACAATATACCTGAATAGCACTCCTCAAAACTGTCGAGTTCACCAACACAAGAGAAGTCTGAGAAAATCTTACATTCTGTAGGAGGCTGAGAGATATGACAGTGACATGCAATGTGGTGTCTTGGGTACAATCCTAGACAGAAGTGAAACATTACACAAAAACAAAAACTCCAAATTAAGTATGGGCTTTAGCTAAGAATAATGTAGCAATATTGGTTCATTAGGTGTGATAAAATAACTGCAGTAATCCTATATAATAAAAGGCTAATAGGCAAATAGACCAAACGGCAGAACAACCGGAACAACCGAACAACCAGTTGCTATGATGTGTGCTGACCACTAGGGGGCATGTGCAGAACATGGTGGGTGTCAGCTGTGGTGGGATGGTGGAGCAGGTGAGTGGGGGCGCCAGACCAAGGCGGGGCACTGGTTGCTGTCATCGGGGCGAGCCTCTGGTGCTTACTGAAAATTCTTTGCTTCTGTGTGCAGTGTCCCCGCCTGTGCTCACACCTGCTGCCAGTGCTGGATCCGTGGCTCGCACTGGCTGCGCGCAGCCAGCACTGATCCCAATTGCTCAGAGTCGTCAGTAGGTGTGAGCGGCAGCTGCCGGCCCCAATCGCCCCCTGAGGGCTTGTTCACTTCCCCCTGCTCCTGAGGGGTGATCAGGGCAGCAGCCACCACTCGCACCCACTGACTGCATCGGCCCCACTAGCACCTGCAGCTGGCACTGGCCCCAATAGCTTCATGCTGTCAGTGGATGCAAGCAGGGCTGGCACCGTCAGCACATGGGAGTGGTGGCAGTGGGAGCAGGGCTGCTGGCAGAGAGGGGACGGGGGCCCACAGCAGGAGGGCCTGGGTGGTGGTGCAGAGGATGGACCGAGACCCACCCCTTTGCCCACTGTAGCCTTGCGGCCCACAGTTCCTTTCAAGGTGCACAAATTCATGCAGTGGGCCCCTAGTCTATATAATAAAAGCCCAAGTGACCGTTATGGCGGAACGACCTGAATGACCAGTCGCTATGATGTGCACTGATCACCAGGGGGCAGACACTCAATGCAGGATCTCCCCCCTGGTGGTCAGTGCCCTCCCACAGGGGGAGTGCCGCTCACCCAGAAGCTGGGCTCACAGCTGGCGAGTGCAACAGCGGTGGCGGGAGCCTTTCCGCCTCTGCAGTATCAATAAGGAGCAGCGAGCCGAGCAGTAAAAAGCGAGCAGGCGGGTGGTAAGGAGCGAGGGATCCTGGATTGCGAGAGGGATGTCTGACTGCTTGTGTAGGCCCGATTCCCTCTTGGGCCTAAGCCAGAAGGTGGACATCCCCCGAGGGGTCCCGGACTGCAAGAGAGTGCAGGCTGGACTGAGGGACCCCTTCTCCCCCCAGTGCACAAATTTTGTGCACCAGGCCTCTATGTAAGCAGAAGAAACAGGGTGTGAAAGTATATGGGAATTCTGTATCATCCTTGTAATTTTTCTATAAATCAAAAAATATTTTAAAGTAAAAAATTATTTTAAAATATATATATATGAGTGAAATGGGTAATGGGGGATGGGTAAAGGGTTGAAACTTCCAGTTATAAAATAAATAAGCCTGAGATGTAATGTGGTGATTATAGTTAATAACACTGTACTGCATATTTGAAAGTTTCTAAAGAACTATACACACATCATATATATATATATATATATATATATATATATATATATATATATATATACACACATACTTATATGTGTGTGTATATACATAGTTGTAGAAAAAGAATAGGAGAAAAATATAAAAAAGTTAATAGCAGATAATTTTTAAACTTTTCTTTTTCATTAAATGTTCCTTAATGAATATGTATTACTTTGAACATTAAAAAGCTGTCATTGTTTTTTCCAGACTTATTCAAATAAAACTGACAATTAAAAATTATATATATTTAAGGTATACAATTTGGTATACATATACATTGTGAAATATTCACCACAATCAAGCTACTTAACATTATCTATCACCTCACATAGTTACCATTTTCTTTTCTTCTTCTTCTTTTTTTTATAACATTTTTTAAAGATATATTTTTATTGATTTCAGAGAGGGAGGGAGAGGGAGAGATAGAAACATCAATGATGAGAGAGAATCATTGATCGACTGCCTCCTGCATACCCCACACTGGGGATTGAGCCTGCAACCCGGGCCTGTGCCCTGACTGGGAATCGAACGGTGACCTCCTGGTTCATAGGTCGACGCTCAACCACCGAGCCACACCAGCTGGGCACCATTTTCTTTTCTTAATATCTACCTCCTAGCAAACTTTAAGTGTACAATACAGTGAGTATTATTAACTACACTATAGACATATTGTTGTACATTAGATCTTCAGAACTTATTCATCTTACATAACTGCAATGTTGTACCCTTTGACCAACATCTTCCTATTTCCCTCTCCCTCAACTTTTTTTTAACTTAAAAAAAGAAAATAGCCCTAGCTGGTTTGGTTCAGTGGATAGAGCGTCGGCCTGTGGACTGAAGGGTCCCAAGTTCGATTCCAGTCAAGGACACATACCTTGGTTGTGGGCACATCCCCAGTTGGAGGTGTGCAGGAGGCAGCTGATCAATGTTTGTCTCTCATCGATGTTTCTGACTCTCTATCCCTCTCCCTTCCTCTCTGTAAAAACATCAATAAATATATATATATAGTTTTATTGCTTAAAGTATTACAAAGGGTATTACATATGTGTCCTTTTTTCCCCCCGCCCTTGACAATCCCTGGCCTCCCTTACCCCCCAATGTCTCATGTCCATTGGTTATGCTTATATGCATGCATACAAGTCCTTCAGTTGATCTCTTACCCCGCTCCCTCCTGCCCCCCAACCCTCCCTGGCCTTCCTTCTGCAATAAATATATTTTTAAAAATTAAAAAAAATCAATGGGATCAATAAAAATATGTTTTTAAAAAATCAATGGGAAAATATCCTCAGGTGAGGATTTTTTTAAATTAAATCTTTATTGTTCAGATTATTACATTTGTTCCTTTTTTTTTCCCCCCATAACTCCCCTCCTCCCAGTTCCCGCCCCACCCTCCGCCCTCACTCCCCACCCACTGTCCTCATCCATAGGTGCACAATTTTTGTCCAGTCTCTTCCCACATCTCCCACACCCCTTTCCCCCCCAAGAATAGTCAGTCCATTCCCTTTCTATGTCCCTGATTCTATTATAATCAACAGTTCATTCTGTTCATCAGATTATTTATTCACTTGATTCTTAGATTCACTTGTTGATAGATGCATATTTGTTGTTCATAATTTGTATCTTTACCTTTTTCTTCCTCTTCCTCTTCTTAAAGGATACCTTTCAGCATTTCATATAATCCTGGTTTGGTGGTGATGAACTCCTTTAGCTTTTCCTTATCTGTGAAGCTCTTTATCTGACCTTCAATTCTGAATGATAGCTTTGCTGGATAAAGTAATCTTGGTTGTAGGTTCTTGGTATTCATCACTTTGAATATTTCTTGCCACTCCCTTCTGGCCTGCAAAGTTTCTGTTGAGAAATCAGCTGACAGTCGTATGGGTATTCCCTTGTAGGTAACTGAGTTTCTTTCTCTTGCTGTTTTTAAGATTCTCTCTTTATCTTTTGCTCTTGGCATTTTAATTATGATGTGTCTTGGTGTGGTCCTCTTTGGATTCCTTTTGTTTGGGGTTCTCCGCGCTTCTTGGACCTGTAAGTCCATTTCTTTCACCAGGTGGGGGAAGTTTTCTGTCATTATTTCTTCAAATAGGTTTTCAATATCTTGCTCTCTCTCATCTTCTGGCACCCCTATAATTCTGATGTTGGTACGCTTGAAGCTGTCCCAGAGGCTCCTTACACTATCCTCGCATTTTTGGATTCTTTTTTCATTTTGCTTTTCCGGTTGGATGTTTTTTGCTTCCTCGCATTTCAAAGCATTGACTTGATTCTTGCGCTCCTCTGGTCTGCTGTCGGGCGTCTGTAAAATATTCGTTATTTCAGTCCGTGTGTGCTTAATTTCTAGTTGGTTCCCCAATATAAGATCGAGGGTCTTATTAGTTTTCGTGTAGATCTCATTAAGTTTATCGGCAGCTTCTAAACAGTTCTTGAGAGACCTTAAAAGTGTGGTTCTGAACTCTATTTCTTCCATTGATAATTTTGTCCTGTTTCTTTGTCTCCGCATTTTGTTATGCTTCCTTGGTGCACCCCCTAGTGGTCTTTGTTCGCAGTCTTATAGATAAATCTTGATTGTTGTAGCTAATTCCAGGGAGGGTTTGACCTCCAGGCCAAGTGGCTATGAGAATCAGCTGTGTCAGCGGTGAGAGAACTTCTGTCCTCTAGGGAGGTGCTAATCTAGCCTTTGCCTGAGGCTATCCGGCAAATGCCTCTGTGCAGGGCTTGGGTAGGGCGGGTCGCACAGGATCAACAGGGTGGGCCAGAGAGAGCAGTTATGGCGGCTCTCAGTCCTGTCCCAAGGGGCTCTGCCTCTCTGAGTCCCAGCACCCACTGCAAAGCTCGGAGAGAAAGCTGCACTCGCTCTGACCGAAGCCAGACAGTCCCGCTTCTCCCGTTTGAGTCTGGGTCCCTAAAGACTCGCCCGGATCTGGTGCTCAGAGTCTGCGACTCCCTCCCGAATGAAAACAACAGCCGCGCCCTCCGCCGCCAGCCCGCTCCATGCACTCCGCACCTCAGAATTTGACTTCAGCACTGCGCCTCCTCTGAGTGTCCGTGTGCGTTTCTCTTTCCTCCTAGTTGTAGGACTTCCACTCAGCCAGCGTTCCTGTGGTTCTGGGTGATGTCCCTTCCGTTTTTTGGTTTCACTTTTGAAGTAGTTGTTCAAAGCAGCAAACTCCGGCGTTAACCTATGCCGCCATCTTGGTTCTCCCTCAGGTGAGGATTAAAAACAAAACAAAACAACAACAACACAAAAAGAAAATGAGTATTTGTTTAAAAACTAACTTTGGCTCTCTCCTTTAGTTATATCTACTTCTACTATATAGTAGGATATATTGCTTTATCCTATGTTGACCATAATACAGATAATAAATAATAGACAGCTAACGCATACTGAGCACATACAAGTTGTCACACATTGTGTGTATATTGTGTCAATCAATTTTCATAATAACTCAATGAAGTGGGCACTGGTGTAATCATCACACCCATTTCACAGCAGGGAAAACTGAGAGTGATTAGGAACTTGCCCAACTGGTAAGGGGTAGAGTCAGAATTTGAATCCAGGCCTGTTGACTCTGAAGCCATGTTGACCTTTGCTCTGATGAAACCCGGAGCCTGAGGGCTGATGGTGTTGGTTAGTAGCCAAGGTTCAGAGTAATGGCAGAGGAGTAGGTGATCAGGTCCGGAGCGTCTCTGCCTGGCAGCCACACAGGCCACACACCCCTTTGGGCCCAACCACCAGTCCAGCTCTGAGGCTGGGTGAAGCCTTTCCTTCCCTCCTTAGCAGGAGAGTGTATGAGGGGAAATGGGGCCATTGTTGACAGGGTCACTGCATAACATTCACAGTTGTGAGTGGCACTCCCCGGAGCCATGCAATGCAGAGGTCTGGTGGCTGGTGGCTGGTGGCTGGTGGCAGTCTGTGAGATAAGGGAGGGCTGTCCCAAGTGAGGGGGTGGAAGGGATGCAGTCTCAGGCGACCTGGGCTTGGGCGGGACAAGTGAACCCAGGTTTCCCAACCACTGACTCCCCTGTGCCCCAGTGTGTGTGCTCCCACAGCTTCCCCGTGGTTGAAGCCAGGGACCCAGGACAACCCCAGACACACGGCCACCGTGGGGAGAGCAGTCCCACTCCGGAACCTACACTAGCACTGTGAGTGCCAACTTAACCATAATGAGAAGGAAAACAGAGCTCTGCCCACCACACGGCTGGCATCTCAAGCCTTCGCTAACATGTTCTCAAGCATCATACCATTTGCCTTCACTGAGGAACAATAATGAAAAGTCACATGTAACTCAATAAGGAGCTATTGAGGAAGGGGGCCGTGACCGCCTCACACACAGGGTCCAGCTTATGAGGCTCTGGGAATTTTCCTAAGGTTTCAGTACCAGGAAAGGCTGTCCTCCTGATCAATTGGGTTGTTTTATTTTTGACACAATTTTGATGACTTTTTTTTTTTTAACAGAAGTATAACACACTAAAGTACAAAACCTGAAGTGTACAACTTTTTTTTTTAATATATTTTATTGATTTTTTACAGAGAGGAAGGGAGAGAAATAGAGAGTTAGAAACATCGATGAGAGAGAAACATCCATCAGCTGCCTCTTGCACATCTCCTACTGAGGATGTGCCCGCAACCCAAGTACATGCCCTTGACCGGAATCAAACCCGGGACCTTTCAGTCCGCAGGCCGATGCTCTATCCACTGAGCCAAACCGGTTTCGGCTGAAGTGTACAACTTTTGAATTGCTCATACATACACGCTCTCGCCTCCTGGCTCGCGGCGGAGAACATTACAGCACCCAGGAGCCTCCCTCTCGTCCCTCTCAGTCAACGCCCTCCTCCCAGGAGTCGCCACAGTTCAGTCATCCCAGGTTTGCTTTTAAAGCACAGGCGCCGCGGGGACTCTGGCTCCTGTCGTGTTTCTTTCTCGGCTGTAGCCCCAGGAAGTCAGAATCAATTCTGGGGCCCAACTCCAGCAACTGTGCAGGACTTCAAGGCGTGCATTTTCGAGATAGGGGCCCTTCCCGCCTTGTTTTATCTTCCGTTCCTGTCATCTTCAATGGGGCCGAATGGTTAAAACAACCGTGGAGGAGCCAGTCCAACCTTCTGCATTGCCATTAACCAACGGCGTGATCTAAGCCAAGATGCTTAACCTCATTTAGTCTGTGTTCTTATCTATGAGATAAGAGTACCTACCTCACAGGATTGTTCCAATGAATAATAAAGTAATCTATGTAAAACAATTAGCCCAGTTATACAGTTTGTCATAGTACTCAATAAGTGGTAGCCAAGATGAGAATTTAAAACTTGTATTGTTCTCCGTTGCCACCTCAAACCCACCTTTGCAATGATACAGGGATAAAAACGAGTATGAAGATAAAACTCTCAGGTGTTCCAGACTTTGCCCATGCCCCTGTCAGACAAACACAGAGGAAACTGGGAATGTAATCAGAAGGGTGCCTGTTAGGATGGATTTAGGACAAGAGAAATTAGCTGAAGATTCACTGAGGTGAAAGAGACCTGCCTTACCCAAGGTCATGCCCTCCTGATGGAAGAGTTTATCCCAGCTCAAGAGCTTGTCATTTTAGGACCAGCTGAGGCCTGTGTTACACCTGCCACCCCGGCCAACCTGCTGCCCTCCCTCCTGACATGGGTAAATTCAGAGGGCGTTTCTAATCAACTCCTGTGCACGCAGTTCCCTCTGGGTCTGTCTCCCAGACACCCTACCTGCAACAGTTGTAAGCTTTGATTATTAAGTGGCCCCACTTCTGACAGTCTAATGGGCACGTACCCTCCTAGTGCCCTGACAGGGCGCTGTCTCCTCAGGGATGCCTCGAGACTTGGTCATCTATAGAAGCTCATCGAAGTTAGCTTCTCTGTTAGGAAACAGAGAAATCCTAATGTTTCCTCCAACACTGACGGAATGAAAAAAAAATTAAGAAATCCTACAAACCAGTTAAGAGGAACAATCCAAATCATGCTTCTCAGAGGCACTTGGTATTGAAGTTGCTTCCTCCTGAAAGGCTCTTTAGTCAAAAGTGGGATTTTTTGTTTCCCCCGTGAGGTCTCAAGTTAAGCAAAAAAGGAAAAAACCCACTGTTTGTTCTAAGTAAGAAAAGGTTCAAAAATCTTCAAGGCTCATGAAGATTGTAAATGTTAGTAATAATGAATTTCTTAATGAAGCCCTAACTTCAGGGATTTGAGCAGAAAGGGAACACACACAGAGGTGTCAAATCCAGCTGGCGAAATGAAACTTAAAGCCTCCCCCCTTCCCACCCCCTTTAATTTAATCCTCACCCCAGACTATTTTTTCATTGTTTTTTGTTTTGTTTTTTTTTTAGAGAGAGAGAATGGAAGAGAAAGGGAAAGACAGAGAAAAATATCAATGTGAAACACATCGATTGGTTGCCTCCTGCACACGCCCCAACCAGGGTCCTGGTCGTGCCCAGGGGGAGAAGAGCCTGCAACCAAGGTACGTGCCCTTGACCAGAATTGAACCTGGGACCCTTTGGTCTACAGGCCAACACTCTATCCACTGAGCCAAACCGGCTAGAGCTTAACCCTTAAAAACACATGAACTCATGCTTGTTTTCCTGGGTAAGTTGCAGGCCACTGATTCAGGTGTGGATATTAAAAAGAATGCAGGCCACTGATCCAACTATAGGGGATTTAACAAGAATGCATCTATAGTGGTTCATTCGGGAGGAGTTGGTTAATACAATAAATCTTGTGGGACTCAGGGGCAACTATTCTAGATTTTCAAAGAGGGTCCTCAGAGGCCCTTGACCCAGTTTATGATTGTGCACACATAAAGTGTGAATGCGTCTTCAAATGTATATTTTACCACTTTGGGGGGTGCACAGTACAATAGTTATTTACCTGGGAAAATTTTTTCCCAAAATATTATTGGGGGTGCAGGGCAGGTGCTAGTAAGTGGAGGAGTAGGTGAGAGAAGCGATCCTCTCCGTGGAAATGGTTCACTTTCCTCTGGTCTATGTTGCCAGTTTTAGCTTCATGTAGTTTTAGAAGAATCTGGTGTTGGATCTATTGACCAAGTTCATCATGATTACCTATTGTCAGATGAGAAATGTTCTGATTTCCAACTGACACCGTGCGTGATGGACACCAAGTTTCACGCATTAAACTATCCTAGCCACCAAGATTATACTGGCTTTATTTTGATATAACATAATTTTATTATTTTTTCAACTCCCCACCAGAATCACATATTTGTTCACTTTACTTCTATGTGACCTAGAATGTGCTTATGACTTAAATAGGTTACCATATGACCATTCCTCTGTACATATACTTTATTAAATATCAAAGTAGCTTTTCTTTTTTCTTTTTTAATCCTCACCCAAGGATGTTCTTTATTGATTTAGAGAGAGAGAGGGAAGGAGAGAGAGAGGGAAACATTGATGTGAGAGAGAAACATCAATCTGTTGCCCCCAACCTACGTATGTGCCCTGACTGGGAATCAAACCCACCACCATTTTGGTGTACAGGATGATGTTCCAACCAACTGAGACATCTGTCTGGGACAAAGTGGCTTTTCTTTTTTAAGGATCTATTGGTCTGCAGTGTCTCTACCTCAGTTTCCTTTTATTGGTTATTTAAGAAATATTTTTAGGGCAGCTGGTATAGTTCAGTGGATTGAGTATCATCCCATGCACCAAAAGTTCTCTGGTTCAATTCCCGGTCAGGGCACATGCCCAGGTTGTGAGCTTAATCCACGGTGGGGGATGTGCAGGAGGCAGCTGATCGATGTTTCTCTCTCTCTCTCCCTCTCCCTTCCTCTCTCTGAAATCAATAAAAACATACTGGAAAAAAAAGAAAAATATTTTTAGTTTTATGCCCATAATTCTATTTACTTGCCTACTCAGTTCCCTTGAGCATCTGAACCAGGAAGAGAGATCCTTAGCGGCCATCTCATTGCTCCCTTTAATGTGCCGATGCACAAACCCAGGTCCAGAGTCCCTTTGAAGAGAGAGGGGTGGTGGCTGATATAAATTCTAGAAATATTATTTTTGTTGTAAAGTTAACAGTGTCTACTTTTTTTCTTCTGATGATTTTTTAGTAATAGCATCGTCTTACATAGTTACAGCGAGACTTGGAATTTAACTGAATGGGGCAAAGTTTGCCAAACACAACCCAAGGAAGGATAAGATCAGAAAGAGGACCAGGCTGCAGCAGAAGGCCGGGGCTTCATGCCTTGTTCTCACTTGGAATTTAATCTGTTATAGTCATATTGTTAGTAATTTTTTAATAGTAACATCCTTGCCCATCTGGCGTGGCTCAGTGGTTGAGCGGTGGTCTATGAACCAGGAGGTCACAGTTCCATTCCCAGAGCACACGCCTGGGTTGCAGGCTCGATCCCCAGTGTGGGGCATGCAGGGGGCAGCCGATCAAAGATTCTCTCTCATCATTGATGTTTCCACCTCTCTCTCTTGCTCCCTCTCCCTTCCTCTCTGAAACGAATCCTATCTAATAAAACAGAAACATGGTAATTGGCGTACGACCGCTACCCTTCCCATTGGCTAATCAGCGAGATATGCAAATTAACTGACAGCCAAGATGGCGGCCGGCAGCCAGGCAGCTGGAAACTAACATGAGGCTTGCTTGCTTCAGTGATGGAGGAAGCCAAAGCTTCCCCGCCTGCCTTGCTGGCCTCTCAGCTGCACTCCAAGCAACTATGTTACAAAAATAGAAGCTAAACAAGACCCCAGGCTTCAGCCAGCAGGACCGCAACATTGTTTCAAATACAGAAGGGTAAACAAAGGCCAGAAACCTGCTTTCAGCAGTGGAAGTCTCATAGCTGGAGCCGAGCCTCAGAGCTAAAGCTGGCTCAGAATGAAAAAAAAAGGAAAAAAGGACAGGTTGGGAGCTTCAGTCACCTGTCAGCCTGAAAACGGCCCTCAGCCCCTCACCCAGGCTGGCCAGGCACCCCAGTGGGGACCCCCACCCTGATCCAGGACACCTTTCAGGGCAAACCAGCCAGCCCCCACCCATGCACCAGGCCTCTATGCTATATAGTAAAAGGGTAATATGCCTCCCAGCACCGGGATCAGTGGAGCAGTGAGGCCTCCTGGCACCGGGATCAGCATGACAGGGGGCAGCAACTAAACCCCCCTGATCGGCCCTGCTCTGTGTGTGACAAGGTGCGGTGCCCCAATCCCGCCCCCCCCGCCCCCCACGGGCCCTGCTCTGTGTGTGACGGGGTAGAGCCATAACCTCCCCATCAGCCCTGCCCTGAGTGTGACAGTGGCGGCACCCCAACCCCCTGATCCGCCCTGCTCTGTGTGTGACAAGGGGCGGTGCCCCAACTCCCCTATCGGCCCTACTCTGTGAGTGACGGGGGGAGCTCCTCAACCCCCTGATCAGCTCTGCTCTGTGTGTGACAGGGGGGAGCTCCCCAACCCCCTGATCGACCCTGCTCTGTGTGTGACAGGGGGCGGCGCCCCAACTCCCCAATCAGCCCTGCTCTGAGCCCGACCAGGGGCTGCACCTAGGGATTGGGCCTGCCCTCTGCCACCTGGGAGTGGGCCTAAGCCAGCAGGTCGTTATCTCCCGAGGGATCCCAGACTGCGAGAGGGCACAGGCCAGGCTGAGGGACCCCCTCTCCCCCCCGAGTGCACAAATTTTTGTGCACCGGGCCCCTAGTAAAATTATATTTAAAAAAAAAAAATGAGCCCTAGCTGGTTTGGCTCAGTAGATTGAGCATTGGCCCTCGGACTAAAGGGTCCTGGGTTTGATTCCTGTCAAGGGCACGTACCTTGGTTGCTGGCTCGATCCCCAGTCCTGGGGTCAGGGTGTGTGTGGAAGGCAACCAATTCATATGTCTCTTTCACATGGATGTTTCTCTCTCTCTCTCTCTCTCTCTCTCTCTCTCTCTCTCTCTCTCCCCCCCTCCCTTCCACTATCTCTAGAAATCAATGGAAAAACATCCTTGGGTGAGGATTAAATAATAATAAAAATAATAAATAAATAAATGCCAAGCGGCTAACAACACACACACTGCTGGGGTCCAACCCCAGCAGGTCCAGGGGTCCCCAAAGGTGTGGAGGGAGTCGGCAAAGAAGGAATGACATGGAGACAGCGTTCAGTTGATCAGCAGCCTAGCTAGGATCTCTAGCCAGGATCTCCAGCCAAGTTCTGGTCTGGATCTCCAGCGAAGTTCTGGTGTTTATTGTCTTGTTACATCCGTATTTATACCAGTTGATTTTAATCCTGTCAATTTCTATTGCAAAGGTTAGGGCGTTTCTTATCTCCATTCCAGGGAGTAAAGATTATATAGCTTAAGGGTGATTGTTCGTAGTTAAAGTGATTAACTACCCGCCTGGCACTTAGTTAAGGAGTTTTATCCCCTCCCTGACTTCAGGGAAAAATCCCTACCTGGGGAAACAACCTTTCTTGGAGAGGTGACCTTGGTTAAAACACACAGCGCTAAGGGGAGCAAACATATTAAGAACAGTATGCTATATACGCCAGGTCCCTTGAAACATATGCTGTGCAGATGTTTCTTTCCTGCAGCGACTGTGTCAAGCAGCAAGGATGGACCGGCTTCCGGCAACACACAAAGAGTGGTGTGTGGCGTGCACGAGGCTGGCTTCATTCCTGGCGGCGGAGACAACCAGGGCTGGGCCAGCTGAGGAAGTCCCAGGCTCCGGGGGCACTTCTCCAGGGAAGAGCCAGAAACAAAAACGCCCTCTTCCTGCTGGGACTATGGAGTCCGGAGTCCCTCGCTCTGGAGCCTTTTAATAAAATGCTCCGTGCTCAGCGGCTGGGGGTGGGGGGTGGGGGGGCTGGAGAGCGGTGCCCTGTGGAGGCTGGAACAGATGACCTCCATGGAATGAGCAGAGACAGCCCCATTCACACCATAAATAAGCCCGTTCTTATCTCTCCCGTCTCCAAATTTTTTAGTCCAAAAGTATAGTCCCCACGTCCCTTTCCCTCTAGGCTTTTTGAGGAGACGTGTGTTTGTGTAATGAGAGCTTAGGTCAAGGAAGTTTGGTCCCTCTCCAAAACACTGAGGGAAAAATGAGCTGATTGTAAATGACCCAGCAGTTCTGGCCCCGAGGGCACAGGCCATCCAGTCCTAGGGACCCGTGGTCCCCAGTGTGGACACAAGCCCTGTCCACATAGCACATGCCTGTGGGGCTTTTGCCGGAAATTTCATGAGAGGAAGTTGATCCGCAGGGGATAGGTTGGTAACTTCCTCCTGTGCATCTGCTAACATTTCACCACTCTTCCAGTCTTTTAAAAAAATGTATATATTTGTATTTGAGACAGAAGGAAGAGAGAGTTAGAAACATCAATGATGTCAGAGAATAATTGATCAGCTGCCTCCTGCACACCCCACACTGGGGATTGAGCCTGCCTGGGGATTGAGCCTGCCTGGGAATTGAGCCTGCCTGGGGATTGAGCCTGCCTGGGGATTGAGCCTGCCTGGGAATTGAGCCTGCCTGCGGATTGAGCCTGCCTGCGGATTGACCCTGCCTGCGGATTGACCCTGCCCGGGAATTGAGCCGTGACCTCCTGGTTCATAGGTCGCTGAGCTACACCAGCCGGGCCACTCTTCCAGTCTTTATCTAAGCCAGAAACCATTGTCTCCATATCAGGGAAAGAATTCTCTGCATCAGGAAAATTCATTGCAATGCCACTTCGAGCATTACCACATCTCTTTATTTTAGGTCTTTATTTCTCTCTCTGCCAAGTCATTCAAGGACCTGAGGGTTATCTCACACTCCAGAGACCTGTCCCTGGTTCTCAAACTGGCCTTTAAAGCAGACACTGACTTGTGCCCCAAAGACAGAACAATGGGTTCAAACTCTGACATGGGGAAGTATAGACAAAACTGGAACTTTGATTAGAATATCTATAGAACTATCCCTCATATCTTCCCAATGGATTCTTTCCTTGATGGTTAAATTTGCAAGTGTTTCCCACAGGCCCTCTCCCAGGATTAAACTAATCTTTAGCTACATCCCATTCTTTCTGGGAAGTTTAATAGCTCTGGAGCAGTGTTGTTCAATAAAGTATCATGCAGTTCACACATGCAATTTTAAATCTAGTAGCCACAGACCTAGCCAGTTTAGCTCAGTGAATAGAGCATCAGACTTCGGACTGAAGGGTCCCAGGATTCCAGTCAAGGGCACATGCCCAGGTTGTGGGTTCAATTCCTAGTTGGGGGCGGGGGGGGGGGGGAATGCAAGAGGCAGCCAATCGATGATTCTGTCACATCATTGCTGTTTCTATCTCTCTCTCCCTCTCCCTTCCTCTCTGAAATCAATAAAAAATTTTAAAAAAATATCTAGTAGCCACATTTAAAACACACACGCAAGCCCTGGACAGTGTTCTCGGTGGTTAGAGCATCGGCCCGTGCACAGAAGGATCACCAGTTCGACTCCTGGTCAAGGGCACATACCTGGGTTGCAGGTTCAATCCCTGCCCCAGTTGGGCATGTGCAGAAGGCAACCAATTGGGTGTGCCTCTCTCACATCTCTCTCTCTCTCTCTCTCTCTCTCTCTCTCTCTCTCTCTCTCTCTCTCTCTCTCTCTCCTCTCCTCTCCCCTCCCTCCCTCTCATCCACGCTCCCAAAAAATCAATGGGAAAAATTGTCCTTGAGTGAGAATTAACAACAACAAAAAAAAAAAAAAGAAAGAAAGAAAACACAAGAAGAAACAGGTGAAATTAATTTTTAAAAATATGTTATTTCACCAACATATCCAAAATATTATAGTTTCAATATGTAATCAATATAACATTAACAAGATATTTTATATTCTTTTTGTCATACGACGTCTCAAAATCTGGCATGCATCTCACACTTGCAGTGTGTCTCGATTCAGAGTAGCCACATCTCAAGTGTTCCCTGCAACCTGAGGCCAGTGTTACTATATGAGACGACACAGGCTTAGAGGGCCAAGTCTGACTTCACAGCTTGACCTTCCAGGTCCTTCAAAACTTGACCTGCACTCACCGATCAGGCATATTTACGTGAACACAGAAAAGGGATCTTAGAGAATTTCCCTCATTTTACATCTGACCCCATGTGAGCCTAGACACAGAGACCTGCTTAAGGTCACACAAGTATTTAGTGGCCACACCAAAGCTTTCCTGACTTCTAGAACAAGTGGAACTGTTTGAGCCAGTTAAGTGAAGTACAGTCACCTAGAAAAAAATGATGCTGGGAGAACTAACTAACTCCTCTGCTCTGCTGGGGGTTTGGGGTGACCCCAACTTCTCAGAATAGTCATCCCCACGGCCAGCCCATGACTGCTCGTTGGCAGGGCAGGCTGACCTTGGATGGCGATGGGGGAAGTTGCCCTGAACTCTGCATGCCACAGGGCTTTTAGAAGGTCACTCTGGCAAACCCGGGGCTCCACAGAAGATGCATCACCAACTCTCTGCTCCAGGTAAACTCAAGACAAGCCGGGGTCTCCTATGTGCCCCCATCTGTTGGACCCAACCAGAGAAAGGGAAATGGAAGTGACATCTGGATGTGCAGAAGGCAGGAATCAGGTGGAGAGGCCCCAGGGCCAGGCATCTCCAGCAGGCAGAAGGGAGGCAAACAGCACCTCCACATGCCCTGGTCTCAGACCAGGAGGGCCGGTGAGGTCCTGGCTGCAAAGGGGCCCAAACCCCTCCACGTGGACACGCCTTCAAGTACCTGTTTCAGTGGCCTGTCCCAAAGCTCCTCAGACTTCAGTGCTCACCGGAATCCCCTGGGGATCTTGTTGAAATGAAGATTCTTCTCGGTAGGTTTCGGGTGGGGCCTTCCTAACCAGCCCCCAGGGGACGGTTACTGCTGGTCCAGGGACCACACTTAGTAGCAAGGTAAGTGGCCAGTGACTGAGGAGACCCAGTCAGGCTGGATACAGCTAGAATATGTCTCCCCGCAGCGAGTTACGGAGCTAATCATGACAGCTAACTCCAACAACGAGTAACCACAGCTAGAGCCCTTCCACTAACTCATTTACTCTTCACAATAGCCCTACGAGTTGGTGACGATCATTATGTTGCCTGTTTGCAGATGAAGAAACTGAAGCACAGAGAGGTTAGGTGACTTGCCTACAGCTGGTAAGTGATGAGCTGGAATTTGGACCCAGGGGAGTTCTGCACATTAGGCGAGTGGTCTCGACAGACGCCGAGGCTGGTGTGTATTGTCTCAGCTAAATGATGACAAATACGTCTGTGGTGTATTAGCAGAATCCTTTCAAATTGTGATGAGCTCTCCAAAGTTTGTTTCAAAATACATGTAAGTATGCCCCTCTCCAATCTTGGCTCATGAAGTATCTTTTATCTTCAAACAACTTCAAAGTTTGTTTGTATTTTTAAAAAATAAAAGTTTAGTTTCTTAAGAATTCTGAAAGGGTATTGAAAGTAATCAGTATGGGCTTAAGGAATTTTATCTTTAACTTCCTCACTGTGGGGGACAGGGCCTATGCTTCAAACATTGTTGATTTGTCTTCTCTTTGTTTGGGGGGAGGCAGGGCTGTGTCATCCTGTTGGGTGGGGAGTTGGGGGGGGCGCGGATTCTCCTTTGTTTTCTGTTTGATCCATGGCCATTTAAAAAAATTTTTTTTAATCTTCACTGCAGGATATTTTTTTCTATTGATTTTTTTTTTTAGAGAGAGAGTAGAGGGAAGGGAGGTGGAGAGAAAGAGAGAGAGAGAGAGAGAAAGAAAGAAAGAAAGAAAGAAAGAAAGAAAGAAAGAAAGAAAGAAAGAAAGAAAGAAAGAAAGAAAGAAATTGGTTGCCTCCCACATGTGCCCAGACCAGGGTGGTGCCCTTGATCCTCAACCCTTCAGTCCGAGAGCCAACACTCTAACCACTGAGCAACACGGGTCAGGGCTGATCCATGGCCATTTGTAGTTATGAGAGGAGCTGAGGGGTGCAGGGGCTGAGTGCTAGTCCAAGGAGCCAGTTAGCTGGGTCCTGTCCTGCTCTGCCCTAAGTAGCTGTGTGACCTGGTCAGCTCACATCCCTTCTCAGGGTTAAGTTTCTTTGTGCCATGAAGGGACTGGCCAGGTTCTCTGAAGTGCTCGCGTGAGGCCTGTTCTTTTTTGAGGGTTCCTGATCTTTGTCAGGGTTTTCCCTTTAGCTGCTGATTTTCTGTACAATTGACTGTTCTCATTGTCAAGATGATCAGTATCCCCCCTCCCCCAAAAAAAGGTGCGGGGGAAGAGGGGTCCCTAGAGAAGGCCTGAAACAAAGGTGAGAAATTCTTTGGTGAAAAATCTTAATACTGATCCTGGTTCCCTCTCAGGGATCTGGGTCCCTTTGACTTGTCCCCAACACTCATACGTCCTTCCTCTTTGGAGCCCAATCACCTGGGTATTTTGTAAGCTGCTTGACTTCTGCTAACTCCCACTTCTAGGCCTGGCTTACATTCCCTCACCAGCTCCCTGTGGCCCCTCAACCAAGTCCACTCTTCTTATCCTCGCTCCAGGCCCCCAGTGTTCTGCCTATGTTCCTCCAGATACCGCCCCACCTCTCAGGTCTCCGTGAGCGGCCCCTTTAACCTGTCACCTCCTTCTTGCCTCTGTGCCTTTTCATGTGCTATCCTACGGCCTGGCATGCCCTTCCTCCCCCTGACAGCCTAGCAAACTCCTACTCATCCTTCAAGACCCTCCTCAGGGGTGTTTTCTGAGAAACCTTTAAGATCCGCCTGGATAAGACAAAGCATCCATCCTTCATGCTCCACTGAATCCCATGCTGATCAGAACGAGCTTTCATTTTAAGTTTGGGTGCTCTCATCGACAAGTAACAGAACACCTGTCTATAGTGGCTTCAATAATAGAAACATTTCATTCTTGCTGACAACTGATGGTGGACTCTTCAGGGTTGGTTCAGCAGCTCAACTCTGTCACCAAGAACACAGGCCCCTTCCCTTCTGTCATCCTGAGCACATGGGGTCTGTCTGGCCTCATGGCCATGAGGTAAGGGCTATAGCTCCAAGCATCACATCATCACACCTCCGCCTCCAAGAAGGAAGGGAGGAGAAGAAAGTGGGCCTTTGACTCATCTACGTGCTCTTGGACAGCTGGTAGCTGTCCCTTCCTACCCCTGGTCCCCGCACCCTATCAGATGTTCCAATTTTAACGACTCAGCCTGACCAGGCACCTATAAATGTCCACACTCAAGACCTGACCCTCTCAAGAACCCGCAGTCAAAGACCTCTTTTGTCCTCAAAAAAAAAAAAAACCACCAAAATTACCCTCACAGTCTGAAAATCTTGAAAGGCTTCCACTGTCTAGACGTTGATTAACATTTGAATAGTTCCATTGCATGTGTGGATTTTATTGTGAGTCACCTCAAATATGGTTTGGAAGTGGGTGTGGTATGAATAATAAATAAGTGTGTGAATACCTGGAAGTGGGGCTGGCTTTATGTAACCTCGGAGAATGCAGTTAAGCGTTCTGCGATAAGCCCCTCTGGCTGAGAGTAACAGGATGGCCTGGCCCCTCTCTAGAATCTAAAAGCTGCAAGGGTCAGCAGGGATGGGAGCTCACTTCTTTTTTAAAAAAATATATATTTTATTGATTTTTTTACAGAGAGGAAGGGAGAGGGATAGAGAGTTAGAAACATCGATCAGCTGCCTCCTGCACACTCCCTCCTGGGGATGTGCCCGCAACCAAGGTACATGCCCTTGGCCGGAATCGAACCTGGGACCAGACGCTCTATCCACTGAGCCAAGCCGGTTAGGGCTAGGGAGCTCACTTCCTGGTTCAGCTTATGGGAGGCATAGTGTGTGGATTTTAAGGAGGGATAAGGCCTGAGACCTCATCATGTACATCACAGCAACTGCCTGCATGATGGAAGGATCGCCCTCACCAGCCTCCGTTTCCCAAATGTCTGACAAGGGGTTTGGGCTAGATGTGCTCAAAGGGCCCTTCTAACCTGGCTGATCTCTTCACTGGGGAAGAGGGTCTCTGAGGTGCCTCGCAGAGGGAAGGAACTACCCTACCCATCAGAGGCAGTGGGAATAGGCAAGGGGTCCCTGACCGCGTTCCCTGTCAGTCACTGTGGCCTCGGCCTCCCACAGCAGCTGGGAGGAGGACTCCCCGCCCTCCTGGCCTCCGTGGAAGGATGGGGTTCTCACTCTCGGGGCTGCTCTCTCCTTGACAGGAAGCTTGACCACAGAGTCTCTGACACGCCTGCTCTGTGCGCTCAGCTTGGGGACTGTCCCCTCCAGGCTCAAGCAGCTCAGGGGTCGCCCCTTCCCTACCCAGTCTCTACCCGGACAGGGCAGGCAGAGAGAGAGAGGGTGCCGAGGGGGGACTCCCGGGGGTGGATAGTTCTCTCAGGTGCCTGGGGGATGCGAGGAGACTCCTAACTGCAGAGACAGCAGCAGCTGGAGGCCAGAACCATGGTCCCCCAGGAGGCACGGAGGGGCTCACGTTTCTCTGGAGTCTCTTGTCTTTGCCTCCTTATCACACACGGCAGAGCTGAAGTGAAGCAGGAAGAGAAGGGAAAGGTGTGAGGCGTGTTCATCATAAAAGTGTTGTCTCTTCACCTTACCTGCTTCACCTGGATTCACCTTGGGTGTGGCTTTTCAAGACAGAGAGAGAGAGAGAGAGAGAGAGAGAGAGAGAGAGAGAGAGAGAGAGAGAGAGAACAGAAATTGAAGGGCAGCCAGGAGGGAGCCCTGCCCTTCCCTGCCGCTTTGGCCACAGTCTGGAGGAAGGGGCCACGCTTGAAACTAGCCTCCAGGAACCGGGGTCCTTCCCCATTCTTCTCGAAGGTACCTGGGTTCCTGGTTTGTGCCAAGTAATTGGCTGAAATTTCCTCTCTTTCCAAGCTGAGAGATAAGCTGTAAGTCCTAATGGGCAGAAGACTCAATTATAGAACAACTCACAGCCTTAGGTTGTAGCGAACTCTCCAGTTCGAGCAGCACCGCCCTGCGTATTTCATTTAGTCTCTGCAGCAAGTCAGCCAGACGGGTACCATAGTCATTAACTCCATTATGCAGCTGAGGAAATCAAGACTCAAAGAAAATATTCACTTTCTATTGTTGCTGGAACAAATCAACACCAATGTAGCCGCTTAGAACCACACGGATGCAGTATCTCCGCGTGCTGTAGGCCGGAAGTCTGGTGCAGCCGCACAGCGTGGCTCAGCTGGTTCTCTGCTTTGAGTTTCACGGTATTGAAATTAGGGTGGCAGCTGGCTGTGTTCCTTTCTGGAGGTTTATTTGTGGGTGTGTTTTTAAAAGTATATTTTTATTGATTTCAGAGAGGAAGGGTGAGAGAGATAGAGATATCAATGATGAGAGAGGATCATTGATCAGCTGCCTCCTGCTCACCCCACACAGGGGATCGAGCCCACAACCAGGGCCTGTGCCCTGACGGGGAATCATACGGAGCCATGCCTTTCTGCAGGTTTTGGTGAGGAGTCCTTCCAAGCCCAGGGAGCTCGTTGGCAGAATCGAGTTCCATGCACTTGAATGTAGGACGAGGCACTGGGAGTGGGAGGAGATGGCCGTGATAAGGACTTGAATTTAATTTTGAGTGAAATAGAAAACCATTGTGAGGTTTTGACCAAAGGAGCAACTTGTAAAAAGAATTTCCACAGAACGCTAATGAGGGAGGCAGTTAGAAAGTAAAGATCTGTATACTGTGATGGAAAACCAGAGGGAAATGGGTGGCTGGAGAAGAGGCTGTGTGGCCTGCAACAAGGTCCCTGCGGTGCCATGGACCTGAATCGAACCTGGGACCCCTTGGTCCACCCACTGAGCCAAGCTGGCTAGGGCCCAAGTACATCCTTTTTAAAATATATATCTCTCAAGCATAATCAGAGGAAAACAATGAAAACATTATGTTTATAATGATGGTGGCAGAAAACGTCATTGGGTATAAGGAAGGACTCCTTGACGGAGGAGAGGAGTAACCGAAGAGGAATCTCTGTCATCCCTCGGTCCCTGTGAGGGTCAGGCACCCCCGCACCTAGAAGGGCTGGCACTTGCTTGGAGGCCTGGGGTGAGGCGATTGAACTCCACCCCGTATTGCCACCCCTAGAACGTACCCTGTGATCCTGAAATCAATTTTGCATTCTAATCCCATTATCCCTGCACCTGGCAGGCCAAGTGTTGAGGGTACTGAATGAAACACTAAGCTGATTAGAGTTAGTTGATTGGGTTTCAATACCTTCTTGTTCCGGAGGACTTCGTTTCCTCTGAGGACGGAGGCGGCTGAGGTTGCTCCCTGGGAATACTGCTCCCTGGAACCGCAGGCATGCGTCCCTGTATCCTGCTCACACCTGTTGGGTCCTACTGCCTAGCTCCCACCTCTAGAGGAGATCCTCACCCTTACTTTCTTTTCATTTTCCATCATCCAAGTCATTTATATTTATTGCAGACATTTTAAGGGGGGGGCGGGGAGGCAAAAAAGGACAAAAATTGCCCAGCTGGTGTGGCTCAGAGTTTGAGTGTCGAGCTATGAACTAAGAGGTCACTGGTTCGATTCCTGGTCAGGGCACAAGCCCAGGTTGTGGGCTCAATCCCTAGGGCGGGGAGGCGGGAGGGGCGGGGGGCATGCAGGAGGCAGCCAATCAATGATTCTCTCTCATCATGGATGTTTCCACCTCTCTCTCCCTCTCCCTTCCTCTCTGAAATCAATAAAAATCTATTAAAAATATAAAGGGACAAAAATCACCTGTAGGCCCACCAACCAGAGATGACCAATATATTTTTGACTCATACATAGGTAATTATCAAAATGAAATAATATCAAACGTACTAGTTGGGAACATATTTTTTGTTTTGTTTTTATTTTGTCATGAAATCTTCATCTTGAGTATCTTTTTTATTTAAAACAATGTTTTTAGCCCTAGCTGGTTTGGCTCAGTGGATAGAGCATCAGCCTGTGGACTGAAGGGTCCCAGGTTTGATTCTGATCAAGGGCATATGCCTGGGTTGTGGGCTCGATCCCAAGTGGGGAGCGTGCAGGAGACAGGAGGCAGTCAATCAATGATTCCCTCTCATTATTGATGTTTCTATTTCTCTCTTCCTCTCTGAAATCAATAAAAGTATATTTTAAAAAAATGTTTTTATTGATTTCAGAGAGGAAGGGAGAGAGAAAGAGAGAGAGAGAGAGAGAGAGAGAGAGAGAGAGAGAGAGAGAGAGAGACCAGCTGCTTCCTGCACGCCCCCCACTGGGGATCGAGCCCAAAACCTGGGCATGTGCCCCTACCAGAATTGAACCAGAGACCTCTTGGTTTATGGGTTGACGCTCAACCGCTGAGCCACACCAGCCATCCTTGAGTACCTTTCTAAGTCTATAAATGTGTAGGTCTACACATGCATTTTAAGAAGCACTACATACTATTCCATCATACAACTCAATCATCATTTAATCTTTCCCTTACTGTTGGTCACACTTTTACAGCTTTTTATCATTATTAACACTGCTATGATGAACATTCTTGTATGCATTTTTGCACTTACCTTCTCATTAACCCTTGACCCTCCTGAGTGGCCAGATTATTATGACCACCCCAACAGTACTTCATTGACACTTCCAAAAATACTGTATGTTGAAAACTTCCTAAGCAAATACTCTCAAGGTTTTATTATTATACTAGAGGCCAGGTGCACAAAAATTTGTGCACTGGCGGGGGGGGGGGGAGATGGTGGGGGTGGTGGTGTCCCTCAGCCCCACTTGTGCGCTCTTGCAGTCTGGGACCCCTCGGGAGATAACAACCTGCTGGCTTAGGCCTGCTCCCGGGTGGCAGAGGGCAGGCCCAATCCCTAGGTGCAGCCCCTGGTCAGGCTCAGGGCAGGACCGATTGGGGAGTTGGGGCACCGCCCCCTGTCATGCACAGAGCAGGGCAGATCGGGAGGTTTCGATGCCACCCCCAGTCATGCACAGGGTAGGGCCGATTGGGGGGTTGGGACACCGTCCCCTGTCACACTCAAGGCAGGGTCGATGGGGAGGTTGCAGCACCACCCCCTCTCACGCACAGAGCAGGGCCCATCAGGGGGGTTGGGGCTCCGTACCCTGCCACACAGAGCAGGGCCGATCAGGGGGTTGGAGAACTCCCCCCTGTTGCACACAGAGTAAGGCTGATAGGGGAGTTGGGGCACCGCCCCCTGTCACACACAGAGCAGGGCCGATCAGGGGGTTGGGGAGCTCCCCCCTATCAGGCACAGAGCAGGGCCAATCAGGGGGTTTGGGCGCTGCCCCCTGTCATGCTGCTGCAGGGGCCAGGAGGCCTCGCGGCTCCGCTGATCCCAGTGCCGGGAGGCATATTACCCTTTTACTATATAGGATAGAGGCCTGGTGCACGGGTGGGGGCCAGCTGGTTTGCCCTGATGGGTGTCCTGGATCAGGGTGGGGGTCCCACTTGGGTGCCTGGCCAGCCTGGATGAGGGGATGATGGCTGTTTGCAGCTGGTCACTCCCCTTTCAGGGTGGGGGTCCCCACTGGGGTGCCTGACCAGTCTGGGTGAGGGGCTGAGGGCCGTTTTCAGGCTGGCGGGTGACTGAAGCTCCCAACCTCTCCTTTTTTTACTTTTCTTTTTTTTATTCTGGGATTTATTTACCTTCTATGGCTGTCACTGGAACTGAGAGCCAGCTTTAGCTCTGAGGCTCAGCTCCAGCTCTGAGACCTCAGCTGCTGAAAGCAGGTATCTGGTTTGTTTGGCTTCTATAATTGAAACACTGTTGCAACTCCAGCTCAGCTGGCTGGCTGAAAGCATGGGGTTTGGTTAGCTTCTATAATTGCAACATTGTTTCTTAGAGTGCAAGCTCAGAGCCCAGCAGCGGCAGGCGGGGAACCTTGGCTTCCTCCTTCACTGGAGCAAGCAAGCGGCCTGTTCGCTTCAGCTGCCTGGCTGCCGGCTGCCATCTTGGTTGGCAGTTAATTTGCATATCACCCTGATTAGCCAATGGGAAGTGTGTTGGAGGTATGGTTAATTACCATGTTTGTCTATTATTAGGTAGGATTATTTGCATAACTAATTCACTTCATTGTACTGATAGGGTGGTCATAATAATCTGACCAGTCATAATAATCTGGCCACTCAGTGTATATATATACTTTTTTAAAAAAATCCACACTGAAGGAGTGAGGATATATTTTCTGTTGATTCTAGAGCGAGTGGGAGGGAGGAGGAGAGAAAGACAGAGAGACAGAGACAGAGAGAGAAACATATATGTTACAAAGACACAGTGATTGATTGCCTCCCACGAGTGCCCTGACTGGGTCTGGGGATCGGCCCTGCAACCAGGTAAGTACCTTTGACCAGTAATGGAACCCTTGACCCTCCTGGTGCACAGGTCGATGCTCTAACCACTGAGCAATGCCAGGCAGGGCCACATATACCTGTCTTAAGTGCTAGGAATCATGACCTGATGTTCAGCCTGTTCTTTATTCTACTACAGTATTTTTTTGTCTTCTGTTGAATGTAAAATGAAAATGAATGCCTGTAATTTTAAAATGTGAACAACGACTGTTTTTCATTTGTCGATGACTGGAGTAGTCAGGCACTGCTGATGGTAAGAGCAGTGAACCAGACAGAAATCCTGATGGACTTGCGTTCCAGCCGGAGAGGGATAATAAACCAAATTAACCAGATGAGATAAGGGCATGGTTTATAGGGCGGATAGCAATTAGGTGCTAAGGAGAGGGAAAAACAACAAAAATCCGGGGATGAGAAATACAAAATGAGAGTTAAGGAGTCGGTGTTGGAATTTTAGGTAGGAGAGCCTGGAAGATCTCCTGCAAAGATAATGCTTTAACCTTTCATCACAGATTTCAAAACATTAGAGAGAAGAATAAAGTGAATAATATATATACATTACTCTGTTTCAAGAGATAGTAACCTTTTTTTTCCAATTTGGTTTTACATCATTTCCCCCAACCTTTTGTTTGTTTTTGTGTCAGGGTTTTTAAAAGCAAATCTGAAACCTTCCCTCATCAGTCTTAATTGCTAAGCTTATTTTTAAAATTACATACTTACCCTGCTATTATACACTCCTAAAATTAACAATAATCCCTTACTACCAGCTAATACCAGTCCGTATTCTCACTTTCCAGTAGACTCAAAAAATATTATTACACTTGGTTTTGAAACAGTATGGTTAATTCTAAGTGGTGACATAAATTTTAAAATTTTTCAATTTTTTTCTAGCATGAATATGTACTACTTTTATAATTTCTAAAAAGTATAATTCTAAAGAAAAAAAAAACCCCACAGGAAACATGACAGACTGGAGAAAAAAATCTTGCAGTAAATAAGACAAAAGATTAGGTTTATAAATACCTAATCAAGTCCCGGCAGGTTTGGCTCAGTGGAAAGAGTATCGTCCTGGGGACTGTAGGGTCCCAGGTTCAATTTCGGTCAAGGGCATGTACCTCAGTTACAGGCTCGATCCAAATGTGCGAAGGCAACCAATCGATGTGTCTCTCTCACATCGATGTTTCTCTCTCTGACCCTCTCTCTCTCTTCCACTTTCTCTAAAAGTCAATGGAAAAATACCCGAAGGCGAGGATTAAAAACAACAACAACAACAACAACAAAGCCTAATCAAGATTGATAATGAGAAAAGAACAGAAACTCAATGATTCACCAGGAATTTAAATAGTAAATACACACCATGATGTATCAGATGAAGTTAACAAGGTTCAGCCACATTGACAACACTACAGCTCTCTGCAGAGTTGGTGAGAATGAGTTCACACACTCACATAAAGTGTAAATTGTCTTACTGGGGAGCAATGTAGCCATAAAGAATTAAAAAGCTACAAACAAATATATGCTTATTTTTAACAGCAAAAAGAAGAAAACTTTTATCCAGCAATAAGAAAATGAGTAAATAAATGATGGTTGGTTCATCAACTTGGGAGATCAGGCTGTCATTAAAAAGTCTATGTCTTTATGCCGAAGCAATTTCTTCACTGATACAGCTCCTAGGGCACTTGAAACTAAAGAAAAAATGAACAAATGGGACTACATCAAAATAAAAAGCTTCTGCACAGCAAAAGAAACCATCAACAAAACAACGAGAAAACCCACTGTGTGGGAAAACATATTTGCCAATGACATATCTGATAAGGGCCTAATCTCCAAAATTTATAGGGAACTCATACAACTTAACAAAAGGAAGATAAACAATCCAATCAAAAAATGGGCAAAGGACCTAAATAGACACCTTTCAAAAGAGGACATTCAGAAAGCCAAGAGACATATGAAAACATGCTCAAAGTCACTAATCATCCGAGAGATGCAAATCAAAACAGCAATGAGGTACCATCTCACACCTGTCAGACTGGCTATCATCAACAAATCAACAAACGACAAGTGCTGGAGAGGATGTGGAGAAAAAGGAACACTTGTGCACTGCTGGTGGGAATGCAGACTGGTGCAGCCACTATGGAAGACAGTATGGAGTTTCCTTAAAAAACTGAAAATGGAACTCCCATTTGACCCTGTGATCCCACTTCTAGGAATATATCCCAAGAAACCAGAAACACCAATCAGAAAGGATATATCCACCCCTATGTTCATAGCAGCACAATTCACCATAGCTAAGATCTGGAAACAGCCTAAGTGCCCATCAGTAGATGAATGGATTAGAAAACTGTGGTACATCTACACGATGGAATACTATGCTGCTGTAAAAAGGAAGGAACTCTTACCATTTGCAACGTCATGGATGGAACTGGAGAGCATTATGCTAAGTGAAATAAGCCAGTCAATAAAGGAAAAATACCACATGATCTCACTCATTCATGGACAATAGAGACCATTATAAACTTTTGAACAATAATAGATACAGAGGCAGAGCTGCCTCAAACAGATTGTCAAACTGCAGCGGGAAGGCCGGGGAGGGTTGGGGGGCAGGAGGTAGGGGGGTAAGAGATCAACTAAAGGACTTGTATGCATGCATATAAGCATAACCAATGGACATAAGACACTGGGTGATAGGGGAGGCTAGGGGACTGTCTAGGGTGGGGGGATAAAATGGATGCATATGTAATACCCTTTGTAATACTTTAAGCAATAAAAAAAAAAAGTCTATGTCTGGTGGGGATAAGGACACATATGTAATAACTTAATCAATAAAGAAATTTAAAAATAAATAAATAAATAAATAAATTCTGTCTGAAGACTGCAGGATTATGAAGGAACACTTATGATAAAAATATTAAATGACGTGCAAAATATAAAATAGATCACTGTAACTGCAGTGATATAAAAATATGTAAGTTTTGGATAAAAAAATGTGGAGACAAAGAAACAGGACGCAAATGTCAGAAATGGAAGATATAGAGTTCAAAACCACACTTTTAAGGTCTCTCAAGAACTGTCTAGAAGCTGCCGATAAACTTAGTAAGGCCCTCGAAAAGACTGGTGAGACCGCCGATAAATGTAGTGCGATCCTCAAGAAATCTAATGAGACCCTCGATGTTGTGATAAAGAGCCAACTAGAAATTAAGCATACACTGACTGAAATAAAGAATGTTATACAGACACCCAACAGCAGACCAGAGGAGCGCAAGAATCAAGTCAAAGATTTGAAATGAGAAGAAGCAAAAAACACCCAACGGGAAAACCAAAATGAAAAAAGAATCCGAAAATACGAAGATAGTGTAAGGAGCCTCTGGGACAACTTCAAGCGTACCAACATCAGAATTATAGGGGTGCCAGAAGAAGAGAGAGAGCAAGATATTGAAAACCTATTTGAAGAAATAATGACAGAAAACTTCCCCCACCTGGTGAAAGAAATAGACTTACAGGTCCAGGAAGCGCAGAGAACCCCAAACAAAAGGAATCCAAAGAGGACCACACCAAGACACATCATAATTAAAATGCCAAGAGCAAAAGACAAAGAGAGAATCTTAAAAGCAGCAAGAGAAAGAAACCCAGTTACCTACAAGGGAATACCCATATGACTGTCAGCTGATTTCTCAACAGAAACTTTGCAGGCCAGAAGGGAGTGGAAAGAAATATTCAAAGTGATGAATACCAAGAACCTACAACCAAGATTACTTTATCCAGCAAAGCTATCATTCAGAATTGAAGGTCAGATAAAGAGCTTCACAGATAAGGAAAAGCTAAAGGAGTTCATCACCACCAAACCAGTATTATATGAAATGCTGAAAGGTATCCTTTAAGAAGAGGAAGAAGAAGAAAAAGGTAAAGATACATATTATGAACAACAAATATGCATCTATCAGCAAGTGAATCTAAGAATCAAGTGAATAAATAATCTGGTGATCATAATAGAATCAGGGACATAGAAAGGGAATGGACTGACTATTCTTGGGGGGGAAAGGGGTGTGGGAGATGCAGGAAGAGACTGGACAAAAATCGTGCACCTATGGATGAGGACAGTGGGTGGGGAGTGTGGGTGGAGGGTGGGGTGGGAACTGGGAGGAGGGGAGTTATGGGGGGAAAAAAGAGGAACAAATGTAATAATCTCAACAATAAAGATTTAATTAAAAAAAATAAAAAAAATAAAAATAAAAAAATATATTTTTTATATATATATTTTATTGATTTTTTTACAGAGAGGAAGGGAGAGAGATAGAGAGTCAGAAACATCGATGAGAGAGAAACATCGATCAGCTGCCTCCTGCACATCTCCTACTGGGGATATGCCCGCAACCCAGGTACATGCCCTTGACCGGAATCGAACCTGGGACCTTTCAGTCCGCAGGCCGACGCTCTATCCACTGAGCCAAACCGGTCTCGGCATAAAAAATATTTTAACAAATGAATGAGTATAAGGGACCACAGAGAGGGGTAATCACAGAGAGCTAAGAGAGGGATGAGAGAGAAAAAAAAAATGTAAGTTTTTGGAAAAACTAGACAGGAAAAAAAATAACATCATTGGGCTAGAATGCTGAGATCATAGGTAATTAATTTTTTTCTGTAAAATTTCCTTTAATGTCTTCATATTGTTTTTTACAATAATTATTTTTAAAGAGAAGTCAGGATGTGGGCAAACATTTGGAATAATGTGGAAAGTATGCCCACATGCTGGCTCCTCTCTTGAAGTATTGCCCAGGCCCGCAGCCTCCTGCCCAGCCCTGGCTGCCCCACACCCTGGGAGAGTCCTGAAGGGAGCCAGCAGGTCAACTCCATGTCACTCAGCCACCAGCAGTTCCTGGCACCTGGGGCACTGCAACGCTGGCTGCTCCCCTTTGCTGAACCCGCCTCCCTGCCAAGCTCTTACATACTTATATCCATTTAATCCTCACAACTCAGTGAGGTAGGTGCTATTATCTCCATTTCCTAGATTTAAAACTGACTCATAGAGTTGGGTAACTTGCTCAAGGTCACAGAGTGGATAAACACCAGAGCCAAATTCAAGCGTCTGCTGTCCTCCTCTGTGCTGCGCTGCTGTCCTGATTCTCAGGGCAGCTCTGCCACGAGGCTTGCTGTACAGTAGAGCGAGCTCCCCAACACCTCTGCTCTTCTATTCATTCTTAGGTGACGAGATGAGGCATCCAAGGGAGGAACCCACTACCCTGGGTCTGGGCTCAGAGCAGTGCAGAGGGTGGTGGGCCATCACCTCCACTTACTCTCTCATTCATTCATTCATTCATTCATTCCATACCCGTCTACTGAACTCTATGTGCCAGGCACTGTGCTACCTCTGGGATACACACAATAAAACACATCCCCATCTAACAAAGGGAGGAAGACACATCAATAAAGAAATATCATGAAATGCTCTCTCCATTCAAATATCACCTCTTCAAAAAAAAATAGATGCGTTAGGCCATGTTATCTAAATATCTCTCCAAATCCATTCCCTCTCTCATTCTGTTGGTTCTTCGTATACACTTAGCGGCCAGATTATTATGACCACCCCATCAGTACTTTGTTGGGCCACCTTTTGCCTTCAATACTGCGGCGATTCTTCTTGGCATTGACTCCACAAGATGTTGAAAGGTGATGCGAGGAATCTGACACCATGCCTAATGAATAGCACTGTCCAGTTCTGTGAGATTTGATGGTTGTAGAAGCAGCTGCCTGATGGCTCCTTTAACTTCGTCCCACAAATGCTCAACTGGATTGAGATCTGGTGATTGCGGGGGCCACCGAAGCAAGGTAAAGTCTCCCTCATGTTCTTGAAACCACTTCTGCACAATACGAGCACCGTGGCATGGCTCATTGTCTTGTTGGAAGAAGCCATCTCCATTGGGATATGCCATCAACATGATAGGATGAACTTGATCAGCAATGATACTTAGGTATGTTGTGCTATTCAGATGTTGTTCCACACAAGTTAAAAGGCCTAAATCATGCCAGGAAAACATGCCCCAAACCATAACACTGCCCCCACCAGCTTGAAGGGTTGTACTCATGCGTGTGGGGTGCATGCTTTCATGCTGTTTCTGCCAAATTCTCACTCTGCCATCTGCATGATGCAACTGGAAGCGTGATTCATCAGACCACATGACTTTTCTCCAATGCTTGACTGTCCAATCCTTGTGTTCCTGTGCGGGTTGGAGACGTCTTATCTTGGTAACTGTAGACAGCAAAGGTGTTCGAACAGGCCTTCGGCTTCCATGTCCCATATGATGCGGTGTACAGCTAATTTGCCTACAAATGTCAGGTAGTCATAATAATCTGGCCACTCAGTATGTATATATATATATTTTCATTTTATACATATGAAAATCATCAATGTTTTGGAAGTATTAGATTTTTTTCCTGCTCCTTTTAAAAAATATTTTATTGGATTTTACAGAGAGGAAGGGAGAGGGATAGAGAGTTAGAAACATTTGATGGGAGAGAAACATTGATCAGCTGCCTCCTGCACACCTCCTACTGGGTATGTGCCCGAAACCAAGGTACATGCCCTTGACCGGAATCGAAGCTGGGACCCTTCAGTCCGCAGGCCGGCGCTCCATCCACTGAGCCAAACCGGTTAGGGCTCTGCTCATTTTTTAACGGGCATAAATTTAATTTCCAGGCAGTAAAACTTAGTAACTGCTTCATAAACATCAGAATAAACATCACTAATATCTAAAGAAACAAGCAAACGTGTTTTTTGTTTTTTTTACTTACACATCAAGAATAAAGTGGAAAACATAGGCCTATGTTTATGATTCTCTGCAGAAAACAAACAGGGAACGGCTGATCAGTGAGCAAATATCCCAGCCGAGGGGAGAAAGCCTGTCATGGGGAAATGATGAGAGCTCCTATAGTTCCTTTGTTGTTCTTTTTATTACTGTTTAAAAGAACCCATTACAGCTGGCGTGGAAACGCGTCCCTGGGCAGACCGAGCCAAGGAGCAGGAGGAAGATGCCCTTCTGCTTCTCTGTCACCAGCTTCTCCCACCTTCTTCCCTGCCTTCCCCACCGTGGCCTGTCTAAGTCTTCCCAACGTGGGTGCTCAATTTTCCCACCCCCTTCCCTCCCAGTCCACCCCCAGCTCCTTCCCTCACCATTGGTTTCCAGCCCTGGGGGTTGGGCTCACCTGAGAAGCTATGAAAACACAGACACTACCCCTGCCGCCTTGGGCCTCGCTTTGCAGACCCTGACTCTGTAGGTCTGGGTGGAGGTTGGGAGTTTGTCCATCTTGAAGACTTCCATGTAGTTCTAATGGGCAGGTTTAGTGTCCTTTATTCTTCTTGTCACACCCCAGAACCTACCACAATGCTGGTAAGTGACAGGGGCCTAATAAATATGTAATGAATGAACTGAAGAGAAAAGAACGATAAAGCCCTTGGATATGTATACAAAACTTAGTGTCACCTCTTTTGATTTTTGCAACCATTCTGTGAATATTATTGTTGCCTTCACAGAGGTCTAGAGAGGTGAAGCCACTTCCCCCAACTTCTCAGTGCAGAGGCCAGAGGCTACGTCTTCCACCGGGCCAATTCCCAGAGGCTTAGGGAAAGGGGAAGCGTTTAAGAAGGAGAGAACATAGTCCCCATTCCCATTCCCTAGCACAGCGATTTTTAACCTTCTTAATCTCATGGCACACATAAACTAATTACGAAATTCTGCAGCACACCAAAAAATATATTTTGGTCAATCTGACAAAAAATAGGTATAATTTTGATTGATTTACCAAAAAGAAGTGATTACCTACTCTTTTTGTTCCAAAGTGACTTTTATTTTATTTTTTAAAAATATATTTGTATTGCCCTGACCGGTTTGGCTCAGTGGATAGAGCGTTGGCCTGCAGACTCAAGGGTCCCAGGTTTGATTCAGGTCAAGGGCATGTACCTTGGTTGCGGGCACATACCCAGTAGGAGGTGTGCAGGAGGCAGCTGATCGATGTTTCTCTCCCATCAATGTTTCTAACTCTCTATCCCTCTCCCTTCCTCTCTGTGAAAAATCAATAAAATATATATATATATATATATATATATATATATATATATATATATATATATATATATATATATATATTTGATTTTAGAGAGGAAGGGAGAGATAGAAACATCAATGATGAGAGAGAATCATTGATCAGCTGCCTCCTGCATGCCCCACTCTGAGGAATGAGCCCACAACCCGGGCATGTGCCCTGATCAGGAATCGAACTGTGATCTTGTGACTCCTGGTTCATAGGTCGACATTCAACCACTGAGCCACACCAGCTGGGCCTGAAGTGACTTTTTTTTTTTTTAAAATATATTTTAATTGATTTTTTACAGAGAGGAAGGGAGAGAGATAGAGAGTTAGAAACATCGATGAGAGAGAAACATCGATCAGCTGCCTCCTGCACATCTCCTACTGGGAATATGCCCGCAACCCAGGTACATGCCCTTGACCGGAATCAAACCTGGGACCTTTCAGTCCGTAGGCCGACGCTCTATCCACTGAGCCAAACCGGTTTCGGCTGAAGTGACTTTTTAAAAAAAATCAGGTGCTTATACTTGTATATAAGAATTAACCAATCAAACACCACCTTAATATGCGACATGACCAATAACCTATATATTTATGGTTCAAGACAGGGCATTCACACCAGACAGCTACTGCTGTGTTGGCTGTTGTCATTTTTATTTGACAATCTAAGGGAAAAGAGGTCAGTGCCCATGACTAAATAGTCAGGTATTGCATGTTTTAAAATTTCTTGCGGCACACTGGTTGGAAAATTGCTGACTTAGTGGGTAGAGGGGAATGGAGGCAAGTGGGGGGTGGGGGGGAAGAGAGAAAAAGAAAGAAGAGAAGGAGTCAGAAAAGAGGTAGAAGAAGGTTAGAGGTGACTAAAAGTATGGCCATGAAACAAGACATTAAAAAACAAACAAAAACACAGAGCAAGACTCTGATGTACAGCAGGGGGGCCCGGATGGGATTAGGGAGGAGGGGCCAGAGCAGTTTTGTCACAGGAGGCAGAGCAGGTTCTAGAGAAAACAGCTCAGAGCGTGTTGGGTCATAACACCTATTTCTGGGGAGTAGGCATGTGCCACTGGCCCCTGAGTTCAATGTCTCCCCTGGGGTCAGAGCACTGGGCCTAAAGTTTCTGTGAAAAACACAGCTTCTGCTGGCTGTGGCCTCTGTCCCCTGGCCTCCTCCCCTAGGACTGTGTGTTTAGGCAACTGCTCTGCGTTTTTCAGAACAATTTTTAACATGCAGGCTGCACTTGTGGAACCAGAATGTCTGGTCAAGACCAGTTAGTTACATGACATCTGCAGACCTTCCGGGTGCTAAGGTCAACCGCAGCCCAGGCAGCAGTGGGCTGAGCCTAGTCAGAGGGTGACCGGAAGTGGAGGTCTGGGCCCCCGCTCTGGAGAAGGAAAGCTGAGTGGGACAAGACCCGGTCTCGGAGTCTTCTATCCAGAAGGTAGCTCTGCTCCGTTCCAAGGGTTCCTGAGGGACTTAGGCTAGACCTAAGAACCTCGCCGCGAGGAACTGCCAACTATGAACGTGTTACGTGAGGAGGTGCAGTTTTCTTTTGTACCTTTTAGAGATGATCTCTGCCGAATAAGGTCTTGCCTGGAGCATAGGAATGGACTGAGTTCCGGAAGACTATCTGGGTGATGGTTCATGGTACGCAGGGCAGATCCCAGGTTAGGACGCCCCGTGTTTCAGGATCCAAGTGCTCTTCTTATTTGGGAATAAGACCAAACCTCACAAAGGGTTTTCAGGATTAAGATAAGGCGCTGAGCTCACTGTTGCCTCTACTGCAGTCTGGGGCAGGCCCGAGCAGAGGGAAGGAGGGAATGCGGACAGCCATCAGGGTGGCTGGAATGCATGTTGCAAAAACAGCCGGGAGTCCACAGAATCCAGCAAGGTGGGTGGGGGATGGAATCCCAGCAAGCCAGCGCTGGCAGCGACAATGCAGAGCAGCTGGTCCCAACCTCCTCGTGTTATAGACAGAAGACTGAAAAGTAACTCACTTGCCCACAGTCACATGATGAGGCTGGTAGATCGGCGACAGGCCTTAAAGTCTTCCATGAACTTCAGATATCCAAATGGGGGCCTCGCTCTGGAGGCTGCTGGGTAGATCTGAGGGAGGGTTCGAGAAGCCCCTGGAGAGTTCTAAGCCCTGGGTCTGGAGCTGAGCCTTGGCTGCAAACCACGGATGGGAAGACATCCAAAAGGTGTAGAGGAAGAACAATTAACAGGACTTAGAAATGGATCTCCTGGGGTCAAACCAGGGACCCAAAGTGGCAGCTGACATCTCTACCCTGACCTTTCTTCCTAAGTCCCCAGGATTACTGCCCAACCCTGGCCACTTTCCCATAACTCAGGGGAAAGACCCTACTTGATCACCGTGGCCAGCCAGCCAACAGGCATCCATGGAGCCCATTTGCTCTGGGCTGTGTGGCATCTCCTTCCACTCACACCCATTTCCTTCTCCCTCCCTCCCCTCCATTTATCTGGCTCACAGACTGGCTGTGCCCCTTTTCACTGACACTGTAGACGTTCCATTGGTCACATCTACCTCACCCCAGGTTCACCTGGACACACAGCCTCCTCACCGGTCCCCTGCCTCCAGTCCTCCTCCACTTAGCCAGAGAGTGTATAAACGCACAAACCCAGTCATCTCATTCCCCTGCGAGCTGGTCATGGCACTTCAGAGCCCCCAGGGTAAAGCACCACCTCCTTGAGAGAGCAGAGCCGACAGGTCGTTCGGAGCCGGTCTTGCCCAGTCCATCCTCGAACATCACCTTCTGCTCCATGCTTTGCTGTGTTGCTCCCAGAAACCACCAAGCCTTTTCACATCTCTGGCTTCAGCACTTTTTTTCTCTTCCTGCCTGGGATGCTCTTATACCCCTGGTCCACATGCGATATCTCCTGCTCATTCAAGTTTCAACCCAAAGCTGCATCTACGGGGAAACCCTCCCTGATCTTCTCAGGCAGAGACTGGCATTTCTTTTCCCAGCTTCTGCGACAGACCCCTCAGCACTTGCCACATGTGACCTAATTACCCATTTGCCTGTTGTGGTTGGCAGCCTCCAAGAAGATGGCTCACAATGATCCCTGCTTCTTGGTATTTTGGTATTTTTCCTCTTTGGTGCCTTCCCCTTGTGGCCTGGGCTCATTGACTCCCTTCTGATGACAAGAATACAACAGAAGTTAAGAGATGTCATATATATATATGTGATTTTTAAAATTGATTTCAGAGAGGAAGGCAGAGGGAAAGAGAAATGGAAACATCAGTGATGAGAGAGAATCATCGGTTAGGTGCCTCCTGCATGCCCCCACTGCAACCTGGGCATGTGCCCTGATTGGGAATCAAACCATGACCTCTTGGTTCATAGGTCAACGCTCAACCACTGAGCCATGGTAGCCGGATGGGATTGATTACAAAAAGATGGTGGCTTCTGAATTTGGTCTCTCTCTCTCTCTCTCTCTCAATCAAAGCCCTTACTCTGGTGGAAGCAAAGTGCTATTTTGGAGTAGTTCTGTGGAGAGGCCCAGGAACAGATGTCTCTAGCCCAGTGATGGCGAACCTATGACACACGTGTCAGAAGTGACACGCAAACTCATTTTTTTGGTTGATTTTTCTTTGTTAAATGGCATTTAAATATATAAAATAAATATAAAAAATATAAGTCTTTGTTTTACTATGGTTGCAAATATCAAAAAATGTCTATATGTGACAAGGCACCAGAGTTAAGTTAGGGTTTTTCAAAATGCTGACACGCCGAGCTCAAAAGGTTCGCCATCACTGCCCTAGCCAATAGTCAGTAAGGACTTAAGGTGGGTCAACTGCTACATGAGTGAGCTGGGAGCAGATCCTCCCCGAGTCAAGCCTCTGAGGTAACTGCAGCCCAGGTGTCCTGACTGGCTCTGTTGTGGGAGACTCTGAGTTAGAGGCAGCTGGCTAAGCTGAGCCCAGATTTTTGACTCATGGAAACTGAGATAACAAATGTCTGTTGTTTGCTCCTCTAATTTGGGGGGTAATTTGTTATACAGCAATAGATAACCAGTACACATGTCTTCTCCCTTGCTCTTAGCGCTCCTTGGGGATTAACTTTATTCATCATGAGAACTGCTGGAGCAGCTCAATAGGGAAGTGAAAAGATCCTACAAGTTTTGAAAAAGCAAAAATAAAGCAAAACCAAAAGAAAGGTTTCATTCAATAGATCCAGAATTAGAATGACAACAGCCTTCTCAACATTAACACTGGAAATTAAAACACAATGGAACAAAACCTTCAAAATTCTGAGGGAAAATTATGTCCAGCTGGGCCAGTGTGGCTCAGTGGTTGAGCACTGACATATGAACCAGGAGCTCATGGTTTAATTCCCGGTCAGGGCACATACCAGGGTTGTGGGCTTGATCTCCAGTAGGGGATGCATAGGAGGCAGCCAATCAATGATTCTCTCTCATCATTGATATTTCTATCTCTCTCTCCCTCTTCCTTCCTCTCTGAATCAATAAAATATATATATTTTTAAAAAATGATGTCCATACCCTAGCCAGTTTGGCTCAATGGATAGAGCATTGGCCTGCGAACTGAGGGTCCCAGGTTTGATTCCGGTCAAGGGCACATGCCCGGGTTGCAGGCTCAATCTCCAGGGTGGGATGTGCAGGAGGCAGGCAATCAATAATTCTCTCTCATCATTGATGTTTCTATCTCTCTCTCCCTCTTCTTTCCTCTCTGAAATCAATAAAAATATATTTTAAAAAAGTGATGTCCAACCTACAGCAATTAAGTGTGAGTGTGAAACATTTTCAGTGAAGATCTCAAAAGTTTACCTATAACGCACCCATTTTCTCAGGAAGCTACACGAGGATGTGCTCGGCCAAAACAAGAATGGAAATAAAGAAAGAAGAAAAGGGATCCAGGAACCAAGAGCCAATAAAGTGAGGAGCAAACGGACTCTGGTTGATGGTGAGGGGAGATCCCAGGACAATAGCCCTGGTGGAGGCCTGGACGGGACCATTCCAGACTGGAGCCGATCAGAACGCTGATAGGACACCTAATTTTTTTAGTGTATTGAATAGAGATTTACACACAAATTGGGGAGAGTTTGAGGTTCAATCAATAACAGATATACCGAATCCTAAGCAAATGAAAAAAAAATAAGACAATTATTAACTCTAGCAAAAACAACATGTCGTGGAGGAAAAGTAATTGTAGTATAGTCCATGAGCTGTGAATAGAATTTTCAAAGTCAAAATGCTGATCTAAACAAAACTACAACATAACTAAATTGTGAGGGAGGGGAGATGGGAAGCGTGATTGGCTAAGCCTGTGTGGTAGGGATAGAAAAAGAAAAAAAAAATTCCTGATCTTCCACAGTGAAAAGTCAATAGATCAGGAATCAGCTACGACAGTTGAAAGTGGTTGCCTCTGGGGAATTGGAAATGAGACCTGAATTGCAGGAGATGGTTGTTTTCCTAGCAAGTCTCACAGAACTATTTAACTTGTTAAACTATGTGCAAGTATAACTCTATTAAAAATTAAACTTAAAAAAATATACCACAATGTCTACATATAGAAGGTGCTCAATAAATGGTAACCGTTATAATTCCTTCCATATGACATCTGCATCAGACAGCTCGCTATACCTGCAGGTGGATGCATCTATTAGGACACTTGATTGCAAAGGATAAAGCCTCCACTCAAAACTGGGGAAAGCATAAAAGGAGATGGCAGTGTGTCACGTCACAAACAAGCTTCAGGCATGGCTGGATCCAGGTGTTTCCATGGCAGCAGCAGAGACCTTTCTCTCTCCATTTCTTGGTTCCATGTCTTGTTTTGACTTCACACTCAAGCAGGCTCCTCTCACACCTTGGCGAGCTGGCCTCCAGCTCCAGGTTTCTACCCTACAGTTTCTCGATCCTAATGGAAGGAAAGGGTCTCTGCCTGGTCACTGCAACAAAATGCTTGGCATAGACACTCGTGGTTTGGGTCTGGTCACATGCCCATCCCTGGATGCATTGCTATGGCCAAAGGGATAGAACAATATGATCTGCTAAGAATGAGTCATATGCCCACCCCTGGAACCATGGACAAAGTGGGATTAGAATGGCCTCACCAAGGAAATGTGGGTGCTGTTGTTAGAAAAAGTGAAGATAAATGCTGCAAAAGCAATAGCTGTGCCCTTGCCTGAAGACTGACGCTGCTGCTTACCCTCATCAGTGCAGGAGCTACTGGGTAGGAACCTTCTGACCACTACATAGTCGGCCCACTCCCTCTGTTTCATGAGAGCCATTCTGTACTTAAAGACATGTCCCATATTTCCACATCTCATCTCTGAGGAAACAAGCTTAGATCCCCAAATTTCCCTTGCATGACAGTTTCTGCACCCCGTTCTTTCCTGGCTCTCTTTCCCTGGATGAGGAGTAGTGTCAAAATACTGACACGTGGTACCCAGAGCTGAATGAAGTTCCAGATGTGTGGCCGGACAGCCTGGAGACCCATGGGATGCCCGTCACATCATTTCTCCTTGTCTGTGGGGCACCTTAAAGGCTCACTAGCTTTTTCAATGATTGTAATGCATTATTGGCTCATACTCAGCTACAGTCAACATCTTTTATTGTATGAGCTGTCATTAAGTCATTAACTCATTCTGCATGCATGCAATTGGTTCTTTGAACCTAAACGAAGTACATAGTCCTTGTTAAATTTCAACTTATATAATTTGGTCCACTATAGCAGTTCACCGGGGTGCTTTTAAATACAGATCGTGCTTTCAGTACTCTCTCCAGGTTTTGCAGAATCCACCTATTTGATTGGCAGACATTCTCTTTATTTTCATCCAAGAAGATAATAAAATAAATTAGGGTCAAAGATAAGGCCCTCTATCCCACTACCGAAATCTACATGGTAAGTTGAGGTTGCCCAATCAGGTATGGAGCAACCAGACTGTTTACTTTCCTAGGTCTATCAGAACACATTACCGCGAACTAAATGGCTTAAAACAACAGAAATTCCTTCTCTCCCAGTTCTGGAAGCTAGAGTTCCTAACAAGGTGTCAGCAGGGCCATGCTTTCTGCAAAGACTCTACAGAGAATCCTTCCTTGCCTCTTCCTAACTTTTGGTGGTTGCTGCAATCCTTGTCATTCCTGGGATTGTAGCTATATCACTCCATCTCTGCCTTTATCTTTACATGGCATTCTTCTCTGTGTGTCTTTTTGTTTTTGTTTCCAATTTCCCTCTTATCAGGGCACTAGTCATTGGATTTAGGGCTCACCCTCATCCAGCATGACTTCATCCTAACTAGATTACATATGCAAAGGCCCTATTTCCAAGTAAGGTCACATTCACAGGTACCAGGAGTGAGAACTTTATTATCTTTTGTTGGGAAACAATTCAACCTAGTACATCAGCAGTATCAGTTTTCATATCCCAAGTACCCTTCTTGATCCAGGTTCTGAAGAGCATTTTTGTTGAAAGCCTTGCTGCAATCCAGATGGCCTGGGAGTCTATGCACCCCACCCTATAAACCAGTAAAGCCAAACTACTACCCCAGTCTGGAGCCATGGTTGTTACCAGGAGCTGTATATGGCTGTTCTCTCCCCCTCAGAGATTCTGATGGAATCTCCCCCTGGGGAGAAGGTCAAAATCTGGGGGTTGGGGAGAGGGTATGGGGAGGAAGGAGGTCATAAGGTGGAATGGCTGAGAGCTTGGACTTTTGAATGAGACGGACATGTGACTTTGGGCTAGCTTCCTTAACCTCTCTAGCATCCCGTTTTCTTCACGTGTAAAATGTCAGTACTAAAATTATCATCTTTATGTGCCGGGAGCCGGTCCATCCTTGCTGTTTCAAGGGACCTGGCATATATGGCATACTGTTCTTAATATGTTTGCTCACCTTCTTGGCACTATGTGTTTTAACCAAGGTCACCTCTCTGAGAAAGGTTGTTTCCCCAGGTAGGGATTTTCCCCTGAAGTTAGGGAGGGAATAAAACCCCTTAACTAAGTGCCAGGCGGGTAGTTAATCACTTTAACTACAAACAATCACGCTTAAGCTACATAATCTTTACTCCCTGGAATGGAGATAAGAAATGCCCTAACCTTTGGAATAGAGATTGATAGGATTGGAATCAACTGGTATAAATACAGATGTAACAAGACAACAGGACACAGAACCTAGACTCAGAACCTAGACACAGAACCTAGACACAGAACCTACACAGAACCTAGAGACAGAAGAACTTCGCTGGAGAGAACATGGCAAAAGATCCTGGACAGAACCTGGCTACAGAACTTGGCTGAAGAACCTAGAGACAGAACTTGGCTATAGAACCTGGATAGAACATGGCAAGAGAACCTGATTAGAACCTGGTGACTGAACCTGGCTGGAGAACCTAGCAAGGGAACATGGCTACAGAACCTGGCTGGAGAACCTGGAGAACCTGCCTGGAGAACCTAGCAAGAGAACATGGACACAGAACCTGGCTGGAGATCCTAACCAGAACTTCGCTGGAGATCCTGAACAGAACTTGGCTGGAGATCCAGACCAGAACTTGGCTGGAGATCCTGGCTAGGCTGCTGATCAACTGAACGCTGCCTCTGTGTCATTCCTTCTTCGCCGACTCCATCCACACCTTTGGGGACCCCTGGACCTGCTGGGGTTGCACCCCAGCACTTATGGGCTTTAAAAAAATCCTAGGGTAGCAGTGGCTATTGCTGTTGTTAGGGCCACTGCTCCTGCTGTGATAATCCCCGATAATGCTTGTGATTTGGATGAATCTACTAGTAGATCTGAATTCAGATCTTCAATGTCCCCCTGAGGCAAGTTCATAACATCACTGAACCTGTTTTATGTTTCTGCATCTGCAAAATGAGAAACCTAACTCGGTGTTGTGAGCCCTGAGTACACCCAGCACAGAGCCTGGGGCACAATGAAAACATAAATGTTTGCTTCTTTCCCTTCCCTTCCCTTCCCTGGTGAACGAAGGAGGTAATGTTAGTCTCTTACAGGATCTCTGTTCAGAAACTCAAGGTGGCTCCTTCATGATCATTCTTTTCTCTGTCCTTAGGGAGAGATCATGGATTTTATATTGAGCTTGCCATCATAGAGACTCTAAATTGTTTGTAAAAACAAAATGTACTATATATATAATTTAGCCAGCTCTCCATCTCTCCATCTCCAGATTATACATATTTTTGCCCACCTGTTCTTTAGAAAATCCTTTTGAGTCAGTTCTTTTTTTAAAAAATATATTTTTAAATTGATTTTAGAGGGAGAAAGGGAGAGGGATAGAGAGGTAGAAACATCTCTGAGAGAGAAACAATCGGCTGCCTCCTACACACCCCCTCCTGGAGATCGAGCCCAAAACCCGGGCATATGCCCCGACTGGGAATCGAATTGTGACCTCCTGGCTCATTTGCTGACACTCAACTACTGAGCCACACTGGTTGGGCTCGAATCAGTTCTTTAAAAAGCCTTCTTGAGTCACTATTTTTATTTTACAATTACGATTGACATTTAATATTATTTTATATTAGTTTCAGGTGAATAGCATAGGGGTTAGGCAATTATATAGCTTATGAAGTGATCCCTGATAATGCTAGTACCCATGTGGGATGTTGAGTCCGAGCTCTTCGTCTCACAAAATTGAAGAATGAAGTTGCAGACAAAACACCTAGCGGGAGCAAAGTTTATTGAGAGAAGCCTGTCCTGGAAAAGGTATAGCTGGAGCTCCAGGAGTAGCCAGGGTTGAGCATTTCCTTTCCATGTTACAGTCAGGAGTAGTTTAACATTCAAATTCATTAAAGTCTAATAGCATGCCAGTGGTTGACAAACAGCGGCTCGCGAGCCATATGCGGCTCTTTGGCCCCTTGAGTGTGGCTCTTCCACAAAATACCGACTTCTGTGCATGGGCCACGAAGTTTCAATCGCACTGTATGTGCGCTCCCACATGTGGTATTTTGTGGAAGAGCCACACTCAAGGGGCCAAAGAGCCGCATGTGGCTCGTGAGCTGCAGTTTGTCAACCACTGGATCATTCTGTTGGGAATGGGGGTGACAACCGCTCTGGCTACTTCCAGCTGAAGAGGGACATAGCAAGGGGTGTTGGGGCTGCACTGGAGGTTGATGATCTAAAGGACCACGGAAGATGGGAAGATGCCATTCGGGATTCCACTTTTGGGACCATTCATACTTTGATGGATACTAGGCAAGGATTGACTTAGACCAAGCGTATCAAACTCTCAGCCCGCGGGCTGCATGCAGCCCACAACACAAGGGATATTTTTGCGGCCCAGCCAATATAACGGTATGTAAGCATTGTTTTAATAAAAATTTTGTAACTGAATTTTTACAATATCCTGTTATACATAATTATTAATAACGAACTACAATGTTTGCTAATGACTGATCACTATAATCACGTTGCATTCATTTCTCTTACGTGCCTTACATGCAGGTGCACCATTTCTCTCCACTAATACCAGCAGCGAATATTTTAGCAGCCAATTGCCACATCATTAGTCTTGTACAGACTTGTTTGGTGTGCGCAACAGGAAATATTTCACTTTTGGAGAACAAGAAAAATGGGTTTATTTGCGTTAGGTTTATTAATTTGTGCAGTTATTCAATGTCTGATAAGTTAATGTTCAAGAAAAAATAGTAATTTTTATTAAAATGTTCTATTATTTTATGTTAACGATTACTCATTTATTTCAGCCTTTTGTATTCAGTATGTCTCTATTGAAATAAACCTACGTTTCTATAAAAATTGAAGCTTTTGTTTTTTTGCGGCCCACATAAACTTGAACCTTGTTTATTTGGCCCATGTTAGCCTTTGAGTTTGATATGTGTTGAGTTAGACAATTGAGTATACAAAGGCCAAACAATAATGCTAGGAATGGGCAGTATATCATAGGTTTGGGCCTAAATTTTAGGAGGTATAGAATGGGACGCTTGTTTGCTTAACTATACAGCCTATTTAAGAATATCCTGCCCCAACCGGTTTGGATCAGTGGATAGAGCATCGGCCTGCGGACTGAAGGGTCCCAGGTTCGATTCCAGCCAAGGGCATGTACCTTGGTTGCGGGCACATTCCCAGTAGGGGGTGTACAGGAGGCAGCTGATCGATGTTTCTCTCTCATCAATGTTTCTAACTCTATCCTTCTCCCTTCCTCTCTGTAAAAAATCAATAAAATATATTATAAAAAATATCCTGTATTCTAGTATTTATTTTAAAAGGGTTGTTGATCTATATACAGTAGGAAGGGCCATTCTATGATATAGAACAGGAGTGGGCAAACTTTTTGACTCGAGGGCCACAATGGGTTCTTAAACTGGACCGGAGGGCCGGAACAAAAGCATGGATGGAGTGTTTGTGTGAACTAATATAAATTCAAAGTAAACATCATTACATAAAAGGGTACGGTCTTTTTTTTTTTTTTTTTTTAGTTTTATTCATTTCAAACGGGCTGGATCCGGCCCGCGGGCCGTAGTTTGCCCACGGCTGATCTAGAATCATGTAAGCTAGTGAATCTAGTGACCTTTGTCTGCTTTGGTCTGCAGGTGGTTAAATTGACATAAATCCTGAGTTAAGGCCTGACTAAACAAATGGGGCTATTTCTAAAGTCCTCAGATAGGAACAGTTCAAGCTCATCATGGGAGCCCCACTGACATTTGCTAAGAAATTTTTATTCCCAAACTGTTGAACTGACCGCTTCTTTGATCCTGAGAGTGTCTGACTGAAGGAAGCATTACATCCTTCCATGATAAATTAAAGGCTTGTGTCAGTCCCTAAAAAACATCTATGTATCTGTCAGAGTCATCTGAGAACTTTTGTAAATCCATCTTAATTTGTCTTAAGTTTTGTTTGGAAAACCATCCTTGGACCGGGGTGGGTCCGAACTCTCCCCCTGCCACTGCCTGGAGAGCGCAGAGGGTAGCCGGGGGTCTGGGTGGCCCGGGTCCCCTAGGGTCGAGGTGGGACTGGTCCTTCTGGGGGTCCTGGATAAGGAGGACAAGATGGCCCTGGTGTTCTCGGTGGGCCAGTAGGCCCCGTTGCCTTCTTAGGGGGTTCTGACTCTCTAGTATTGCTTTGGGTCAATGCTGTCAAGAGCCAGGGTTCAATTTTTCATCACTGACATAATTTCTGATTGTTTCTTAAAGCAAAGAAGGCCTGAATATATGAGATTTCAGAGTACTTCTCTTCCCTCCTGCAGAAAACATTTAATTGCAAGATGGTATTATAGTTAACACTTCCCTTTGGGGGCCATGTCTCTCCACCTACAAGCTTATATTGTGGCCACGCTTGAGTAAGCTTTCTCTTTCTTTTTTGTGGATCATAAAAATCCCAGTTCCTCTAAATGCAATCTAGTGGGGGGGGGGGGGTGCGGCGGTGCTGACCTAGTGGCAGAGCACCATATATAGTTATTACAATAGTATTTACTGTATTCCCTATGCTGTGCCTTATATCCCCGTGACTATTTTGTAAATACCAATCTGTGTTTCTCAATCCCTTCACACTTTTCACCATCCCAACCCTCCTCTCATCTGGCAACCCTATGTTTGTTCTCTGTATCTATGAGTCTACTTCTGTTTTGTTTGTTTGTTTATTTTTTTTGTTCCTTAGATTCCATATAAGTGAAATCATATGGTATTTGTCTTTCTCTGTCTGACTTATTTCATATAGTGTAATACCCTCTAGGTCCATTCATGTTGTCCCAAAAGGTTTCATTCTTTTTTATGGCCAAGTAATATCCGATTGTGTCACTGTGTTTATCAGGCCCATTCCACCCAGGTAGTAACTGAAGGCAGGCAGTTCATAGCAGCCCCATGGGCAGGTAGTAATGAGAGGTGAAACGCAACTTCAATCCATACCCTCGAACTCCAAGCCCTATGCTTTGCCTTCACACAAAAAAGTTTAGATTTTTAAAAAGTGTAATTACATATGTAAATGAATTTTCTTTAAAATATCAGAACATTACCAATTAATCTAAAATCTATTTGCCCATCACTTTCTTTTTTTTTTTTTTTTTTTTTTTGCCCATCACTTTCAATCCTTGTCCCTGTCTCCACCTCCTCAAGGGTTACTGTTTATGGATTTGTGGTTGGCAGTTAGACAGATGTGAGCAGAGCAAGGAGGATGGGCCAGGCACAGAAAGTCACTAGAATGGAAAGCCCTGGGTGCCTAGCAGAAGAAAAAAGACATGGAGACTGACTTTGAAGCCAATAAGAGCCCCTTGGAGAAAGCCAGGTGCCTTGCTTGGTCACGTGGTTCACGGCAGTCTTCTCAGATAAGAAATGAAGGTTGCTTTCCTAAGAGATGGCAAGAAAGGAACCTCAAGACATTTTGGGAACCTCAAGGACTTGAGGGCCTGGCCAGTGTGGCTCACCAGGAACCAAGAGGTCACCAGTTCAATTCCCGGTCAGAGCACATGCCTGGGTTGCAGGCTCGATCCCCTGCAGGGGTGCGTGCAGGAGGCAGCCAATCAGTGACGTTCCTCTTTCATTGATGTTTCTATCTCTTCCTCTCCTTTCCTCTCTCTGTAAAAATAAAACATTTTTTATTTTTTTTAAAAAATATTTTTATTGATTTTAGAAAGGAAGAGAGAGGGAGAGATAGAAACATCAATGATGAGAGAGAATCATTGACTGACTGCCTCCTGCACGCCCACACTGAGGATGCTCAACCACTGAGCCATGCCAGCTGAGCAATAAAAGCATTATTTTTTTTTAAAGAACTTGAGGAATTCACCCAAGTCTATAAGTAATATAGGCAAACTTGATGGCAACTAGGTGGCTGGCTTCGTTGCCCTGAAGGGTTAATTAAAACTCAATAATGAGATTCCAGCAAAGCAGATTTTAAAACGCCTATATGATCAATTGCTATTCTTATTGTGTTTATGCCAAATTGAAACTAGACTTAATAGAGTAAATAAGTTGGTCTTAATTTGGCTCTTTAATATAAATGAGGGAGACTTTAGGGGAAATGTGTTTCAATAGGCTATAATACACAACTGTGAGTATTAGACTCCAATTATTTCAAAGTTTTCTTTTCCACCTATGAATTGAAATAAATCTTGAATTTATCTAGTTTTCTTAAGTATTTGGCTACAACCCTCCAAAACAATGTTTCATTTTTTTCCATCCTTTGACTTGGGATTAGTGAGAACTAAACAGTTTTTTTCCTCCCTTGGACCATTTGTCATAATTCTTCCTGTGTTAGCTTTTGCCTAATAATAGCAAGATTTTTAACACCGTTTGTCCCTACCGTGTTACAAATGTTCGGGGCAGGGGGGAGAAATCGAATAGTGGAGACTAGCTATAGTTGTAATAAACATTAATCATGCTCTGTTAACCGGGATTGTTTTGTTCTGATTAAAGAAAGCACGTTCTAGCTTGGCTGGGACCTGGGAGTTAACCTGGAAATCCATCCACCCTCCTTATCTGGGAGCTGCCTATTATCCTAGAAAGATAATAACCTTCTTGCCCAAACAATGGAGGTGCCCACCTTCGAATTGCCTATAATCTGTAACCATCATACCCATTTGTATTCCTTTTGCAAGCACATTTAGAGAGTTCTCCCTGTTGAGACAAACCTGGTTTGTTCCTTTTGTTCCCTGTATTCCACCACCCCTGCCACCCTTGATGGATCCTGCCTCTGCGGATAACTCCCTGCTTACGCCCCACTTCCTACTGCTTCTGAGGCTGGGCTTTGCTGAGCAGACTTCAGGAAGGTCTCCTGGGCTCACAGACTTCCTCAGCGGAAGAGGCCAGAATCATGGGGAGCTGACTTTGAACGTAGGGCCACCCACAGACCCTAACTGTCTGGGTTCAAGATCAAGGACTCTCCCAGGCCACCTGCTGCCGTAGCAGGAAGGCTGAGCAGTGCTTGCTTGGCCTTCAGTCCTCCCTGCTGGGCCAGCCCCCTCACCTGTTTGCCAACAGAACCAGGGAGTAGTAAAAGATGAAAAGAGAAGTAAAATAAACATGATAAATAGACTAAAGGTTACAGAACAAAATGGCAGCAGTAAAACAATAAAAACAAACCAAATGACTACAGTGCAAATACACAAACATGAAGAGATTAAACCCCTTTGGAACAGGCCTTGATCTAAATTAAGACTCACCGAGAACAAGGCCTGAGGCTGGAGACAGGGAGCACTTCCCTAGGGGAGCACTCCCTCTTTCTTGCAGGGATTCATTCTTCCTGGTGGAATTGAGTCTGGATTCCTTCATGAATTTCTCCCAGATCTGTGGCTACACGTTTGAATCACCTGGAAAGATTTAAAACAAACCATTTCCCAGTGGTTGGGGGTAAATCAGTTGCAGGGGGTGGGGTGGGGGGTGGGAGGATAGAGAAATCAATGAATTAACACTATACTGGTTTATAGTGTTTGCTGATTTTCATGCTATAAATACTTTGACCAGGCCAATTTTAAGCTGCTAATGGCTTGAAAATTAATTCATGGAGTATTTAAAACAATGCCACCACATTTAGAAACTCTTTGTAGCTTTTCTCATTTTACAAGAATTTCCAATATACACCATGGTCGCTGAAAAAAACAGCCAATCAAAATTTAGTAAATTATTTATGGCCAAAGAATTTATAAAGCAACTTTCTTAAAATCCTTTCAAACAACCTTACAACAAAAAATATTTGGCCCTGGCCAGGTAGCTCGGGTCATTTCGTGCACCAAAAAGGTTGTGAGTTCGATTCCCAGTCAGGGTACATACCTAGGTTTCAGGTTTGATCCCTTATCTGGCATGTATGGGAGGCAACTGATCAATGTTTCTCTCCCACATCGATGTTTCTCTGTCGATCTGTTCCCCCACCCCCACTTCCTCCCCTCTAAAATCAATAAAATAACCTCTGGTGAGGATTAAAATATATATATATATATATATAAACGTGGGCTGCCGGCATGTTGTACTATGCTTGCTATGATGTGTGGAAAGCTTCTGCAGGGAAATTTCCAGGGTCCGCAGAGGGAGCAGTAGAGGAGGGGTCTGGGTTGGCCGGAGGTGCACAAGGGAAGCACCATTGGCTACAGAAACCCTCTGCAGGACGCGCAGAGCCCGCTGAGTGCTTTCAAGGGAAAGGAAACGGGTTCCTAAAGGTAAAGCAACTTGCTCAAGGTCACATGGCAGGTCTCAAGAAGCAGATCTCTTTCCAAAATACACTGGAGCCCACCTCGTGCCATCTAAGGCCTCAGCTCAGTCTGGAACCTTTAAAGTGCAGGTACCACAACCCCTCCTCTTCCCCTCCATTCTTGACCCTCAGCCATGCCCAGCAGCTGCTGACCAGGCATGACCACAGGCAGATCTCAAGTCAGCCTTGAGTGCCCAAGGGGCAGCCTGTGAGCCCTCAGCCTCCTGACACCCAGGAGAAAGCTTAAATTACCCACCTCCCAGCAAGGCTCCCAGACAGAAGAGGTGCTCGTGGGGGCAAGAGTAGGGGAAGCCAGGAAAGCTTTCAGGCTTGTGGTTTAGGAGCCAGAGCGGCTGATACCTAGGGCAGGCCCACACCATGGGAGCTGCTCCCTGCAGCCAGGGCTTATACAATCCCTGAAGTCAGCCAGGCAGGGTAGAAGTCCCCTTGGGGAAAGTGTTCCCACAAAGGAGTGGAGCCATCCCCCCAACCTCCGCAGTGAGCCAAGCCCCAGGGCTCCTTACAGCTCACCCCTTTCACTGGCAAAGCTACAGCTTCCACCTTCCTGCCCCTGCACGGAGCAGCATGGTCTCAGTAGGAGTGAGCCCAGGCAGAAGGAAATAGTTGATGCCCGCAAGTATCAGCTACTCTGGCCAGCTCTGGGCTTGCTCAGTGCGGTACGGCCTGGGGAGGTATCCCCGAATAGCCCTCAGGGCAGCCTGGAAGCCCTGGCGTCCAAGGTCAGACATTGCCACTAAGAATCCAGAAGAGGTTCTGTTCTTATACCCTCCTTGGCAGCTGCCCTCAGGCAGGCCAGCTGGGCAGAGCCAGGGAGGAAGAAAGGGCCGGCTCCCTGTGCTCTGGTGAGGGTGTCTGGTCCCCGTGGCAACCTCTCTTGTCTCTAAAATTATATGTGGATCTGTAGCTCTCCATTTATCAAGAAGACGAAAATAAAAGACAAAGAGGCCAGGAGGGAGATGTGTGGTATGTGCATGTGTGTGTGATTTATGTGCCACATGATGTGTGGAGGGGACCTGACTCAGTGTGTGTGACAGGAAGGTGGTTTTGAGGGGGAGGAGAAGATTAACCAAAGAAAATGGGAAATTGAGGTCAGAATAGAGAAGGGAATTGAAAAATTGGGCACATCATGCGTGGTCAGAGAATGATAAGGACCCAAGAGCTCAAAAAGGTTTGACAACCCTGGGTGGTGTGGTTCAGTGGATGGAGCGTCATCCCATGGACCAAGAGGTCCCAGGGTCAATTCTCAGTCAGGTTGCGGGCTCACAGTAGGGAGGCAGCCAATCCATGTGTCTCTCTCATTGATCTTCTCTCTCTCCCTCCTTCTCCCTTCCTCTCTATCTAAAAATCAATAAACACTTTTTTTTTTTTTAAAGATTTGACAAAAGCCTGAATAAGGAGAGAAGCCCTCCAGCACCAAGAGTCCCCCAAGGGCATGAGGGCACACAAGAGTGGAAGCTGAAGAAAGTGTAAATATGGAAGCAAGCGACAGAAAACCTGACTTGCAGGCACCTGAACAAACAGAGGTTTCTTTGTCTCACACAGAAAATCTGAAAGTGGGCTGGGGCTGGTGTTAGCAGTGTCAGGACTGGCATCTCTGAGGTTCTCTTGGCCTTTCTCTGTGGAAATATAGTTGCTGCCGTTCCAAATATCAGGAATCTTTTCAAAGTAGGAAGAAAGAGAAGGGAACTGTGCCAGAGAGCCTGGCCTCGGCCAGCACTGGTCACATGGTCTCCCCTGGTGGCACGATAGACTCGGGGAGCAGAGTGCAGGTTCCGTGAGTAAGGAGGAAGGGACAACGGATATTGGGGAAGCAACCAAGAACCAGAGGAGCAAGACAGAGTGCCAAGCATTTTTAGGAAAGACTAAATTAATATTCCAGAGTTGAGTTCAGGGAGTCTCCAGACAACAGTGAGGCCCCACTTTGGGAATGGCAGTCCCAAACCCCAAAGTCTAGCTCCTTGTGGCAAGTCTCAATCATCACTGATTGCCTCAATCTTCGTAGCAACCCATGAAGTAGGAGCTATTGTTTTCCCCACACTGCAGACAGGAGAGGAGAGCTTCACACTTTGCACATCACTCTTTGCAGAAATACATCCGGGTCAAGAATCTACAGGCTCCGATCCACATGCTCCTCAGCTTTTTGGTCCTAAACTATTATCTCCGGCTCTCCTCTGGATCGGAACAGCAGTAAGGAGGCCTTTGAAATTGTTGCATGGGCCTGGAGCTGAAATACAACGACAGCCTAGGTGTTCTCTCTAAGGAGGAAAGGTCAGGGGATCCAAACTACAGGACACACAGTATGTTAGGGGAGGAAAGGTCATCCTGGGACCAAGGTCTCACCCTACAATTGATTGTCCTTTGCTAGACACCCAGGACTTTCCACCCTGGTGACCTTCTGTACCTGGCCCATCGTCCTGGCTCTGCTCATGTCTGCCTAACTGCCTACAACAAAATCAGACCTGCATTCAAATCACTGTTCTTCTACCTGTCAGTGTGCAGCCTTGGACAAGGTACCAAGCTCTCTGGGTCCCTAAACAAGTACCTCCTGCAGAGGTTGTGGGTTTGCACAGGAGATGGTGGGTTAGAGCTCACGGCTCAGTGCCTACACACAGCAAGTGTTCAATAATATCTGTGCCTTCCCAGAGATGAAGCAATGTGGACATTTAGCCAGGAACCAGCTCCGGTTTTGCATAATCCAACATCACATTATTGCCCAAGCACTTTCCTGGTAAAATCTAACTCTTTCTATTCAGGAATCACTTGCTTTGTTTTCTTTTGCCACTAAAAACCTGATGTGGTTTGACGTCCTCAGTGGTTACTTCAACCAACATTGATAGAGCCTCTACCAAGTGCCAGGCACTCTGCCACTTGGAGGCCTGGTCTGTGCCTTCTAGGGGTTTGCAATCTATTTTTAGAATGGCACGTGCAGGCAATGAGGTTCCAACAAGGCAGGGTGTGGTGAGAGACACGGATAATTCAAAGTGGTGGCCTCCAGAGGTGGCAAAGCTACCTCGGTGTGGCAAGGTCTTGTCTTTCCTTCTCCAGGGAGCAGAGCTGCAGGGCTGCCATAGAAGAGGCACGTCAGGACCAGCTACCTAACTTGTGAGACCCCTCGTTAAAATAGTCAGAATTTCAGAGACAACAGAGCCTTCAACTAGGTGTGGGGCCCTCGGAGCACAGGGCCAGTGACCGCACAGGTTGCATGCCCATGCAGTCGGCCCTGAGTGCTGCCATTCCATGACCCTCCTGCCTTCAGGTCCTACAGAGAGGGCAGCTGCCGCCTCTGGGAGATTCAGGCACAGGGCAGACGCTGTGGGAGATGGCCACAAGCCTTCTCCAGGCTAGTTGTTAGGTAGGAAGTTAGACATGAGTGGCTGGGGTGGGGCCTGCTCTGGGGTCCTGAACAGGGGCCGTACCAACATTGCCTTCAGACCGCCTCTCTATGGGCCGCCCAGCAGCCAGCAGACCACCAGCGGGCAGGTTTGGAACCAGCTGGTTCTTGGCGCAAGCTCAGAGGAAAACGACATGACCTCAATGCTACCTTACAAGGGTCCTGGACTAATTATAATAAAAATTGCATTGTGGTTTTGACCCCCCACCCCCCTGTGGGTTTTTTGGTATGCATTATGGGTAAGGCATGCACAGAAGAAACATAGTTATAAAACCCTTTTCTGTCAATCATCCTTTGCTGGGGTCCAACCCCAGCAGGTCCAGGGGTCTCCAAAGGTGTGGATGGAGTCGGCGAAGAAGGAATGACACGGAGGCAGCGTTCAGTTGATCAGCAGCCTAGCCAGGATCTCCAGCCAAGTTCTGGTTATGATCGCCAGCCAAGTTCTGGTTTGGTTCTCTCACTAGGTTCTCCAGCCAGGTTCTCCAGGTACTCCAGCCAGGTTCTGTCTAGGTTCTCTAGCCAAGTTCTGTAGCCAGGTTCTGTCCAGGATCTTTTGCCATGTTCTCTCCCTAGGTTCTGTCTCTAGGTTCTGTGTCCTGTTGTCTTGTTACATCTGTATTTATACCAGTTGATTCCAATCCTATCAATCTCTATTCCAAAGGTTAGGGCGTTTCTTATCTCCATTCCAGGGAGTAAAGATTATGTAGCTTAAGCATGATTGTTCGTAGTTAAAGTGATTAATTACCCGCCTGGCACTTAGTTAAGGGGTTTTATTCCCTCCCTAACTTCAGGGGAAAATCCCTACCTGGGGAAACAACCTTTCTCAGAGAGGTGACCTTGGTTAAAACACATAGTGCCAAGAAGGTGAGCAAACATATTAAGAACAGTATGCCATATATGCCAGGTCCCTTGAAACAGCAAGGATGGACCGGCTCCCGGCAATCCTTGAATGAAAATGAAAGTCTCCACCCAGAAAATCCCTCTTTTAAACTATATAACCCAGGAGTTTGGGGCCATTGTCTCTCCACTGGCTCACTCTTTACTGGACTATATTTTCAGAAAATCCCAGTTTGCTTTACTTTCATTTTCGTTGACCTTCAAATCTCTTCTGGGTCGATGAGAAGAGCTGAGGTCCCAGCCTGTAACCCCAGTCAGTAACAGTGACCATGCGTCATGGCTCCCCGCTTCTGCCTGAGGAAAGTCACCAGGGGTGACCGTGGTTTTCCACAAGCCAGGAAGGGAGGCAGTTTCCCCAGCGTGAGAGAGAGAGTCTCAGGCGTTGACAATGGCCTATCCCTCACTGTGTCTTCTGTCTCGCCACTAACCACCCGCAGAAGGTTCAAAGGCCAGGAAAAGAGATGGGAGCTACTGATGTTACTAATTCCAAAAGGGAAGTCCTAGAGACCTGCTGGTCCCACAGACAGATGCCATGGACAGAAAGCAAAATAGGATGAATAATAAACTCTGTTGTACACATAAATATTTACGATAGGCACCAGCATAGAAGTGAGATGTCAAGTGACATTCTTGGGCTGGTTGGGCCCTCCAGAGGTCGGCTAGGCCATCCCTCTGCCTCCAGCTATTTCAAAGCAAATGCAGGAAGTTCTGTGATGTGGAGCATCCCGGGCATCGGCCATGAAGGAGGCTATCTCACAGGTCTGGCTGGAGATGCACAGCGTTAAGGCTGCTGTGCCCCACCTACTGCTCTGCTGCCCACTTACGACCTATGTGACCTTCCCCGGGGCCCAAGAACAGATGCCAGTCAATGTCAATGCCCCGGTTTGAACAGGGACTGCCATTTTATGCACAGCCTTTGGGATGAGCTCTCACTGGGGACAACCCAGCCCCATGCCTCCTGCTTCGGCCCAGAGACCAGACCAGGAAGACGTAAGTCTAGGCATGGGATTCTCCTGGCCGTGATGCAGGAGCAAAGAAGCCGTTAGTGTGCCGCGGCGAACTCTGCTGTGCCTGCCAGGCCAGGCCTGAATGCACCCCTTTAGAGCCCTTGGTTACAGGGTGTTTACAAACCCTCCGCAGCTCAAGCTCTGGCACGAGGCCTTTGAAATGAGCTTAGGGTGTGTGGCCAGGCCCTTCCAGTGGGGTCCAGGGTGATGGATCGCAGCCGGGGCAGGTCTCCTGGCTGGACCACAAGCTCCAAGGAGGCTGGAACTGCGTAATGAGGCTCAGCATAACCTCGATGCAATGAGCCCAGGAATCAGCGCCTGGCACTCAGAGGGAACAGGCAAACTTTCAGCTGCTCCGTCCTCTTTTAAAAATGACAGTTTTTGACTCTAAAAGAAATAACATCGGCTGGGATGTAGAGAAATTGGAACCTTTGTGCACTGTTGGGGGAATGTAAAATGGTACAGCCACTATGAAAAACAGTATGAAGTTTCCTCAAAAAAATTAAAAGTAAAATCATCATATGATTTAGCAATTCCACTTCTGAATATAGATCCAAAAGAATTGAAAATAAGGTCTGGAAGAGATATTTGCTCATAGTAGCATTATTCACAATAGCCACAAAATTATCAACCCAAGTGTCTATCTATAGATGAATAGATACAATTCTGTATATACAGATAATGGAATATTATTCAGCCTTAAAAAGGAATGAAATTATGAACCATGCTACAACATAGATGAATCAAACTATATAATAAAAGCCTAATATGCAAATTGTCCCCTTGGGCTGTCATTGGACCAGGAGACAAGGAGTTTGACCATTTGCTATGACGTGTGCTGACCACCAGGGGGTGGCACGGACTATGGCGGGCATCAGCAACAAGGTGCTGGCAGTGGGTGGCAGTGGAGTCCCTGCCCGCCCTGATGGACCGCAGCAGGATGGTGGAGCTGGTGAGCAGGCGGTGCCAGGCAAAGGCGGGGTGCCAAGTGGGACTGCAGGTCTGTGAGGCTGGGGATGCAAGCTGGGGCCTGATCTCCGCAGGCCACCCCGAGGGACCCCACCTGTGCACGAATTCGTACACCAGGCCTTTAGTGTTAAGTAAAAGAAATCAGTCACCAAAAGAGAAATACTGTCTGTGAAGCATCCATCTTATATAAAAACTGCTGTTTGAAATTTTAACCCTGCATTTTGGCTTCTGTAAATGCTTGCTGGCTTAAATAATAAGGAAAATAAGACTACTCCCATTTCAGAGAGGCCATTAAACCTTCTCCAGACGAAGTTATCAGTGCTGGCACCAGGCCAAGCCTTTGGTTGAGGTCTCAAAGCCCCAGCACATAGGGCCCTTTAAGAACTTGCAAAGGGGACCGGAAAACCCCATATTTGGGAGACAAAGAGGGTAAAAAATATAAATACAAGAAACTTCTTGTGTGACAGGGCCCAGAATTTGAGAGACATTTTCCTCTGGGCCCGCGCGTAATAATAATAAATGTAACTCCATCTCTCTAAGTGTTGCTTGGTTCTTCTTCGGTTTTCTGTAACAGGGACCTGGAGCAGTCAAATTCATAGAGATAAGGAGTAGAATGGTGGTTGCCTAGGTGGGAATGCAGAGTTGTTTAATGGGTACAGCTTCATTTTTGCAAGATGAAAAGAGTTCTGGAGACTGGTTGCACAACAGTGTGAATGTACTTAACACTATTGAACTGTAATTTAAAAGTGGTTAAGATGGTAAATTTTGTCCTGTGTATTTTATTACTATTAAAAATTTTTACCACTGTTAATAAATTAAAAATTTCATTACATTTTTTAAAAATATATTTTATTGATTTTTTTACAGAGAGGAAGGGAGAGGGATAGAGAGTTAGAAACATTTCATGGACAATAGAGACCATTATAAACTTTTGAACAATAATAGATACAGAGGCAGAGCTGCCTCAAACAGATTGTCAAACTGCAGCGGGAAGGCCGGGGAGGGTTGGGGGGCAGGAGGTAGGGGGGTAAGAGATCAACTAAAGGACTTGTATGCATGCATATAAGCATAACCAATGGACATAAGACACTGGGTGATAGGGGAGGCTAGGGGACTGTCTAGGGCGGGGGGATAAAATGGATACATATGCAATACCCTTTGTAATACTTTAAGCAATAAAAAAAAAAAAAAAAAAAAAGAAACATCGATGAGAGAGAAACATCGATCAGCTGCCTCCTACACACCCCCTACTGGGGATGTGCCCACAACTAAGGTACATGCCCTTGACCAGATTCAAACCTGGGACCCTTGAGTCCGCAGGCTGATGCTCTATCCACTGAGCCAAACCAGTTAGGGCTTCATTACATTTTTGTTGTTTTACTGCAGGTAAAATAAATATTTATTAAAAATCTTAAACTTGACATGCACCTGGCCCACCTTCCAGGCTCTTTTTTTTTTTTTTTAATCCTCATCTGAGGATATTTTTCCCATTGATTTTTAGAGAGAGTGGAAGGGAGAAAGACAGAGAGAAACACAGAAGTGATAGAGACACATTGATTTGTTGCCTCCTGCATGCCCCCGACCAGGGCCAGGAGCCTGTAACTGAGGTATTGCCCTTGACTGGAATTAATCCCAGACACTTCAGTCTACAGGCTGATACTCTATCCACTGACACAACCAGCTAGGGCTTAACATATATATATATATTTGTTGTTGAAGTATTACATATGTCCTCTCCCCGCCCCCCCCCCCCACATTGATCTCTTCTAGCCTGCGCCCTGCCCTCCACCCCAGGCCTTCACCACCCTATTGTCTGTGTCCATGGGTTTTGCATACATATATGCATACGAGTTCATTGGTTGATCTCTTCCCACCCACACACCCTCTCCTGCCTTCCCTTTGAGGTTGACAGTCTGATCCATGCATCTATGTCTTTGGATCTATTTTTGTTCATCAGTTTATGTTGTTCATTAGATTCCACATATGAGTGAGATCATGTGATACTTATCTTTCTCTGGCTCATTTCACTCAACATAATACTCTCCAGGTCCATTCATGCCATAGCAAATGGTAAGAGTCCTTTCTTTTTTGCAGCTGTGTAGTATTCCATTGTGTAGATGTACCACAGTTTTTTTTTTTAATCCACTCATTTGTTGATGGGCACTTAAGCTGTTTCCAAATCTTAGCTATGGTGAATTGTGCTGCTATGAACATAGGGGTGCCTATATTCTTTCTGATTTCTTAGGAAATATTCCTAGAAGTGGGATCACTGGGTCAAATGGGAGTTCCACACTGTGGATTCAAATTACGTTTTCTCTCATTTTTAAAGAAACTAAACTAGGGTTTTCTCTATGTAGAATTCCATTCCTTAGAGATTTTGTTTAATTTTTTTGAGGAAATTCCATACTGTTTTCCACAGAGGTCGCACCAGTTCGCATTTCCGCCAGCAGTGCACCAGGGTTCCTCCGGGTTCTTAGAGCGCCAGGGGCGGGTGGCTGGTGACTGGCGACAGGGACGGCGGGGACGTGGCAGGCACGACTCCTGGTTCTGTAGCTCACTCACCCTGCTTGGCTCCGGGCGAGCAGTATCTCAACTTCCATAGTTGATGTTGGCGCCAAAACGTGCCTCACCTGCGCCTTGAACGACAGTGACACGGAGATGCTAGGACCCCGCTGGACGAGGGGGACAGGGTGCTGGAGGGGACGGGAAGCCCCACCTGGCAATGCAGTACCAGGGACTCCTGCACTTCCTCTCGCAGCTGCAGGCAGAACCACCGGTGGGTGTGAACGGCCCCCCAAGATTAAGGCTGTGAGGAAGGCAGGGCAGGCCGCCGAGGGGGAGACGGTTGTGCTGGCCTGCAAGTCCGTCTTTCCCCGCAGGTGCCCCTGGGTGTGGCACACGATGTGCGACCAGGTTCTCACCAGCCACTCCCAGAGCCGGTGAGTGCTGCCCTCGGAGGCCAAGACGGAGCTGCACACCCGGAGCCTAGAGCTGGAGGCGGGCGCTGGCAAGAATGCCTGCAATGGCACCAATGCAGAGCGCGCGGCCAGCCGTCGTCACGCGGCATGTGGGCAACCGCCTGATGCCCTCTGGCCCGCCCTGGGTATCGGGGCCGAGCAGCTGCTGGTCACCATCACCTTCATCGAGATGGGCACTTAAGCTCGTCATCTGGAAGCCGAGGAGCCGGTGGATGACGAGGACCCGGGCTCCGGTCCTCCGAGGAGCAGCGGGCACCACGTGAACCACAAAGGCACGCACGTCCGCCAGGGCGAGGCCCGCGGAGCGCGCCGGCGAGGGGAGGAGTCTGCACAGGCCGGTTCTGTGCCGGGGAGCCTGCGTTCCTGGGGTTGCGCCATTCCAAGTCCTCTCCTCTTACAGGAAACTACCCTGCGAAGCGGACCGCACTGTGGGTTCAAATCACGTTTTCTCTCATTTTTAAAAGAAACCAAACTAGGGTTTTCTCTACGTAGAATTCCATTCCTTAGGAATTTTGTTTCTTATTTTTAAGAGCATCCCAGGGGAGCCGCGAGGTTATGCCGGGAGCCCCTGCTGTCCCCTGCTCATCCCTTCCCTCTTCCCTCCTTGCACCCCAACCCATACCCTCCATGTCCCCTGGGCATTTTAATTTAGCCTCTGGTCCATCATGCTGGGAGGGGAGGGGGTACTGGGGGGCAGGGGGGGGGGGCGGGCTGTGAAGGGCAGACTGGCTTTTCCCTGAGACTCCTCCTTCCACAGCTCACCTCCTGAGGCTGCTTTCTGCTGCTTCCCTGCCCTTTCAGAAGGTCACCTGACGCCTGGCAGCCTGGCTGGCTGAAGCAAGTCCTGTCACATCACCGCAGGCCGTGTGACCTGGCGCAGCCTGACTCCATGGCCGCCCCGCAGGCTTTCCCCTCACTGCCTCTGCCTGCCCCATGCAGGGGGATGGGGGACGTGTGCGTGTCTGGGTGACCATCGTGGAGCGGGAGTTGCTGTAACAGCCCCATTCCCATCATTCCCATCTGTGTCCATGGTGACTGAGGAAACCCCCTTCCCAGCTGGGCCTGAGGCTTGCTCCTCCACAGCGTCCTGACTCACATGGGAACCCCCCACCCACCCACCTGCTCACCAGTAAAGGCTGACCCACAAAAATAATGAAAATCTTAAACTTGCCTGGCCAGAGTGGTGCATGCAGGAGGCAGCCGATCGATGAGTCTCTCTCATCACTGATGTTTCTGACTCTCTCCCGTCCTCTCTGAAATCAATAAAAATAATTTTAAAAAATCTTAAACTTACAGAAAAGTCTAAGGAGTTAAAGATTGTAATATATCTCATAAATGATATGTAAAAGTTCATAAAGAAATAAAAGTTATCCTTAACTCTACTACCCAGAGATAATAACATGATATACTTCCTCGCTATTTTGAACATAGAGGTGTTTATACCTAACTCTCCATCTATAATTTATATCATTCAATAGATACAGTATATATATATATATATGTATATATATATATATATATTACTTTTTCACTTAACTGTATTATGAGCATTTTAAAAATCTCCTATATCATGATTTTTTAAATTAGCTTCCTTGTGTTCAATCATAGGGACCTAATAACATTTATTCAAGTGGTCTTTGATTTCTGAACATTTAGGTGGTTTAAAGTTTCTCAATATTTTAAGCAATACGATGATACACAGCCTATCTATACCCTATTATTCATATTTCTGATCATTTTCTTAGAATAATTTCCCAGAAGTAAAGTTCCTGAGCCAAAAACTGAGTATTTGGAGGCCAGTGGCACACACTGACTAGGGCTACTGCTGGCCCAGTGCTCAGCTCTCTGTCCCTTCCGCTGCTCATAAGGACCCAGACTTTCTCTCCTTTGACTTCTGTTAGATCAACTCCTGCAGGTGCTGGGGAACTAAATGCTCTGGAAATCACACAAAGTCAAACAGAGGCCTTGTGTTTCTATGGGCTAACTTTGTAGGTTCAAATGACCTCTTACAAGGAGTCCAGAATCGCTGTTGCTGGAAAGGGCTGAGCGATGGCCTCATTCAACCCTGTCATTTTACAGAGTAGGAAGTGAGGCACGCAGGAGGAATAATATTCCTTTTTCTTGATGGATGGACTGAGCTAAAACTGAGCTTGGTCCATCACCCCAGGGCGGGGTCACCGCAGAGAGGACAGTCTCCAGCTCACTGGACCAAGTGCCAGGGTCCAGGACAGCTGCGGGGTCAGCTGGGGCCATCTTTTGACAGCCTGAGTGACAACTGCCTTGTGGCCACATCCTGGCACTCAGGAGGCACCAGTAAAACTCTACAGGACAGCAGCTCAGACTCCTCTCCTGAAGTAAATTCCTGAAACCACATCTCAGATTGCAGCACAGGCGGCCCTTCCATGAGCAGACATGTGGGTAGGAGGTCTGTACTTGGCCAGAGAGAGGCAGAGAAGACCCAGACTTGCTCTGTGCAAGAAATGGAGTGTGTGTGGGGGGGTGGTCTTACCTTTACTGAGCATCTGCTGAGTGCCAGACCCTGTGCTCGCACCCACGTTATTTCCTGAGTCCTCAATATCACCTGTGAGGTAGGCATTAGCCCCCTTTTGCAGATGAGGCTCAGAAAAGGTTAAAAAAAAAACTTGACTAAGGGTCAGACTGATAGCAAATGCAGTCAGGATTCCAGCCCAGGCTGACCAATAGCTGCAATGTTCTGACCACACCACTCATTGCTCACAAGGACCTGAACACACTTCAGCATCTATCTATGTAAAAGCCTAAGCGACTGTCGCAACCGAAACAACTGAATGGATGACCAAATAGGCTGCGTGGGGTGACCAGGCCGGCCGGGGGCGGGGGGGGGCAGTGATGGGCAACCAAACGACTGAACAGCAGGCTGCGTGGGGGGGGGCATTTGGGGGTGACCAGGCCAGCAGGTGGGGGGGGGGCAGTTGGGGGCAACCTGGCCAGCAGGCAGAGGCAGAGGCAGTTAGGAGTGAGCAGGCTGGCGGGGGGGGGGGCAGTTAGGGGCGATCAGGCAGGCAGGCAGGTGAGCAGTTAGGAGCCAGCAGCCCAGGATTGTGAGGGGGATGTCCAACTGCCGGTTTAGGCCTAATCCCTGGGCCTAAACCGGTAGTCTCACAGCCCCAAGGGGTCCCAGATTGGAGAGGGTGCAGGCTGGGCTGAGGAGACCCTCCCCCCAGCACGAATTTCATGCACCGGGCCTCTAGTACGTAATAAAAAGATACACCGTCGTGCACATGACTGGACACTGGCTTCGCACCACAATAAGAGGACAAGTGAGTTCAGTCAAGTGTGTCACGAGGTTGCAGTGTGGTCCCTTCTAGCTCCAAGGCTCTGACAATCATGGGGTTCTGGTAGGCGTATGGGGACTAACCTGAGGGCCTGTATCCAACTATCCTGAGGATGACCATAAGCAAGAGGCAGCCACTGTGGGGAGGGAAGGACCTGTGCTAGGGGTCCAGGACCTGGGTGCCACCCCTGGCTGAGCCAGGCCAGCTGTGTGAGCCTGGCTGACGCACATCACCTTTCTGAACTTAGTTGTTCACATGTACAGTACACAACCTCCTCCTCCTCCAGCCACCACTCCTTACCTTCCCCGCCGCCAAGTGCCGTCTATACTTGCCTCCAAGTCTGTTCTCCTGATTATTTTTCTTAATTACATTCATTATAAATAAAAATAACATATTAAATGTTATAAAGAACTAGAGGCTCGATGCATGAAATTTGTGCAAGGGGCTTGGCCCTTGCAGTCCCGGCTTTATCTGGAAGGTCGTCTGGAAGGTCATTTGGCTGTTTGGTCTAATTAGCATATTAGCTCTTTATTATATAGGATATTAAACAAACCTGTGCACTTGCCAGTCAGCTTAAGAAATATTGGGGATTGAGCCCACAACCCGGGCATGTGCCCTGAATGGGAATCAAACTGTGACCTCCTGGCTCATAGGTTGACACTCAACCACTAAGTCACACCAGCCTGGCTCATTAAACTTTTTTTTTAAATATATTTTATTTTATTGATTTATTACAGAGAGGAAGGGATAGGGATAGAGAGTTAGAATTATTGATGAGAGAGAAACATCGATCAGCTGCCTCCTGCACGCCCCCTACTGGGGATGTGCCCACAACCAAGATACATGCCCTTGACCGGAATCGAACCTGGGGCCCTTGAGTCTGCAGGCCGACGCTCTATCCACTGAGCCAAACCGGTTACAGCTCATTAAACTTTTATGTATTTATGTATCCTTAAATTTTATATAAATGTTGTCTCATTATATGTACCTTGCCACTTTTAAAATTTCTTATGGATTGAATTGTTTCCCCCCCAACAAAAAAGAAAAAAGATTGTCTTGTGAGTCCTAACCCCCAGTACCCCAGTACTACCAGATGTGACCTTTTTTGGACATAGGGTCTCCCCAGAGCTACTCAAATTAAGATGAGGTCATTAGTGTGAGCCGTAACGCACGATGGCTGGTGTCCTTACAAAAGGGGGGAATTTGCACACAGAGGCACGCACACAGGGAGAATGACATGTGAACACTGCTATTATCCTGCCAAGGAATGACCAGAAGCTGGGAGGCCTGGAACCGACCCCTCCCTAGGGCTTTCAGAGGGAGCGGGGCCTTGCCAGTGCTTGGGTCTTGGACTTCTAGCCTCCAGCGTGGTGAGAACACTGCAGCTATTGGTCAACCTGGCTGGAATCCTGAGAGAATATATTTCTGTGTTTCAGCCACCCCGCCTTTGGAACTTTGTTTTGGCAGCCCCAGGAAAAGGAATACATCGTTCCACACTATAGTCTTGAAATTCACTTGTGCATGAATGAAGCTGAGGTTTAACATTTTCTTTGCCATGTTCCATTATAAGATACTAGAGGCCCAGTGCACGAAAATCATGCACTGGTGGGGTCCCTAGCTGCTGCCGGCTGTGGGCCGGGGCCTCCCTCCCTTCCCCCGGCTGCCCCGCCCCCTGGTCGAACTCCCGGAAGAACTATCGGTCGAGGGGACAATTTGCATAGTACGCTTTTATTATATAGGATACCACCATTTATCCATTTTGCCTTGTAAAGTTATATGGCTTGCTGACACATCTTTCTGACATTGCAAAGGGAGCTGCCTTGAACTTCCTGCAGAGTGTACCCTATGGGGAACTGCCCCTCTGGTACAGGGCAAATGCAAACCTTGCCTGGGTAAGGTGATTCTAATTGCTATCCCCTTTGACAATCTGGCCGGTGTAAAATGGTATTTCCTAGTGTCTTCAATTTGCATTTTCCTGCTTCCTAAAGTAGTTCAGCATCTTTTTATGTGTTTACTGACAATGCATGTCTTCTCTTTTGCAAAAGAGTTGCATTTTCCTTGTCTTTTTTCTCACTTATTTGTAAGGCTTCTTTGTATTGGTTATGTTTTACAAGTGTCATCTCTTCCTATTTTGCATCTTTTTGTTTTATTTATTTATTTATAGCTTTTTGTTTTATTTATTTATCGCTTCCTTTGAGGAACAGAAGGTTTTCATTATTTTTTCCCCTTTTAAGTAGACTTTATATGTGTGGGCAGTTTCAGATTCACAGAAAAATTACAGAACAGAAAGTACAGAGAGCTCCCAGACAGCCCCTGCCCCCACACATGCACAGCCACTCCCGCCCCCCAACATCCCCCACCAGAGGGATACACTCGCTACAATTGCTTTACCTACATTGATATATTATCAGCTTTTCATTTTCGCGTGGTAGGATTTGTTCATTCTTTTCCTAACAGTCAGTGCTTTCAAAAAATTCTTTGGACCTCAAGGTCACAGAGATATGCTCCTACACTCCCTTCTTAATGGTTTATATTCTGCCTGTCACATCATTAATGGACCAGGAATTGATTTTTGAGACGGCTGTGTAGCAAGCATCGGCCATGGGAAGAACCTGCTTTTCTCACAAGGTTATTGTGAAGATCAGAAGAGGAAATGTGTGAGCCAGGCCTCTGACAACTGTAAAACAATTACAAGTACAGCGTCTATGATGCTGATTTGATGGCAGATGAGGAGAGAAGGCTGCGTCAGCCCCTGATTCGCTAATAAATCGGTGGCATGGTAGACTGCCAATAGGCCAGGCAGAAACACAAGCACCACCCCCCTCTGAGGCTGGAGGACCAGCGTGGTCTTTGCAAGAAAGCAAGTTTCCAGTAAAACCACTGTGGTTGGTCTCCCCTCCGCCCACACTGCTCACTCCATCTGCCACCTTACATTAGCAAACGAGGTTCCAGATGTGGTCCTGAGTCATAGAGAGAAGATTGGGCAACAATAGCTAAAGGCACACCGGTAACATCCGTGACCAGGGACCGCAGCAACCTTCTTGGATGATGCTCCAGAACCCGAGAAGGAAGCAGGGTGAACTTAGGGAGCTGGGAGATTCCGATCCAAGGAAGGAGGTCTGTGTGATGGAGGGCTAGGGGAGAGGAGGAGGGCTAGGAGCCCAGGGAGGCGGGCAGCGGGTGCTGGAGAGCAGGCCAAGCTGCCGCAGGAAGCTGACAAAGCCAAACGCAGCCTTTGGCCTGCAGAAGGTGAGACTGGTTGCCCTCCTTGAAGCATGCCTTGACTGAGAGCCTGAGCTCAAGCAATCATCTTCTCCCCACCGAGTTTCAAGATGATGTCAGTACTGTGAGGAGAGTGAAGGAAAGGGGGATATGAATGGGGCTCAAGAAAACTTTTGGGGGTGACAGATGTGTGCAGTATCTTGAGTGTGGTGGCAGTTTCACAGGTACACCCGTGTCAAAACTTAGCAAATTGTGCACCTTCAAGTATGTCCAGTTTAGTCAATTTTGTGTCCATACAGCTGCTAAGAGTCACAAAACAGTGTGGTGGTAATTTTTATTACATGTGCATGTTGATAGACAGAAGAAAGACTGGAAGGACGTTCGCCAACATGCCCATAGTGGTAGGTCTGGGTTGTGGGATTACGGAGGATTTTCATTTTTCTCTGTGTCAACAGTGAAGCCAAAAGGCTGGGCGTGTGGTGGGTGCCCAGCACGGAGGGGCCACAATAGCTGATGCCATCAGCTGGTCCCACGGCGCCGGCCTGGGTTGGATCTCAGCTCTGCCCTTTGTTTGCTGAGTGGCCTTGAGCGAGTTTTTCCAAGTCTAAAGGGGAGATGACTGGAGAAGCCTCTGAAGGTGACAGAGATTCAGTGAGCCTACACCGGCGGTGTCAGCCGTGTTCCCAGGCAGAGTCGAGACTGCCTAAGCCAGTGATGGCGAACCTATGACACGCGTGTCAGAGGTGACACGCGAACTCATAGTTTGGTTGATTTTTCTTTGTTAAATGGCATTTAAGTATATAAAATAAATATCAAAAATATAAGTCTATGTTGTACTTAGGTTGCAAATATCAAAAAATTTCTATATGTGACACAGCACCAGAGTTAAGTTAGGGTTTTTCAAAATGCTGACACGCCAAGCTCAAAAGGTTCGCCATCACTGGCCTAAGTAGTACTGCTATCCCCTCCACGTCTTAGCTTCAAGATAGTAAAAAGAATAGGATTGGCTTAACAAAAGCTTTATCTTTCTTAAAGATAAAAAATAAAAGAAGTTGCCCCTGCTGGTGTAAATCAGTTGGTTTGTGCATTGTCCTCTACACCGAAGGGTGGCGGGTTTGATTCCCAGTCAGGGCAAATACCTTGAGTTCTATCCCCAGTTGGGGCACTTTCAGGAGGCAACCAATAGATGTTTCTCTCTCACATCGATGTCTCTCTCTCTCTCTCTCAAATTAATAAAAACATGTCCTCGGGTGAGGATTAAAATTAAAGAAAGTTGAGCCCAGCCGGTGTGTCTCAATGGTTGAGCGTTGACCTATGAACCAGGAGGTTAAGGTTGAATTCCCGATCAGGGCACATGCCTGGGTGGCAGGCTCGATCCCCAGTAGGGGGCGTGCAGGAGGCAGCCGATCAATGATTCTCTCTCATCACTGGTGTTCCTATCTCTCTCTCCATCTCCCTTCCTCTCTAAAATCAATAAAAATATATATTTAAAAACCAACAACTTCAACTTGGCCTCCCTTCAGGACTCACTGCCTTAGTCCACTGAACTAAGTCACTAATCGCTTCCTCGTCTGTCTATTGGGGCTCATCACTCCTGCCCCATCTGGCTCACCGAGGAATGCGCTTTGTAACTTGTGGAGTAGGCCTGACACAACACAGGCAAGACCAGATTTTCTTCAGTTGGGAAGGTGGGCTGCAGCCTCTGAGAATGGTAATGCACGTCATTGTGACCACCATCCTATGGTTGATTGTCAAGCCTCACTGAAATCATCTGATGACCAGTCGTTTAAGCTTTCTCAGGCAAGACCCCTCTCCTTCCCTGAGGGAGCTCCCAGTTCCTGCAGGCCAAGGCCAACTCATTCATCTCTGCCCGCCTCCGCCTTTCCTTTTCACCTAACAAATCCACACCTCGCACGGGGCTAGCTCATCATGTACGCTCATTACTTGTTTGTTAGTTTTATTTCGACCAGCATGTATGTCTCTGGCAACCGCAGGCATGAGCTTACGCTATTAAACTTGTTTTTATTTTTTGTGATTTTAAAAATTTATATATTTTCAAAGATTTCAGAGAGAAAGGGAAAGGGAGAGAGAAATAGAAACATCAATGATGAAAGAGAATCATTGATCGGCTGCCTCCTGCACGCTCCCAACTGGGGATAGAGCCTGCAACCCGGGCATGTGCCCTCACCAAACTCGAACCATGGGCCGACGCTCAACCACTGAGCCACACTCATGGGGCTAACCTTGTTTTTGTTGTTGGTAATCCTCACTCGAAAATATTTTTTCCATTGATTTTTAGAGTGAGTGGAAGGGAAGGAGGCAGGAGGAAAGGGGGGGGGGGGGGAGAGGAGGAAACTAACATGGATTGGTTACCTTCTGCACGCACCCCAACCAGGGCCTAGGATCAAACCTGCAACCCAGGTACATGCCCTTGACCAGAAATAGAACCTGCGACCCTTTGGTGCACTGGCCGATCTAGCCTGAGCAACACAGACCAGGGCAGAGCTATTAAACTTTACAACATAACAAAGGCAGAGGGACAGGTTAACAACAGTTCATCCCAAAGGTCAGAGTACACCCTAGGGGTTTTTTAAGAGGCACCAGGACAAAAGATCTGAGATGGCCACTCAAGTTGGAAAGTCCTCTGACCCCAAGGTGTGTGGGGGGGGGGGGGGGAAGGGGGTGGGACTGTGGCTAGAGCAGTGTCTGTGTGTTTGGTGGGTGGGTGTGGATGCATTTGTGGAATGTACAGCTTTCCTTTGACTCAAATCCTTCTCACCTAGTCTCAGATTGGGTGTTAGAAGCCTGCTAAAGGGCAATTCTAGGCCAGACCAATGATTAAAAGAACGCCCCCTCCCCCACTTCCTCACCCCCTCCACCCCCCCACTCCCCACCCCCCACGTTGAGTTATTTAGTTCCTCTCGCAGGTTCTGGACCCCCCCCCCCCCCGCCCCTCCCCAGGTGGCCAGCCTGGCAGGCTGCTGCCTGTCTTTTGTCTCTGCCTGGTTCTCCTTCTCATCACCCCTCCCTAATCCCCAATCAGTCTTGCTATCTGCTCTGCCACAGACTTGAGGTCAGCCCGTCTGAGTCAACTGTTTCTGGTCCAAAGACAAGCCCCTGCCTGAAACGGCTCACCAAGGGAGAGGTGCGCTCTGAGCTGTCAGCCCAGCCCCCCCCCCCTCCCTGGCTCAGGGGTCTTGGGAAGAGCCCTCTCTCAGGGCCCCTGCACCCACTCAAGATCAGTCCTGGCCCTTGATCACTCCTTCACCCCCTCACTGAGTGACCCTGGGCAACTGGCCTCTTTTCTCTGAGCCTGCTCCTGCCTCCATAAAAGAAGACAGCAACACCGACTCTCAGGGCTGTTGTGAGCATTAAATGGAAAAACATCATTTCCCAAACTTCAGTCATTCTCTTTCCCATCACAGTTTTTTTTAAATATATTTTTTATTGATTAAGATATTACATATGTGTCCTTGTCCCCACGTTACCCTCTACCCGCCCCCCCCCCCCGCTCATGCCCTCACCCCCCCCCCCCTGTTGTCCGTGTCCATTGGTTAGGCCTATATGCTTGCATATAAGTCTTTTGGTTAATCTTTCCCCCTTACCCCTACCCTCCCCTACCTTCCCTCCAAGGCCCGACAGTCCAATCAATGCCTCTCCGTCTCTGGATCAGCCCTTGTTCATCAGTTTATGTTGTTCATTATATTCCACAAATGAGTGAGATCCTGTGGTATTTATCCGCTCTCCAGTTCCATCCATGCTGTGGCAAATGGTAAGAGTTCCTTTTTCTTCTTCCTCTTCTTAAAGAATACCTTTCAGCATTTCATATAATGCTGGTTTGGTGGTGATGAACTCCTTTAGCTTTTTCTTATCCGTGAAGCTCTTTATCTGACCTTCTATTCTGAATGATAGCTTTGCTGGATAAAGTAATCTTGGTTGCAGGTTCTTGCTATTCATCACTTTGAATATTTCTTGCCACTCCCTTCTGGCCTGCAAAGTTTCTGTTGAGAAATCAGCTGACAGTCGTATGGGTATTCCCTTGTAGGTAACTGAGTTTCTTTCTCTTGCTGCTTTTAAGATTCTCTCTTTATCTTTTGCTCTTGGCATTTTAATTATGATGTGTCTTGGTGTGGTCCTCTTTGGATTCCTTTTGTTTGGGGTTCTCTGCGCTTCCTGGACTTGTAAGTCCATTTCTTTCACCAGGTAGGGGAAGTTTTCTGTCATTATTTCTTCAAAAAGGTTTTCAATATCTTGCCCTCTCTCTTCTTCTGGTACCCCTATAATTCTGATGTTGGTACGCTTGAAGTTGTCCCAGAGGTTCCTTACACTATCTTCATATTTTTGGAATCTCTTTTCTTTTTTCTTTTTCGGTTGGGTATTTTTTGTTTCTTTGTATTTCAAATCTTTGACTTGATTCTTGGGATCCTCTTGTCTGCTGTTGGATCTCTGTAAATTATTCCTTATTTCAGTCAGTGTATGCTTAATTTCTAGTTGGTCCTTTTTCATGTCCTCCATGGTTTCACTATACTTATTGAGGGATTCATTAAATTTATCGGCGGTTTCCATAAAATTCTTGAAAAACCTTATAAACGTGGCCTTGAACTCTATATCCAGTCGTTTGCTTTCCTCCATTTCTTCCATTTGTGACCTGTTTCTTTGTCTCCGCATTTTGGCTGCTTCCCTGTGTTGATAGAGTGGCCCTGCGTGCCAGGTGTCCTGTAGGGCCCAGTGGCTCAGCCTCCCCAGTTACCTGAGGTGGACACTCTTGGTGCACTCTTGGTGCCTTGGTTGTTGTAGGATCACTGGGAGGAATTGACCTCCAGGCCAATTGGCTGTGAGAATCAGCTGTGTCTGAAGTGGGAGAACTTCTGTGCTGAAGACACCCTTCTGGGGCAAGACTTGCTTCAGTGGGGCTTTGGTGCTCACTGAGTCTGCTCCCTGAGTGTGTCCCTTATTGATCTGAGGGGTTTTAGTCTGGATGGTCCCCCTCTGACCACTGGGTACAGTGGCTCCTGGATCTAAGGGGGTGCTAATTCAGCCTCTGCCTGAGGCCACACAGCAGGAGCCATGAAGAGGCTTAGCTGTGAAGCAATGCAAGCCGCTGCGGGGCCTTGGGCCTTCTCTTGGAAGTTCCGGGTCTGCCTGGCTCGGCTGCAGTTAGGTACATTCACATGCAAAAGCCTCTGCTGCAGCCTGGGTGGGGCGGGGTCTCAGGGAATCAAAGGGCGGAGCAAGCAGCTATGGCTGATTCTCCACCCAGCCCTAAGGAGTTGCGCGTCTCAGTGACCCGATAATTGCTGCAAGCACCTCTGAGGGAAAGCCGCCCTCAAGTTCGCCCGCTGCCCGACAGTCCAGCTTCTCCCCGTATGAGTCCTGGGTCCCCAGAGACTTCCAGGAACCGGAGTTCAGAGCAGTCGGGAGCTTGTGATTCAAAAAGACAGCCGCGTCCTCAAGTGCCACCCCCTTTCCGTGCGCGCGCACGCGCGCGCCGCCGTACCTCTGCACTTCACCTCCGCAGCTCCTCTGGCTCTCAGTGTGCTTTTCTTTCCTTCTAGTTGTAGAATTTACACTCAGCCAGCCTTCCTGTTGTTCTGGATGATGTCCGCTCTGTCCTTTGCGGTATTTTTCAATTGTTGTGGGAGGCGGCAATTTCCCGGTGTTTATCTATGCTGCCATCTTAGTTCCTCCCCATCACAGTTTTAACCAGGCCTGCAAATCACCTGCTCTATTTTTTATTTGGTTTTTGTCACTAAATCAACTTTTAATCATCTCACTTTATACAAAATATATGTCGCTGAAGAACACGGAGCTCATACAATAAATAGATTCATATTGCAGCCCCTCTTGTTCCTTTGAATTGATCCATTTGGCTCCAAATCCTTCAATTCTTGGTCAGGTCCGGCCTCCTTGGAGCTGGCTAGATTCCTTTCTAATGCTCATTACAGTGAATGCTTACTTATTAAATGCAAAGTCTGGCAGCCTGGTGCAGCATGCTTCGGGAGACCCTGCAGGAACGAATGGGCAGCTGGGCAGTGGCTGTGAGCCGTGGGGAAACCTCTGCCTGGGGGAGTCACTAGCCACTTGGAGAGCCAGGACGAGGCCCTCCATGCGGCCCACCCCAGGCCCACGCCCAGAGAGGAGACCAGGACTCAGGGGACAGGGAGCACTAGGCCTGACTGTGAAGTGAGAGTCAGCTCATCCTGGGTGTCACCTTCAGGCCGTTGTCCTAGCGCACACCAGCTGGTACTTGAGAACCGAGTGCGGGGAAGGCTGGGACCCGGGGAAGGAGTGAGGGCAGGATGTTGCTCTTCAGCGTAGCTCAGGCCTCTGGCACTGTGTGGCCAGGCGTGCCCGACTCCATGAGCTCGGAGTGGCCTGTCCTCACCAGGATTTAAGTGTTTGGGGACTGGAGCGTTATCTCTTCAAAAACAAGTCCATTAAGTTGTGCAATGGAGCCTGCATATAACAATCCTTAATTGAGCTCCACACCTTCAGCATAGAAGGCCCTTCACACTCTCCACTTGCTACCTCACAGCCGCCCTATGAGGTACAGCCAGCCCTCAGTATCTGCAGGTGACAGGAGAGGGGTTGGTTCCAAGACCCCTGCCAATGCCAAAATCCTCAGATGCTCAAGTACCTCATGCCAAATAGTGCAGTATTTGCATCTAATGTTCCCTCCCATATACTTTAAATCATCTCTGCATTACTTGTAAACCTAATACAATGTAAATCAGTGATTCTCAACCTTCTGGCCCTTTAAATACAGTTCCTCATGTTGTGACCCAACCATAAAATTATTTTCGTTGCTACTTCATAACTGTAATTTTGCTGTTATGAATCGTAATGTAAATATCTGATATGCAGGATGGTCTTAGGCGACCCCTGTGAAAGGGTCGTTAGACCGCCAAGGGGTTCCGACCCACAGGTTGAGAACCCCTGATGTAAATGGTATGTAAATAGTTGCCAACTATATTGTTTAGGGAATACTAGTAATGACAAGGGAAAGAAAAGTCTGTACATGCTCAGTACAGACACAACTATCTGAGGCCTAACTACAGAGTACATGTCAGCAACACCGGGACGTCTCTGTTTCTGTCTGAGGTTGGTTGAATTCGCAGATGTGGGACCCACAGATACAAAGTCCAGCTGTATAGTCAGGGCACCTCCAGGACTGCTACCCCAGTTCACAGATGAAGAAATGGGGGTTCAGAGAGATGAACCCCCAGGATAGTATGCGGTGGGAGGCAGTGAGGATATTTACTGAACAGCCACTTTGTGCTGGCCCATCCCCACACCTCACCTCGTCTGGTCCTTGCAACAGTCCTGTGAGGTATGGACTATTAGCTAAGTCAGCAAGGTCAGGAATCCTACCCAAGAATTACAGGCAGCCCCCACTTCCAACCAAGTTATATTCCAAGATGTTGTCAAAGGCATTTTCCCACTGAAAATTACCTAAATATTATGGTATTTAGGTATTCAGCCTCGTCCAAGGAGGGCCAATTAACCCACAATATTCCAGGACGTTAGCAAAATATTATAATCCAGGAGTCAAAACAGAAAAGCAATAGCATTTGACAAGAAATTACTTTTTGCCTTGAATGCATGCCTGAGCCTCCGAGGCCAGGTAGAAGAATGAACATAATTCCCCCTGGCCTCCTATTTTAAAATTTAAAGGAAGAAAAATGGAATCGGGGGTCAGGGGGACAGTGGAGAGCAGGCTGGGAAAAGGACAGTCATAGACAGGGAGGCTAGGAAAGGAAGGAGCAGGAACCAGCTCAGAGTGAGGGGCCAGCAGGGTGGCAGGGACCCTACACTTTCTCCTGTTCGAGAGCTGCTGTCCCCCAAGAGAGCACAGCCTCCACAGAGATGACAGAGGCCCTGGGAAGTCAGGGTGCAGGTGACCAGAGGCCTGAGAACAAGAAGGGGAGAGCAGTTCTGCCAGGAGGACCTTCTAGGGAAGAGAAATGTGTTTCCCACAGGTGGAGTCAGAGTGGGATTAACCCCCACCACCACGTGCACAACTCTGGCAGTTGGGGCAAGAGGGTCTACAGCTGCGGGAAACCCTCCCAAGTCCTCGAGGAGCAGCCTAGGGCTCTAGCTGCTTTCGACTCCTGGCAAGACATCCGGTTCCAATCCTGGAGCCCCACTTCCCAGCTGTGCGACTGGCCATGGTTATCCCGCTCTGAGCCTCTCCTCTTCCCCCAGGAGGTGAAAATCAACCTTCCCACCCTGGGCTGCGGTGGAGGACGAATGAACTAGCACCTACAGAACAACTCACACACCGTGTCTGGTACCAGGGGGACAGGTGACCAACACCTGTTACTTCCCCGCCTGGCGAGCTCCCTCACTTCCCAGCTGAGGCCGAGGCAGCAGCTCTGGCCATAGCCCCCTCAGTTCGTGGTCACCAGGCTGCAGCATTGCCTGGTGCTAAGTGGGTGTACAGAGAGGAGAGGCATGATTCTAATTCGAGATCAGAGCTGCCCGACAGCTGGCCAGGCTGTGGGTGGCCTCTCCCTCCCATCGTGGAGCCCTCCAGGAGAGGGGCGTGCGGGGGAAGGGGAGGGCACAGCTCCCAGAGCTAAGCAGAGCAGCCCCAGCCAGGCCATTGCAATGGCCTTAACCCTTGGCCTGAATAGTCTCAGGTCACATCAGAGCTGGGGCGAGCTACAGATCTGCTGGTTCCACACGCTCATTTCACAGGTGAGGGAAAGGCGCAGGGATGGGAGGGGCTTGGCAGTCACAGCCAGGTACAGGAGAGCGGGGCCTGAAATCAAGTGTCCTAACCCCAGAAGCCCCCTAATTAGGAAAGACTTGCTCATGACCATGAGCATTTGACAATTTGATTCCAATCTTTTATTTATTTACCAGAGGCCCGGTGCACAAAATTCGTGCAAGAGTAGGCCTTCCGTCCCCCCGGCTGCCAGCACCGGCTTCCCTCTGGCACCCGGGATCTGGGCTTCCCTTGCAGAGGGAGGCCCTGCCCACCTGCCGCAGCCCACCGGTCAGTGGCCTGGGCCTCCCTCTGCAGGGCAATCATGGGGAGGTGGCCAGGCCCCGACCAATTGCATTGTACCCGCCTTGGCTGGCCTGGTGCCAGTGGGTGTCATAGCGTGGTGCTGGATGGTCATCCAGATGGTCATTCCGCTGATTGGCCATTCGGTTGATTTGCATATTACGCTTTTATTATATAGGATTTTTATTTTCAAAATCTTTTTTATTGATTTCAGAGTGGAAGGAGGGGGAGAGATAGAGATAGATAAAAACATCAATGATGAGAGAGAATCATTGATCAGCTGCCTCTTGCACGCCCCACATGGGGGATGGAACCCACAACCCAGGCATGTGCCCTGACCTGGAATCAAACCGTGACCTCCTGGTTCACAGGTCGACGCTCAACCATTGAGCCACACTAGCTGGGCTGTTTCCAGTCTTTTAAAAATACATATGTGTAATTTTAAACTAACAATTATTATATCCTTCTTTATTTTTATCTTTGCTTGTTTAGTCAATCCTCACCTGATATTTTCCATTGATTTTTTAGAAAGAGTGGGAGGGAGGGGGAGAGACAGAGAGACACATCGATGTGAGAGAGACATATTGATTGGTTGCCTCCCGCAGGAGCCCGGGTCAGGGATCGAGCCTGCAACCAAGGTATGTTCCCTTAATCCAGTGTTTCTCAACCTTCTGGCCCTTTAAATACAGTTCTTCATGTTGTGACCCAACCATAAAATTATTTTCGTTGCTACTTCATAACTGTAATGTTGCTACTGTTATGAATCGTCATGTAAATATCTGATATGCGGGATGGTCTTAGGCGACCCTTGTGAAAGGGTCGTTCGACCCCCAAAGGGGTCGCTACCCACAGGTTGAGAACTGCTGCCTTAATCTGAATGAAACCCAGGACCCTTCAGTCTACGGGTCAATGTTCTATCCACTGAGCAAAACCGGCTAGGGCAGAACTTATTCTTTTAAAAAAATTAATTTCAGTACCTCCTGGATACATTACCGTTATTTAGTCTTTGTTGAGTGAGTGAGTGGATGAGTGAATGAATGAATGCTTGTTCCCACTATCCCACTTCAGGCCTCAGACTTTGTCAGCTCCTCCCTGGACGACAACAATAACCCCCTGATTGGCCCCCCCCCCCCCGAGATGCCCCCTCACCCAGTGCCCTCCCGCCCCACCCCCCACAGTTCTACCATGCCCCACAGCTGGGACCCAGGGGGCAAGGAGGGCAGGCGAGGCTGCTCAGGAGCCCTCCGATCCTGCTCCTTTCTTGGTCATGGTTAGCTCCGGGACCGCCTTTGAACTGGGCTTGGGGCAGCGTGATACGCCCAGACACCCGCTCCCCTGGACCCAGGCCCTGACACCCTGCTCAGCTGTTCCTCACGCTAACCAGTGCTCCGCTTGTGGCTGGTTCTGCCTCTGCTTTTTCTCTCCTTTCTCCCCCCTCTTCGCGCGCACCCCCCCCCCGCCCCCCCGCCCCGGCAAGTGCTGTGACTTGGAAAGGCTCGGAGCCCCTGGTGGAACTCCAAGTTAATAATTTAATCACGGGCAATTCAGGCCAACTTGATGGTGGGAATTCTTTCAGCGTATATGAATACCAAATCATCACACTGTGCCCTGGCCAGTTTGGCTCAATGGATAGAGCATCGGTCCCCAGACTGAAAGGTCCCAGGTTCGATTCCGGTCAAGGGCACATACCCGGGTTGTGGGCTCGATCCCCAGGACAGGGTGTGAAGGAGGCAGCCAATCAATGATTCCCTCTCATCACTGATGTTTCTCTCTCTCTCTCTCTCCCTCTCCCTTCATCTATGAAATCAATAAAATATATATACATTAAAAAAATGTTATCAACATTTAAAAAAAATTATCACATTGCACACTTTATCTTTTAAAAGAATTTTTTTTTAATTAAATCTTTATTGTTCAGATTATTACATTTGTTCCTCTTTTTTTCCCCCCCATAACTCCCCTCCTCCCAGTTCCCGCCCCACCCTCCACCCTCACTCCCCACCCACTGTCCTCATCCATAGGTGCACGATTTTTGTCCAGTCTCTTCCCACATCTCCCACACCCCTTTCCCCGCCAAGAATAGTCAGTCCATTCCCTTTCTATGTCCCTGATTCTATTATAATCAACAGTTCATTCTGTTCATCAGATTATTTATTCACTTGATTCTAGATTCACTTGTTGATAGATGCATATTTGTTGTTCATAATTTGTATCTTTGCCTTTTTCTTCCTCTTCCTCTTCTTAAAGGATACCTTTCAGCATTTCATATAATCCTGGTTTGGTGGTGATGAACTCCTTTAGCTTTTCCTTATCTGTGAAGCTCTTTATCTGACCTTCAATTCTGAATGATAGCTTTGCTGGATAAAGTAATCTTGGTTGTAGGTTCTTGGTATTCATCACTTTGAATATTTCTTTCCACTCCCTTCTGGCCTGCAAAGTTTCTGTTGAGAAATCAGCTGACAGTCGTATGGGTATTCCCTTGTAGGTAACTGAGTTTCTTTCTCTTGCTGTTTTTAAGATTCTCTCTTTATCTTTTGCTCTTGGCATTTTAATTATGATGTGTCTTGGTGTGGTCCTCTTTGGATTCCTTTTGTTTGGGGTTCTTCGCGCTTCTTGGACCTGTAAGTCCATTTCTTTCACCAGGTAGGGGAAGTTTTCTGTCATTATTTCTTCAAATAGGTTTTCAATATCTTGCTCTCTCTCATCTTCTGGCACCCCTATAATTCTGATGTTGTTATGCTTGAAGCTGTCCCAGAGGCTCCTTACACTATCCTCGCATTTTTGGATTCTTTTTTCATTTTGCTTTTCCGGTTGTGTGTTTTTTGCTTCCTCGCATTTCAAATCATTGACTTGATTCTTGCGCTCCTCTGGTCTGCTGTCGGGCGTCTGTATAATATTCGTTATTTCAGTCCGTGTATGCTTAATTTCTAGTTGGTTCCCCAATATAAGATCGAGGGTCTTATTAGTTTTCGTGTAGATCTCATTAAGTTTATCGGCAGCTTCTAAACAGTTCTTGAGAGACCTTAAAAGTGTGGTTCTGAACTCTATTTCTTCCATTGACAATTTTGTCCTGTTTCTTTGTCTCCACATTTTGTTATGCTTCCTTGGTGCACCCCCTAGTGGTCTTTGTTCACAGTCTTATAGTTAAATCTTGATTGTTGTAGCTAATCCCAGGGAGGGTTTGACCTCCAGGCCAAGTGGCTATGAGAATCAGCTGTGTCAGCAGTGAGAGAACTTCTGTCCTCTAGGGAGGTGCTAATCTAGCCTTTGCCTGAGGCTATCCGGCAAATGCCTCTGTGCAGGGCCTGGGCGGGGCGGGTCGCACAGGATCAACAGGGTGGGCCGGAGAGAGCAGTTATGGCGGCTCTCAGTCCTGTCCCCAGGGGCTCTGCCTCTCTGAGTCCCAGCACCCGCTGCAAAGCTGGGAGAGAAAGCTGCACTCGCTCTGACCGAAGCCAGACAGTCCCGCTTCTCCCGTTTGAGTCTGGGTCCCTAAAGACTCGCCCGGATCTGGAGCTCAGAGTCTGCGACTCCCTCCCGATTGAAAACGCCAACCGCGCCCTCCGCCGCCAGCCCGCTCTGCGCACTCCGCACCTCAGAATTTGACTTCAGCACTGCGCCTCCTCTGAGTGTCCGTGTGCGTTTCTCTTTCCTCCTAGTTGTAGGACTTCCACTCAGCCAGCGTTCCTGTGGTTCTGGGTGATGTCCCTTCCGTTTTTTGGTTTCACTTTTGAAGTAGTTGTTCAAAGCAGCAAACTCCGGCGTTAACCTATGCCGCCATCTTGGTTCTCCTTTTAAAAGAATTTTTTAAAACCGATTTCAGAGAGGAAGGGAGAGGGAGAGATAGAAACATCAATGATGACAGAGAATCATTGATCAGATGCCTCCTGCACGCCCCACACTGGGGATTGAGCCCGCAACCCGGCATGTGCCCTGACTGGGAATTGGACCATGACCTCCTGATTCATGGGTCAACACTCAACCACTGAGCCACACCGCCCAGGCTTACACTTTAAGTATATACAAATTTTATTTGCCAATTATATCTCAGGAAAATGGAAATGGAAAGAAGAAAATCCAGGCCAGAGCATGGGCACTGGCAGGGCCCGAGGGCCTGAGGATGGAGGCTTGGCCGGGCCCCGCACTGCTGAGGGCCAGGGGGTGAGTGAGCTCTCCAAGAGGGGGCCTGCCCGGAGGAGGGGGCCTGCCCGGAGGAGGGGGCCTGGAAGACTTCCTGGTTGGAGATGAGAGGGAGAAGCACAGACGGAGCACCGGGAGGTCAACAGGTGAGCAAGGAGAGCCTCTGATTCCTGAGGTCAAGGGCAAAGAGTTTTCAAGAAAGAGGGTGTGGTTGCCAGTGTCAACGCCGCAGCGAAGGATGGAGGGAAAGGGGCCTCACTCACTCCCTGATTGGAAGTGCACAGACCCTCTCCTGGGACTGGGCCCGGCTGTGACAGACCCTCAGGCTGGCTCGGTGCTGAGGAAACCCCGGGTGAGGCTGGCTGGGTGTGGGCCCTCCACAGACCCAGGGACGAGAGCCGGAGACCCACTGGGCAGAAACAGGGTGGGACGGAAAGCAAACAAATTGCTCCTTTAAAGCCACCTGGAATTCGTGTTTCAGGAATGTCTGGGTTTGGGCTTTTTTCCTGCAGCAGGATATTTAAAGAAAGCAAACCTTTTAAAGCTGCGACTCCAAAGCAAAGAGCCTTCTGTGTGCCTACTTCTGGTCTCTGCTTCAAGAACAAGCCTGCTTTACTCTTTGGTCTGGACTGTGTCCAAGGCAGATAGAAACTCTTGGCCGAGATGGGCGCAGGCCAGGTCCCCACTGAGGGTTCAGAGTGAGCCGGGCACAGCCAGACCCGGAGGCCTTTCAGAGGCTTTCACGCCAGGGCTCCCTGAGGCCAGGCGCCTGGGGGGGCTAACAGATGGCGGTGCCAGCTGGGAGCAGAGGGGGCCATATTCCTGCTCTGAACCCAGACCCAGCCACCTCCTTCCGGGGACAGGAACTTGGTAGGGGAGAGAGGGCGCTGAGAAGTCACCCAAGGAAGGTGACCCGGGCGTAGTCGGTCTGGGGTTTAAAATGAGATGGTCCATCCTCGGCCACTTCCAAAGGACTCACATCCAGAGTCTGCAAAGGAGGCCCAAAGAAGGGAGATGGAGACGAAACAGAAAGGGAGTTACTCCTGCCGGCTCCCAAGCCCGAGTCTGGCCCTCCACTCTCCCTTTACAGCCGCCCCACACCCACCCGGGCCAGCCTGCACAAGGAAGCCGCAGTCCAGAGAGAGTCTTCCCGCAGAGGCCATGTGATCTGCCGCTGGGAGCGGGCAGGCATGGGCTTTCGTTTCCCTCTGCAGATGTGGTGACAGTGGCTCTGAGGGGCTAGGGCAGCGCTTCTCAACTTGTGGGTCGCAACCCCTTTGGGGGTCAAACGACCCTTTCACAGGGGTCACCTAAGACCATCGGAAAACACATATCATTACATCTTGTCTTTGTGATTAATCACTATGCTTTAATTATGTTCAATTTGTAACAATGAAAATACATCCTGCATATCAGATATTTACATGACGTTTCATAACAGTAGCAAAATTACAGTTATGAAGTAGCAACGAAAATAATTTTATGGTTGGGGGTCACCACAATATGAGGAACTGAAAAGGGTCGTGGCATTAGGTAGGTTGAGAACCACCGGGCTGGGGCTTTTCCAGGGCCGCCACCGCCAAGGAACCACAGAACCTGCTCTCCAGCCCAGGCCTCCCGACGCCCAGTCTGTGCTCTCCTCACAGCGTTCCACTGCCCCGGCCAGGAAGGGCGGGTGGGAGCACGCCTCCCCCTCTGCCAGGGCCTGGGAACAGGTACCTTGGAACTGTGGGCAGGGGGCTCTCCCAGCCCAGATGGCCAAGGGTCCTGCCCAGCGGTCAGTACTCTTGCTTGGTGACCTAATGTCCCCACCCCCACGACTAGGGGGCAGATGCGGTTCAGGTAAAGGACCCTCGAGGGCCATGGGGAAGTCCTGCACACGCCCGTCCACCCGAGGGCTTGTCCTCAGACCAGGCACTGTCCTCCGCTGGTCACTGAGCCACGGGCCCCCTGGCAGCCAGGGCAGGAGTAGCCCCGAGGATCCTTCAGGAAACTCTGCTTGCAGGTGGGGAGACGTGGCCAGGGTCACGTCCACAGAAGGAACAGAGGTGCCCGGCCAGCGTGGCTCAGGGGTTGAGCGTCGACCTAAGAACCAGGAGGTCACGGTTTGATTCCTGTCAGGGCTCATGCCCAGGTTGCAGGCTCGATCCCCAGCGTAGGGCGTGCAGGGGGCAGCTGTTTGATGATTCTCTCTCATCGTTGATGCTTCTCTCTCTCTCTTCCTCTCTGAAATAAAAATTATGTATATTTTTTTAAAAATGGAACAGCATTATCTTCCCCCCAAGTTGCTTTGAGGATTACACGGATAAAGCAAGCAGAGCACAGCCCACAGTTCGCATTCAAACCGATGCTGTTACTGTCCTCGCTGTTGTGATGTTAGCCACCGGGGCCAAGTCACTAGGCCTCCAAGGGCGGGAGGAGTCAGTCCAGGCCTCTGACCCACCTGGCTTCTCACCCGGGGTGACGGGAGGCTGAGCCGCAGGAGACCTGGGGCCCCGCCCCGCCTGGCCTCTCCCGAGACATGCGATCTGGGGAAAGCCCTGTGGAACCTCTCCCCCGGTTTTCTCCTCACTGAGAAATGAGCTAGAGAGTCAGTAGACGCTTTCCAGTTTGGGAATCCCCGATTTCAGCCGCAAAACAGGCCGGCCAGAAGGCGGCCTGGTGAGCGCGTGCCTGGCTCGGAGGAGGAAGCCCAGGTCAGAGACAAAGGCGCCCTGTGCAGGCCTGGCCCAAGTTCTGTGGGTTTCCATACCCAGGCGTGGGGGCTTCCAGGAATCACAGTTAAAAGTTAATACTTGAAAGTCAGGCGGTTAACGTTGTGTTCCTGGAAGCTGTAGTCCAGGAAAGATGGGTGGGGGGAGAGGCAGAGAGAATAGGAAGATCATGAAAGGCAGTGACAAGAGGAGGAGGAGGGACAGGGAGAGAAAGGAGAGAATGCGAGGGTGAGAAGAGGTGAGGCCGACAGGCCGGAGGGACAATGGGGACATGCACAGAGACGGCGGGGAGAGGGCAGATGGGCAGGAGCTGTGGGCAGTGGCCCTCAGTGTGGCCCAGACACAGGGCTCAGAACACCATAGCTTGTGATTTCCTTCAGCCTGGGGCACCACCTCCCCCCCCCTGCCCCCCCCCCCCCCCCCGCCACATACACACACACAAAACAGAAACAACAGGTGCTTTCTTTTTTATTTTTTTAATCCTCACCCGAGGATATTTTTTCATTGATTTTTAGAGAGAGTGGAAGGGAGAGGGAGAGACAGAGAGACACACTCATGTGAGAGAGACATGTCGATGGGTTGCCTCCTGCAGCCCCCGACCAGGGCCAGGAGCCTACAACTGAGGTACATGCCCTTGACAGGAATCGAACTCGGGACCCTTCAGTCTGCAGGCCGACACTCTATCCACTGAGCCAAACCGGCCAGGGCAACCAGGTGCTGTCTTAACAAGAACTCCCTGTGGGAGGGCAGCGCCCACGCGTGGTCATCTTGCTGCTCCCTGAAGACTCAGCCCAGGCTCCATTCCCCTTTGGCCTGGAGACAGCAGTGCTGCTTGATTTCTGTAAAATGCCACCACAACCTCCCCTAGGAAGCAGCATCCCTCACCTTTGCTGCCCGGCCACTAGGAAACCCACACCAGACTGGGCAGGAGCAGGCTGCTGTTGCCATGTGCCCGGCTTCCTGAGGCCCCAGGATCATACTGTGCTGTCGATTATGCGCCTGCCATGGGCCAGTGCGCGTGCCAATCTCTTCGCATGCCCTGCAGAACGAATCTCCGCAATGGTGCTGAGGTAGGTATTCACCTCCGGCCGGGGAACCAGGCCGTCTGGCTTCAGAGCCCATGTCTTAACCAGAGCTCTGAGTGTTCGGGAGGAGAGCTGCTGTGAAGCCAGTGCAATGGGAAAGGCCGGCATGGCCTGGGCTCGGCCACGCAGCTGCAGGTGACCTTGGGGAAGTGGTGTTTGCTCAGCGCTAGCTTTCTCGTCTCTAACACGAGAATAACAACTTCAGAGGGTTGTTATGAGGGTTAAAGGCGATCTTATGAACCACCTGGCACGGAAGGTGCTCAATAAAAGTTCTGTTACCCAGGCCCTGGCAAACCTCCAGCCCAGGGCCACGTCCTTCCAGCCTCGCTCTGCATGCAGGAACTAAAGGAGGACAGGGTGCCGATGGAGCATCACCCGGGGTGCCAGGCGCTGTGCCCGGGTGCCCAGGAGGAGCAGCCAGGCAGGGGCCTGTGCCCTGCGAGGTATTAGGATTCTGGCCCCCATGTCAGGACACTGCTGCAACCTCCTCTGCGCCATCAGCCCCTGCCCTGCCCCACCCTCAGCCACCTGCAGGGCCCCTTGGGTGAGGCAGGCAGGGCAGAGCAGGGCAGGGCTGAGCGGGAGGCTGCAGGGCGTCATTATCGCTCCCAGCACAGGGCTGGAGACAGAGTTAAGCCCGGACTTCTTATCAGCTTCCCAAGCCTTGTGCTGCAATGCAGAGCCTGGCTCTGAGGCATGGGGGCTGGAAGGCAGGGCCCTGTGGTCACCGCCGTCGGCCTTCCTCCTCTGCAATGGTCCCCTGGGCAGGAGCGGGAGGGAGCCTGGGAAAAACAGAGCGTGTCCCCCTGCCTCGGAGACCCTGTCACCCTCAGCAGTCCCTTCCCTGTCTCGTTCCCATCTGTCGTTGGGAGTGGAGGGGCAACTGGGTGAGATGACCCCCTGTGACCACCGGGGAGGGAGCCATGGTCGTCGTGTGTATAGACAACGAACCTGGGCCAAGTGGGAGGGAGAGACGTGCTCCTGCAGCACTAGTTTGAAGCAGAGCTGAGTGATAACTGACTCCCAGGTCAGTGCTCTTCCCACCCGCACGCCCTGACCTCTAGAAGGTCCGTGGAGGAAAGCTCTAGAGGTGATGAGGGGGTAGGGTAGGGGTCCCTCCTTGGCTGCAGCCCAAGGGAAGGCAGGGATGGCATGGCTTCGTGAGGTGTGGAGAGTAGATTCCAACAATGGACCCTGATAACACCCCTCCTTTAGGCTCAGTGGGACTTCAGGAGGTGTGTCTGAGAATCAAGGGCAAGTTCAACGGAAATGGGGAGGGGGAGAAAAGGAAGGTGGGTGCAGCTCAATTGAGGCCCCCAGCCTGGCAGGAAAGACTATCTGAGGGGCCCCAATGCATAACAGAAAGGGGGCGGGGTGGGTGGGGGGTCAAAAAAAGAGGCGGGCTAGGTCCCACTTACCCTTAGAGGAGGAGAAGTCCTAGAAATCTGAGGCTGGTAGAGACTAGAGAGACCTAGGATCCTCATCCCACAGGAGGGGTTAAGACCTTGGAGAATCTGAGGAAAGTTACATCTGTGCTCAGGCTGTCAAGGAGATGACTCACCCTGGCTTAGGACTTGGAAGGCCTTGCCTGAGATGGGGAGAACCCCCTGGGTAGCTGGAGGCAGGGACCTGGTATTGAAGAGAAAACCACAGGCTCAAAACGGCATCACTCGTGCTAAGCTCATGATGCCAAATGTAGGTTTAATACCTGATCTAACTGCAGTTTCAACCTCTCCCAGAAAATTAATCTCACCCAGGCTGGAATTTTCTTGTCAAGCACCAATAACATAATCTGTCATGCCTCATAGGAAAAAAAAGGCAATCTGAACGGCAAAACCCTCCCGTTCTCTTCCCTCAAAATGACATTCAGGCCCCAAAATAACCGTTCTTTTCTTTTGCTCATAGCTCCCTTGCCCCACTCTTCTTCCTATAAAACCTTCCTTTTTATACCACCCCTCAGAGCACCCTTCATGGGTCATTTAATAAAGCCAATTGGGCCCTGGCCAGTGTGGCTCAGTTGGCTGGGCGTCGTCCTGGGCACAGAATGGTTGCTGGTTCCATTCCTGGTCAGGGCACATGCCTGGGTTTCGGGCTCTATCCCTGGCAGGGGGCTTACAGGAGGCAGCTGATCAATGTCCTCATATTTGGTCTCTCTCTCCCTCCCTCCCTCCCTCCCTCCCTCCCTCCCTCCCTCCCTCCCTCCCTCCCTCTCCTTTCCTCCTCTGTCTCTAAAAATCAATTTTAAAAATCTTTAAAGTAAAAATTAAAAATAAAAAAACCAATTAGATCTTCAAGTTTACTCAGTTGAATTCTGTTTTGTAACACCGGTAAGTGAAGTCCTGATGACCAGCCACCCAGCTCTGAACCAGTCAGGGCAGTGAGGGGGTGGGCAGGCCAGGACTAGGCCCACCCAGACCCTGGGACTTGGCCTTCTCAGCCCCCTGCACAGCCGGGCTGCAGGTAGATGCCACTCCCGAACCAGCCAGTTCCATGAATACCTCCCCACCCAGGCCTTGGCCCAGGTTCCTGGATCTTGTCCACTCTGGACAGGCCCAGGCCACCCCAAGGACTCGCACTTGGGAGCGGGCCTGAGAGCTCTGCGGGTGCCCCATTTCACCAGCCCGGGCTGAGCTGTGCCCCCTGCACACAGACAAACTCACACAGATCCGTGTTTCACATACACACCTAGGCTCAGGGGCCGAAAAGGCCTCATACCTTCCTTCCTTCGTCATGTGACCATGGGCAGCGGGCTTCCCAGGCCACCTGAGGCTGCTTCAGCTTTGCTGGTAAATGCGGGCTCTCGGAATTTTAACTGTGGCCACTTACGCTGTTTACAGCAAGGCTCACACTGGGCTGCCCTTTTGTTTGCCAGGGAGCAGTACTCTGCACCCCTCCCCAGACGCCAGGGCAATGCTGAGTTAAGCAGAGATGAGAGCTGAGAAAAAGCATGAACCCCAAGGGGCTTGGGGTTTGGGGAGACACTGGGAGCAGGGCAAAGGGGATGAGAAATAGCTGGAGTCCTGGGGTTGCACAAGGCTGGCCAGGAGCCTCAGACCCAGAGCCAGAGTGGCTGGTGAGGCTGGGGCTGGCAGGGACAGGCCCTGGTGGCCACAGCCGGTGGAGTTGGAAGAGGGAAAGGCCGCTTCTCAGGGGCTCAGCATATGAGAACTGGAGCCCGGTGTCCTGCACTGTAGGTCGCCTGGAGAATGAGCTCCTGCCGCCAACATACAGCACGTGCAGGCTCACACAGGCATGACCACCGCCACAGGCCCCTGTGGTGCTCATCTGACCGCCTCGCCTTCACCCCCCCATTTCACCTGGCTACGAGGGAAGCAGGGTGGTTGCTCCCCCATCCTCACCTCTGAAGGCAGCAGTTTTGAGACTTCCAATGCAAGGAAGTAGGGAGGCTCCGAGGCTCCCACAATGCCCTGATACGGACGGCAGGGACACATGGGCACTTGGTAAAAATTCCGATTCAAGCCGAAACCGGTTTGGCTCAGTGGATAGAGCGTCGGCCTGCGGACTGAAAGGTCCCAAGTTCGATTCCGGTCAAGGGCATGTACCTGGGTTGCGGGCACATCCCCAGTGGGAGATGTGCAGGAGGCAGCTGGTCGATGTTTCTCTCTCATCGATGTTTCTAGCTCTCTATCTCCCTCCCTTCCTCTCTGTAAAAGATCAATAAAATATATTAAAAAAAAAAAATTCCGATTCAAATCCTCGCCCTCCCCCACCCCATAATTCTGGGTCGGCGGCCGGGGCCCAGGTAATTCTGAGAAGGTGGTCTTTGGAGAAACCCTGGGTGTTGTTAGCCGTGTGGCGGAGAAAATAACGACAATCATACTGCTGCGTTCATTGTGCGCCTACTGTGTGCCACCTGTCTTGCAGGAACCACCTCACTCGCTCCAGCCCCTGACCACCTTTCAGGAAGGTGCCATTATTTCCAAGAGGAGCCGCGGTCTCCCGCGGACTCCCGCATACACCACCCCCTCAAGGGGCCTGCGGGCTCCCGGAGCCTGGGGCGCTGCGCAGGAACAGGACCTGACTACCCAGAAGGGGGGACCGAGGTGAGACCCGCTAGCAGGAAGAAGCAGGGCCGGGCTATGGTGGAGACCCCCCCCTCCACCTCCAGGGATGAGGATCGCGAGGGCCCACCCCCAGACGGAGGGCCAGCCCCCACCCACCCAGGGGGCTCCAAGGCCTCGGGTTGGAGCTGGCCAGGCTTGGCGCATTCCCAGGCGGCGGGCGCCCCCTGCAGCCAGACGGCGGTGTGGCAGGGCGGGGCCGGATCTTCCCCGAGGCCGACCTCCCGGACCGTGTGGGGCTTTTCCCTTGGAGGCCGCGGCCAGGACAGCGACTGTGGGTTTTATGGTCGGTCCCGTTTTAAGCACGAGAGAAATCTGAGTGTCTTGCCCAAGGTCACAGAGCCAACTAGTGTTGGACCGTCCTCCCTCCCAGGGTCTTTGTCCCAGCCCCTCACACCCAGGACAGACACACGCCGCGGGGCAGTTGTACAGCAGGAAAGGGGTGTTTAATGGACTTTGCGGGGGGGGGGGGGGGGGATTCCCCCCAAGGGCGGGCTCAGGAGGTGAGGTTCGGGGGCAGGGACTCCGGGCATCGCTGGGTGTGAAGGGGCAAGCCTCATCTGGGGGCCTCCCGCGGCAGGGGCAGCACTGGGCCTGCGTGGAGCTGAACGAAGTGGGGGTGTGGGGTCTTTTCCCAAGCCCCTGCCCACAGCTCAGGGCCCACCTGCTGGGGAGCAAGAAACTGTCCAGCCGCCACCGCCCCCAGGCAGAGCAAAGCGAGTGGGCTGGCACCATAGAATGTCATGGCACCCCCATTGGACTTCAGAGAAGAAAAATGACTTTAAATAAAGGAAACTGACCCCCTAAGTTATAAACCACTGGGCTCGTTTCAGTCCTCATTACAGCTGAGGGAGCTGAGGCTTAGAGAGGGTAAGTGACCGCCCAAGACTAACCAGCAGTGAGGGGTGTGGGCTCTGTGTCTCCAGGAAACCCCCCCCCCCCCCCGTGTTACCTGGAGGACTGTGGCCCCACCTCCAGCACTCCTCTGTCTATACGCCCCTCCCTTGAGCTTTGAGCACTCTAGCTTCAGAGCCAGCCCAATATGGGGGGGGGGGGGGGGGCTTCCCCCCAGCACCTGTACAATCCAAAGCCACCCCTCTCCCAGCACACACTCACTACTCACCTCCTGGAGGGCTGCCGCCTCCCCACTCCCTGGGGGAGCATTTCCTGGTCTGTGGGGAGCCAGAGGTTGGGGCTGGTGGCCAGACGCAGGCCCAGGGACGACTGAGGGGTTGAGGGCAGAGGGGCACGTTGGGCAATGCAGGTTCTGCATGAGCACCCAGTCCGGCTCCACCACCCTCTGCAGCCAGACAGCTTTGGCCATGTACCTGGGGAACAATCAGCCAGATGCAAGGGGTAGTGGCCCCCCTGGCCTGGTCCCCATGCCTCCTCAGCTTAGGGAACACAGCCCAGGGCTTGGCCCTGCAGGGAGCTGGGGCCGGTCTTATCCGGCCTGCATATCCCTCTACTCCATTTCTTAGGACAAGAATGAAAGGAAGTAGAAAGCTCCGGAAGCTCCCACAACGCCCTGAAGGAAACCTCAGAGAACAGTGAGTGTGAGGGTCTGGGAACTGTGCTAAGAGGCCAGGAGAGATGGCCCAGCTTCCCCCCACCCCACCGGCTCCATGGGCCACTGCTTGGACCTCTGGTTTGCCAACTTACTTGGGTCCCAGCGGTGCACAAATTGCTAAATACCAGTTGCTGGCGCAGCCCTGGTCAAAGGGGTTGTATCCCCACAGGTATCGGCACTGGAGAGGGGTGTAGATGGAAAGAGGAGCTCAGAGCCAGCAGGACTGGGCAGACCACCCCACTGGCCCTCCCGCCCAGCCCAGCCCAGGGCTGCTGCCAACTCAGAGGGCAGAGAGGCCCAAGAGTGAGCTGAGGCCTCCCCTACCCAATTCTGAGTTGCTCTGTCCAGGCGACCCTGGCACTGCACCCACCTCTCCTGCCTTCTCAGGGATCCTTCCCATCTCCTTGTACCCCCTTCGGCAGCATCTTCCCCACCTCTGTCTCCTTTGGCCACACATATTCTCCTACTATGTCCTTCCAGGTAGACGTTCAAATCTTCCGTTGGCTGACAAACTGCTCCAAAGACAGTTCCATATACACACATCCTGCTCCCCCACTTCTCTACTTTCTTACCTCTCGTTTTTTTCTAAACGTGTGCCTTCCCTGAATTTCACTGTCTGGACGGGCGGCTGTATGGAGCCCTATCCTATTTCCCTAACCGAAGTCACACGGCCCTGGGGAACCTGGGCTGAAGGGCCTGAGCACCCAACGCAGGAAAGGGCAAGTCCGCCCCAGGCGCACTCTTGACCAGGTTCTCTGCCTCCCTTGTCCCTCCCTCCATCCATGAGCCTTGGGCCTTCCTGAGCCCATCTGACTCCCCAGCATAAGCCAAGTCTCACTCCGACTTCAAGAGCCTCAGCAACAAAATGTTTGTCATAACCAAAGCTCTGCCAGCCACCAGCTCCCCTACACCCCGTCCCTGTCCCTAAGACTTTGATCTCCAACAGTCTTCTCCACCCAAAGGAACCAGGATTGCATGCAGGGCAGCTGACGCCTGGGGTCAGAAAAGTCAAGATGGCCCCAAAGAGCAACACTAACCACTGAGATACTTGAGTTCTGCCTGCTTAAAGATGCTTAAAGCGCTGGAGGGAGATTGACACTCTATTCACAATTTTAAGTAAATGGCTCAAAGAGCTTGATCAAGTTGACAGTCAGAATTATAGAGAAATAAATGTTGATGTATTAGATGTATATAAAGTATAGGAAAATGTCTATGGTTCAATGCTTAAAGGCATGATCATTATTTAATAAATTCATAAGACCTGATTAATAAAGCAGACCACCTTCCTCTCTCTCCCCACATAGGACCCTCTGAGACGTGAATGGAATGCAGCAGCCCTGAAGTTTCCAAACTGTCCTCTCTCACTGGCTCCAGACCTGGGTCTCCTGCCCCAACCCCGTGTTTCAAATGCCCTTACAGTCCACAGGACCACAACCAAGTAGGCGTCTCCTCACCCCATCTCCTGCCCAACCCGCTGCTGCCTGGGCTCTCTCCCCTTCCCCCAGGCGGGCATCAGGCTTTTCCCTCTCCCTCTCTCCTTCTCTTCCAAAGCATTGCTGATTCCTTTGTTTGTAGGTTCACTCATTTACTCATAAATATGTTGGGGCCTCAACAATGTTTCAGGCGCTGTGCTGGTGGCAGAGCAGGCCCAGGCCAAGACCGCAAGGCGCAGGCAGAGCGGCAGCTGGGCCACAGCGGCTGGGGAGGGGCCCCTGCAGGTGTGTCCCGTTTCAGGTGCTGCTGTGTGCAGCTGGGGAAGATTTAGTCTGAGGGCTGCCTGCCAGCTTGGCCACTTGGAGGTGCAGCACCAGTGTGACGCTGAGGAAAGAGGCTTGGCCAAGGACAGCGAAAAATGGCACTAATGCCCTGACCGGTTTGGCTCAGTGGATAGAGCGTCGGCCTGCAGATGCAAGGGTCCCAGGTTCGATTCCGGTCAAGGGCATGTACCTTGGTTGCGGGCATATCCCCAGTGGGGCGTGTGCAGGAGGCAGCTGATCAATGTTTCTCTCTCATTGATGTTTCTAACTCTCTATCCCTCTCCCTTCCTCTCTGTAAAAAATCAATAAAATATATTTTAAAAAAGAAAGAAAGAAAGAAAAATGGCATTAATGAACACAGACAACTCTTTCAGGAAATACTGCTGAGCTGGAGGGGAGAGTACGCAGGTGAAGCGAATGCCTGTGATGTTAAGGGAGGGTTTTGCTTTGCTTTTTAAGATGAGAGAGGCATGAACATGTGTACATGATGAGGGGAAGGAGTGGTAACAATAACAACAGCGCATACAGCACTTACTTGTACCAGGCACAGTCCTGTGTCTTATGCATATTAACCCAGGAGGCACCAGGTGGCTAAGTAATATACCCGAGATCTCCCTGTTGGTATGTCATAGAGCTGTGGTTTGAGTGTATGTACTCTGGCTCCAGAGCCCTTGCTATCAAGCACTGAGCAAGTTGTGTCACAGGATGGTGGTAGGATGGAGGTACCTGAAATGGGGCCTGCAGGCAGTGGGAAAGAGCCCTGCCTGGTGAATCACAGAGTGCAAACTTCATTTAGGTTTCTTGGGCTGAAGATCCTGGATTGGGGGGTATGGGTGGGGGCATTCTGAGCAGTGGAGGAAGAGTGAGTCACAGGATGTAGGGAGGGAGAATGCTGCCCCCAAAAGAGGCTGAAATGGTGGACTGAAGCTTGAGAGAGAAAACAGGTAGACCACATGTGGTTAATGAGGAAGGGCTGAGCAGAAGAGTCACAGGTGGGCTGGGAACCAAATATGGGTGGAGTGGAATGATTGAGTGGTGACTGGAAGGATGGGAAGTGGTGGGCAAAGAGGGTTCCTCTGTCTTCTCAGCTGTCTCAATGACTCTAGCTCCTCCCTCTTTATAGTGGCACACTACACTCTTCCTAAAACAGTCTTTAGAAGTCATTGTTCTGAGGGAATCCCATGGCAAGAATGTTCACTTTTGTCACTCCTCCTCCCCACTGTACTGGAAGCTCAGGACAGTGCAGAAAAGAAATAAAGCCATAATGTTGGAAAGGAAGAAATAAAACTGTCCTCATTTACAGGTATCATGGTTTTCTATGTAGAATCAACAAAAAAGCTATTAGAACTAATAAGAGAGTCTAGCAAAATTTTAAGATTCAAGACCAACATACAAAAATCCACTGTCCTGCACCACATCATGACCATATGGCCATGCACCGCCTAACTACGTTTGGTCAGTGGCAGACTGCATCTACAATGGTGGTCCCACTTGGCTTATAATGGAGCTGAAAAATTCCCATCACCCAGTGAGGTTAAAGCCACTGTAACGTCATGGTGCAACACGTTACAACTATCTACGCTATTCATGCAGTAACATGCTGTATAGGTTTGAGGCCTAGGAGTGGTAAGCTATACCATGTATCCTAGGTGTGTAGTGGGCTATGTCACCGAGGTTTGTGTAAGTGCACTCTATGATGTTTGCACAACAACAAAATTGCCTATGAGGCATTTCTTACAGTTGAGTGATGCATGACTGTAATAGTAAACAAAGGAAAATGAAAAAGTTTTTTCAGTTATAAAAGCAGGTCAGAGGAATGGTGGCATGAGAGATCCCCTTGGCCTTTACCCCTGAAATTTCAACAAGTTAATCAACTATCATTCAACAAAGAATTCCCTACTCAATACAAAGGCATGCCTGAGAGAACTGCACACTGAAACATCTAAAGGTGGGCAACCAGGAAGACATAAATGGAAGACAAGAAGGGAGGATCGTGTAGATAGCCCACTGGTGCAGCCCTGTAGCCAGGAGCTCATGGCATGGCCTGGAGAGGGGAGGAAGCCAGGGGTAGCAGGCACTTCCTTCAGCCAGGAGGACAGAGAGCTTCAGGGGGAGGGGCTGTCCAACAGGGCAAGTGGAACTAACAGTGACTGAGCCAGTGGACGTCTGACAGAGCACAGGGTTCTACCATGTGTCTCTCCATTATTGGGCCGGGTGGTGGTGTTTCAGACAAGAAATGGAACCACAGAGCCCTGCCACCACTTGGACTCCCAAAACTCACCTCCAGTAGCCCAAGGAGCATACTGTCTGTAAACCAAGAGTTATTGCATTAGAACCACTGTTTCCCTCTGTGATTTATCCCCAAGTGGGGTGCTTGGAGTGGGACCCCATGGAGGTCAGGGGTTGCCAAAATAGTGAAGGTAAAACAAACCCCATCCCCAAGCAGTGCAGCTGTACTGTTTTAGGGAAGCCAGGGAGGTCAAGTCTGAGAAATCAGAGGTAAAAAAAAAAAAAAACTTGCAATTCAGCACCATCTACTGGAAAATAGTAGAAAGACCTCTATAGAGGAAGCTGCTATAGAAGCCATTCATATAGACAGATACACATGCCTAGACAAAGGAAAAGAGCAAAGATGATCAGAAAGACAATGAAAAATCCCCAGAAACCAAGCTGCTACACATAGAAATATGTGATATAAATAACAGATTTCAAGATTGTAGTTCTGAAAATACTCAGCAAGATTCAAGAAAATATAGACAGGCAATTCAATGCACTCAGAAAACAAAACAAGTACTTTACCAAAGAGGTTGAAACTTTAAAAAAGAACCAATAAGAAATCCTGGAAATGAAGCATGCAATTAGGAAATTGAGAGCAATCCCCATCAAAATCCCAATGTCATTTTTTAAAGAAATAGCATGAGAAATCATCAGATTTGTATGGAACCACACACACACACACACACACACACACACACACACACACATACACACACGCACGCACACACACAATGATAGCCAAAGAAATCCTGAGGATAAAACAAAAACAAAAACCAAGGCTGGAGGTATCATGCTGCCTGACTTCAAATTATACTACAGAGCAATGATCATCAAAACATCATGGTATTGGCAGAGAAACAGACACACAGATCAGTGGGACAGAATAGAGAGCCCAGCTATAAAACCACATGTATATTGACAGATAATTTTTTACAAAGGAGCCAGAAACACACAATGGAGTAAATACAGTCTCTTCAATAAATGGCGCTGGGGACACTGGAAAGCCACATGCAAAAGAATGAAACTGGATTACAGTTTGTCCCCATGTACAAAAATTAATTCAAAATGGATCAAAGACTTAAGTATAAGATCCGAAACAATAAGTTACATAGAAGAAAATATAGGTACCAAACTTATGCACCTTGGTCGTAGAGAACATTTTATGCGCTTGATCCCAAAGGCAAAGGAAGTAAAGGCAAAAATAAATGAATGGAACTATATCAAACTAAATAGCTTCTGCACAGCAAAAGAAACTGATGACAAAACAAAGAGGCAGCCAACCAGATGGGAGATGATATTTGCAAACAGTAGCCCTGACAAAGGTTTAATTTCTAAAATATATAAAGAACTCATTAAACTCAACACCAAACAACCCATCAAAAAGTGGGCAGAAGCCCTGAAAATACACCTCTCCCAAGAAGACATACCAGCAGCCAATAGATATATGAAAAGATGCCAACCTTACTTGCAATTAAGGAATGCAAATCAAAGCTACAATGAGCTACCACCTCACACCTGTTTTGGAGTGGCCGTTATCAACAAGACAAGCCATAACAAGTATTGGAGACGTTGTGGAGAAAAAGGAACCCTCATTCACTGCTGGTGGGAATGTAGACTGGTACAACCACTATGGAAAGCAGTCTGGTGATTCTTCAAAAAATTAAGAATAGAGCTATCATTTGACCCAGCAATCCCTCTCCTGAGTATATACCCGAAAAACTAGAAAACATGTATTCGCAAATATATATGCACCCCTATGTTCATTGCAGCATTATTCATGGTGGCTAAGACATGGAAACAACCAAAGTGTCCTATGATAGAGGACTAGATAAAGAAGATGTACATATACACAGTGGAATACTACTCAGCCATAAGGATGAAATACTGCCACTTACAACAACGTGGATGGACTTTGAGAATATTATACTATGTGAAATAAGTCAATCAGAAAAAGCTAAGAACTATATGATTTCACTCATATATGGAATATAAAACTGAAACTCATGAACATAAACAGCAGTGTGGTGATTGCCAGAGAGAAAGGGGTGGGAGGTGAAAGGGGTCCTAATATATGATGATGGGATATTTGACTTTGGGTGGTGGGCAGACAGTACAATACACAGATCTTGTAACATGGAAACCCACACCTGAACCTATATGATCATAGTAACCAATGTCACCCAAATGAATTTAATTTAAAAAGGGAAAAAGAAAATTCTGTAAGGTTGTTGGATGCAAAAGTAAAAATTTAATCTCATTTAAGATTAACAATTGCATCTAGCTAATAGAAAGTAAAACTGTGTAAAAAGCATTATAAAGTAGCTAGAAAATATTTAACAAAAGATATGCAAGGCTGTTATGTATAAAATTATTGAAAGATGTTGAAGAACAGAAGTAAATACAGAAAATAGCATAAACTTGAATAGGAATATCAACAGAGTAAAGATGTAACTAACCTGATGGAATTGTAATGAAAACATCCACAGTAATGACTGTAGACTTTCACCAGGTAATCAGCTGCTAAACTGTGGTATTTTGAGTTCTAGAATGCCACCTTGATTCAATCTTTAATTTCTTGGAAATATATACTTATTTTACAGTAAAAAAAAGTTATAAAAGCACAAAAAAAGGAAACAGAAAAAATCTAGCACAGTATATGTAAGATCAATGTTTGGAAAACTGCAAAACACTAACGAAAGAAGTCGAAGAAGGCGTTAATAAGTGGGGAGGTACACCATGTTCATGAATTCAAAAACTCAATATCAATTTTCCAAACTGACCTGTAGGTTCAACACAATCCAAATGAAAATCTCAGCAAACATTTTTGTAGAAATTGACAAACAGACTCTAAAAATTATGTGGATGCCCAGCTGGTGTGGCTAAGTGGTTGAACATCAACCTATGAACCAGGAGGTCATGGTTAGATTCCCAGTCAGGGCACATGCCAGGTTGTGAGTCATGGCTAGATCCCCAGTGGGGGACATGCAGGAGGCAGCCAATCAGTGATTCTCTCTCATCATTGATGTTTCTATCTCTTTCTCTCTCCCCCTTCCTCTCTGAAATCAATAATAAAAAAAATACATATTTAAAAAACTCTCTGAAATCAATAAAAATAAGAATTATGTGGAAAATCAAAGGAACCAATAGCCAAAAGAACTTTGAAAAAGAACAAAGTTGAAGAACTCACAGTGTGTGATTCCAGAACTTAATATAAAGCTACTAGTCAAAATAGTATGATATTGGCGAAAGAATAGAGATCCTCAAATACACCCACACCTACATGCCAGCTGAATTTTGACAAAGGTGCAAAAGCAACTCAATGGAAGCAAGATAGTCTTTTCAACAAATGGTGCTGGAAAAACCCATATGCAAAAAAATAAATCTTGACCCATACCTTGTATCACATACAAAAGTTAACCCAAAATGAATTGTAAGCCTAATTATAAATTCTAAAACTATAAAACTTCTAAAAGAAAACCTATTTTTTTTTTAAAAACTTTGTGATTTGGGGTCAAGCAAATATTTAATTATAACATCAAAAAGCACAATCCATAAAAAAAACAACGGATCATGTACTTCATCAAAATTCAAAATACTATAAAGAAATAAAAAGAAAACGAGATGACAAGCCACAGACTGGGAGAAAATATCTAAATCCAGACTACATAAAGAACTCTTAAAACTCCATAGTTTGAAAACAATTTAATATTTTAATGGACAAAAGATTGTAACAGACTTTTAATCAAACACATTCATATGGCAAATAAGAACATGAGAAGATGCCCGACATCATTAGGCATTATAAAAATACACATTAAAACTACAATGAGATACTTCTACACATTTATTAGATTAGCTAAAATCAAGAAAAGAAAAGAAAAACACACAAACAAATCCGACAATGCCAAATGTTAGTGAGGATGCAGAACGACTGAGATTCTCATGCACTGCTTTGGGAATGCAGAATGGAACAGCCATTTGGAAGGCAATTGGCAGTGGTGAATGGATAAACAAGCTGTGGCCCATCCATCTGATGGAATAATAAGCAGCAACAACAAGAGGAAAACCACTGACATGGATAACAACATAGACGACTCTCAAATGCATTACGCTAAGTGAAAAAAGCCAGGCTCAAAAGGCTTTGTTTCCATTTATATGAGACTCTGGAAAAGGAAAACTATAAGGATAGAAAACAGGGCGGCTGAAAGCCGGGGCAGAAGTGCGGGCTCCCATCTGGGTCCCCGTCCCAGGCCCGACCACGGTAGAAGGAAGGAAGTGTTGGATGCTTTACACTGCAGCCTTATCTCAGCTCAACATGAACTACTAGAGGCCTGTTGCACGAAGAAATTCATGCAATAGGCCTTCCCTTCCCTTGGCTGCTGGCATCGGTTTACCTCTGGCACCTGAGACCCAAGCCTTTGCTCTGGACAGGCTCCGGCTGGAGCTGGCCCCAGAGCTGCCAGGCTTCGCTAAGCAGCTTGGAGCCTATGTATGCAAATTAACTGCCATCTTTGTTAATTTGCATACTCTCCTGATTGGCTGGTTAGCACAGTGAAGGTATGGTCAATTTACATGTTTGTCTATTATTAGGTAAGATATGCACCGCCAGCCTCATCGAGGACATCGACACTAATTTAGTGCTACATCAGACTGTGGAGCGTATTCACGTGGGCAAAAAATACGGTGATATTCCTCGAGGGATTTTTGTGGTCAGAGGAGAAAATGTGGTCCTACTAGGAGAAATAGACTTGGAAAAGGAGAGTGACACACCCTTGCAGCAAGTGTCTATAGAAGAAATTCTAGACGAACCAAGGGTAGAACAGCAGACCAAGCTGGAAAACGAGAAGCTGAAGGTTCAGGCTCTTAAAGATCGAGGTCTCTCCGTTCCTCGAGCAGACACCCTTGGTGCGTATTAACTCTTTTGCTCCGAGGCTATTGCGCTTGGGGAGCAGGGGCTCTCACTGAATGAAAATGATGTTTTTCTTTTGGATTCTTTCACATATGCAACATGAAGAAATCATGTGGCTTCCTCCTCCCCCCTTTTTATTAACAAAATCATTGTTTAAAGAAATAGGTGGATGGACTCCTTTCACACATCACAATGGAGCCAGCAACTACTTTTCTATGTTGCTCTTCTCATCCCAAATTAGAGTTTACAGGGGACAGTCTTCATTTGCTTGTAAATAAAATATGAATCTCAAAAAGAAAAGAAAACAGATCAGGTTGCCAGGTTGGTAGAGAGAAAAAGGCCATGAGGGAATTATTTTTTTTGGGGGGGGGGTGATAAAAATGTTCTAAATCTTGGTTATGGGGTTGGTTACAGGGCTGTAGGTGTGTGTATGTTTAAAAAAAGAATTCTATCATGGCTCCCAGGAGTCCACTGCACCAAGACCAAATTCTCCACCCGAGGTTCTGAGCCGTTTAAATCTGGCGAACCTCAAGCAGTCCACTTGACTTCTATGCCCTCTCCTGCTCCAATTGACTATTTCTTGCCTGGCCGTTGTGGCCCAGTAGTTGAGCGGACCTTAAAACCAGGAGGTTGGGGTTCAATTCGGGGTCAGGGCACATGCTGGGTTGCAGATTCCATCTGGGGCGTGCAGGAGGCAGCCCATTCATGATTCTCTCTCATCACTGATGTTTCTCTCTCTCTCTCCCTCTCCTTTCTCTCTCTGAAGTCAATAAAAACATAATAAAATAAAAGACAATTTTTTCACCATCCTATCCTCACTCCGGCCACCGTCAGGCCTTTTTGCTAGCTGGCCCCTCACCAGCAATGCTCTCCCCCGTCTGCTGCCCAGCAAAACCACTAAGCGGCGCCTCCTACCCTACACTGAGCTGTCAGTTCCCGCTCTGAGTCTGCGCTACACGTTGTAGGACAGGCCCCTCAGAGCGTTCACAGGTGTCTGGCAGGTGTTATTCTGATTTCAGCACAAGCGCAAGCCATAGCCTTACTCACCTGCGCGCCTCCCGCCCAAAATAATGCACACGCGGCCCAGCACACAGTAGGCCCTGTGCACACAGGAGGGAGAGTGACTGCCGAGGTGAGATTTGAGCTCAGGCTGGGTCTGTAAGGGCTAACGAGGCATCTTCGAGGGAAGTCAGGCCATCAGTGACCAGGGCGGTGGAGCAAGAAAGTGCGGAGGTGCCCGAGAGGCCAGGTGATCACCCCACCGCCCCACAGAGCGGCGCCCCGCTGGGCCCCGCATACCTTGCCCTCGCAGGAGCGCTCGGCCGCGCTCACGGACAGGGCCTGGACCAGCAGCAGCAGGCAGAGCGGCACCAGGAAGCAGGCGGCGGGTACAGCCACCAGGATGCTGCACACAGCTAAGGAGCAGAGCTGCGGGACCGGCCTCCCAGGCCCTGCCCCGCACCCCGCCTCGTCCGGCCCACAACCACCCTGTCCACCCGCTCCCTGCGCTCCAGCGCGTAAACCCGTCCAAACCCCGCATCCCCGACCCTGCAGGATTCTTACCTCTTTGCAGTTCCTCCCAGCCCCGCCCGTCTCCCTGGCCCACCCACCTCACCTAGTCCCAGATCGGTCTTCCCCAGCAGCTTCTCTCTCTAACCCCGCCCCCATCATTGCTCCGCCCCCAGGACCCCCCTTCGGCTGCCACAGCGCCCCCTCGCGCCCTACTCGGGCACAGCAGTCAGGCGGATACGCGGCGACCTTGTCTATGTAAGGGGTCTCTTGGGTCAGACGCAGCAAGAAGATCAGGCAGGTGGCCAGCACGGCGCCCGAGTAGAGGCACAGGGACACCACGAGCAGCATAAAGCAGCGGAAGTTGCGGTGCCCGATGCAGTTATTGACCCACTTGCAGTGATGGTCAAAATCCTGGGCGAGAGGGGGGAGGGGCCGGCCTCTAGGTCCCGACCTCTGGCCCAGTCTCCGTTGACCCTAAACCTGAAGCCTTCCCTTCCCTCCCGAAGCCACTTGCCCTTGGCCCCACGCTCTGCCTTCTCCCTGCTCCCAAGTGAGCCACAAAGCCCTTAGCGCTGGCATTTCCGGGGTGCGGGCGCTATTGGGGCTGTGGCTCACCACGTGGCCTGTCAGGAGGCCTTGAGAAGCCAAGCCTGCCTGGTCTTTGGTGGGACACATGCTGGCAACTTCAGGCAGGACACAGTGCATCTCAGGGCATCTGTTTTCTCACCCAGGGGAGGAGGATGAGAGCCTGGCCCAGCCCCCCCTCCTAGGCTTGGAAGGACCACAGACGACAGCACATCTGTAAACCTCTGCGGGCTGTGCAAGTGAGAAAGACAAGCACTCAGCTCGGGGTTTGAGCCAGTGTGAGTCTGAGGGCCTTGGGTATCTACTGTCAGCAAGCCCAGGGCAGGAGCAGGGGGGCGGGGGGTGGGGGGTGGGGGAGAGTAGGACAGGGCTACCCTTCCTTCTCCCAGCCTGACAGGCCAGTCTAGATGTGGGTGGCCCTGTGTATGTCAGCACCTGTGCAGGCACAGGCACAGGGGCGGGGACAGCATGAGTGACCGAGAGTGGCTGGGAGTCACTGCCACCCTCGGCCTTTAGCAGTCCCGGAAGTTGTTTCATAGCTGCTACTGGCCCTTTATGAGTGAGCCTCCTGGTCCACACCAGTGCTGGATGGGGGCAGGGGGCTGGCAGGTGGGCAGGTGAGCGGGGCACTCACCTCCACGCAGATGTTGCACAAGCGGCAGTGGTAGGTCCGGGGTGGGCGGTGGAAGCAGCACTGCCGGCACCACTGCAGGCGGAAGGCCTGGTGGTTCACCCAGATCACATGCACTGCCCGGGGACCCTGTTCGTTGGAGCCTGGCATGGGGAGAGGACTGGGCAGCGCCAGGAGGCTCCTCCATCAGTCGGCTGCCGGTGGGGGGTTCCACCATCTCCCTGGGCTCCGGGAACGGTGCGGGGGAGGTGGGCAGGGGAAACCCTAGTCCCCACGGAGCGAGCTGAGCAAACTTGAAGAGGCTGGCAGCCAAAGGGGAAGATGGTTTTCGCCTGAGGAAATCTGCGAGAACTCGGGCCTTGGGAATGGTGACTGATGCTTCAAGGCTTTTGTTCAGTGGGAAGGAGGCAGAGAGAGTGGGAAGAGCTGGCTTCTCTGCCCAGCCTGGCCCAGCCCCCCTCTCCCCACCCCCCACCCCCCAAGGCAATTGGAAAACCTCCAGAATTCTGTCTTTCCACACCTTGGGAAACGAAGTGCCAGAAGCAGGGCCCAAGCAGATGAGGACTTAGGGTGAAGGGGTCCTGAGGACACTAGGGATCCTGGGGCGGCTACCTCCTTCTCCAGGGGGCCCAGGAGAAAGTCTCACCTTGATGTAAGATGCCAGGGTCTGAGAAGTTGAGTGAAAGGAGACTGAAGAAGGTGAGGACAAAGAGGGGCCCCGTGATGATGGGAAAGGCCCACTCCCCGTTCTGAGCCAGCCACCTGCAACTGAGACCAGAGCAGGACTCAGCCCTGCTCCGAAGCCCCTGCCAGGACCAGCTCACGGCTCAGGGCCCACAGGCCTTTCAGCTCCAAACATACGGCGTCCGACAGATCCACGGAGGCTCCAGCAACGCCCCCAGGGTGCCCGCCACCTGCAGCCCCCACACACCAAATACCTCTATGCCGGTGCCTTTGCACATTGGAGTCCCCCTGCCCAGAATATCCTCCCTCCCCGGCCCCCCTGCCTCTGCGCCGTCATTTCCTCTCTCTCCTGCCAGCCGGTGCGGAAGACTCACGGGAATGCAAAGAAGAGGCCACTGAAAACCAGCAGCAGCACCACATTGAAGGCCGCAAACAGGCTCGGGAGGACCCAGGGAGGCGGGGCCTGCGGCGGGGGTCGGGGCTCCTGCACGAGGAGAATGGCATCCTTCCTGAGGGGCATGGCTGGGCCTCCCGCGCCCCCAGGGGAGATCAGAGCCACCGGGCTCCCTCTCCCCTGCTGGCTCCAGGCGCCCCATGGCCACAGCGGCCTCGGAAGCCGCAGCTCAGGGTGGAAGGAGAAAAGTCCCAGTGTGACATCACAGAGGCTGAGGAGGAGGGGGCCAGGGTTCTGCAGCAGAACTGCCCCCAGCCTGTGACTGTCACTGCCTCCAGCAAGCCCACCCCTCTCCACTTGTGCTGGGGACCGAGAGGCCCTGCCCTGCCAGGAGGCTCGCTCCGAGACAGCAGGAGAGTAGAGACACTTGGGGCGAAGGTGCGTGGTTCTAACCACCCTTTTGGCTTTGGCGCTAATTGAAGCAGTGCTCTGTGCTCGCTGGATTGCCTTTTCCCCTTTTTGTTTATTATAAAATTCCACTCTGGGGGGCGGGGCAGCTAAACAATTTTGCAGCTTCCCTCATTTCCATGGTTGGCTTCAGGACACAATTCTGGTCAGTGAGGCCTAGGTGGGTGTGGGTTGAGAGTTTCTAGAAGAGCTTTTGCCTTCCTGATAAACGGGGCAAAGGGCACGGTTGGCACAACCGTCCCTCTCTTCCCGTCTTGAACCTAGACCTGCTGGCTGGCACCTGAGGGTGCCACCTTGGACCCGTTAGGCCAGTGGTCGGCAAACCGTGGCTCGCGAGCCACATGCGGCTCTTTGGCCCCTTGAACGTGGCTCTTCCACAAAATACCACGTGCGGGTGCGCACGTACAGTGCGATTGAAACTTTGTGGCCCATGCTCAGAAGTCGGTTTTCTGCCTGGGCGAGTCTATTTTACAGAAGTGGCGTTAGAAGAAGTGGGAGGTGTCGATGCAGGCAGGCCGAGGGATATGCAGCGCCGGGGAGGCGAGCGTGATTCATGCAGGAGCTGAGTGAGCCAGTCAGTCAGCAGTCTCATGGTGCAGTGGTTAGTGCTAGCTGCGTCCGCAAATCGCGCGCAGGTGACAAAAGTACCTACTCGAAGCATAAAGTTACCTGTATTTTTCCAACCAACTGCAAATCCTACAGGTATTTTTGTCATCAATTTAAGAATTGTAATTCTTTTGTGTTGGTGGCTTTATTATTATAAAATGAAACATTTGTTAGGTGCCCTGTTTGAGATGGCTACAAAGAAGAAGCAAAGAAAAACAGAAGACGAAAACTGTGCATTTAAAGTTGAATGTACCTATCTATATAGTTTAAGTTTAAAAAATTTGGCTCCCAAAAGAAATTTCAGTCGTCGTACTGTTGATATTTGGCTCTGTTGACTGATGAGTTGGCCGACTACTGCGTTAGGCAATAAGCCAACACGCGACCCAGACAGAAAGCCAGCGACGACATTGTTGAATCGCTTCCCCAGCCTTGAACTGCCTACATCTGAGCTGCTTGTTATGTGAGGAAAGTCACTGGGTTTTCTGTTACCTGCGGCTGACGTTGGTCATTTCTTTTAGCCACTGAGCATCTGAATTCCTGTGTGTTTGCAGGATTCCCTGCCCTGCAAGCCTTGGTGAAGGGCAAAGACCGTTTCCTTGTCCCAGTTGGAGCTGGAAATGCCAGACACACATTCAAAGCCTCTTGCAGCCAGCACTCAGGCCTGTGACCCAGGCGCCACCAGTAGCCTCAGAACGGCTACCACAGAGTCTGCTGAGACGCAGCAGCTGCACATGTCAGAGCTGTCACGTGCTGACGGGTAATGGCCATTTTGAATGTTACTTTAATGTCACTCAGCAGAGATTATATTATTCTTAAACATGAATAAAATTTATAATTCCAAGATTCCTGTTTTGAATTGGACTAAATGAACTGGGACATTTTGAGAGAATTCATTTGATTAAAAACAAAGAGCAAGAATCCCTCATCAATACACATTTATTGCTTATATTTTCTTGTCTATAGAAGCATATTTTTTCTTTTCTTTTTTACTGATAACTAATCACTTCTATTTATTCAGAACATAAGATACTTTTTATACCCATAGATGATACTACGTTAAAACCCTATTTAAAAACTCATAGGGTATTTTATTTTTGCAAAGATAGGTTCTAAAATAAAAAAAAAACAGATAAATTAATAACAATACACATAAAAATTAGGTTAAAATCTAGGTCATGGCTCTCATTCCCTGTCCTGGCATCAAAGATGTTACAAAGATACGCACATAGAATGCTACCAAATATCCCAACTTTTGTAGATATAGATGCAGTCAAAAAGCCTTTCTCTGATTTTAGCAAAGAGAAACCATCCAAATTTTATTCTTTGACTACTGAATGATTTAACTTTGGTACATGCATTACTATTTCTCCCACTGTAGCAAATTTTAGTTTTCTCAAGGACTTTCCCCCGACTTCTGGAAATAAAGAATTTCCAGCCTTCAAATTAAAATGTTATTCTGATAAATATATGTATCAGGTTGGTCTATTCACATGTAAGCTTTCCATTTTCAGGCTAAGCAAAGACATGCATTTAATGCTTTATTAACATTATTATACAAAAGACAATCCAACCTAATATCAAGAGAAATTGTGACCTTCTAATCAGTGTTTGATATAGAAAAACATTGATTTTGACTTATCTTTTTAAAATTCAAATGTCATTCTGATCACTCATGGTTCAAGAACATTCAAATAATAAACCAAAAATAAACAAATGTTAAAGATTAGTCTTCAAACAGTATGCCAAGGATGCCCCCCTGGCCCGTGATCTTGCCAACAAAAAACCACGTCCGCACCTCTGGCCTCCAAACCATTCAGCAGAGCTTTCTTAACTGGGAGCTGTTTGAAGCTTCCAGTTTGAGTGCTACTATTTTTTCAAACTTTGAATATCTGTAGGGATCTCAGCAGGGGCTGAAGAAACCAGCTCAGCCTTGGCATAGTGCCAAAATGTGGCCACCTGCGGCTCCGAGCCCTGTGCCAGGGCCCTCTCCGGGAGGTTACAGACACACTGGGCCATGGCTCTAGGATGGGAAGTCTGTGGCCTCGAATGAAACATTTTTTCTTCATGGCATTCAAATTAAGAGGTTAAAATAAATGTAGTAAAAATGGTATCTTATAATATACTTAATCCTATCTAATAATAGAGGAACATGGTAATTAACCGTAACTTCGCTACCCTTCCCATTGGCTAATCAAGGCAATATGCAAATTAACTGCCAACCAAGATGGCGGCCGGCAGCCAGGCAGCTGAAGCGAACAGGCCGCTTGCTTGCTCCAGTGAAGGAGGAAGCCAAGGTTCCCCACCTGCCGCTGCTGGGCTCTGAGCTTGCACTCTAAGAAACAATGTTGCAATTATAGAAGCTAAACAATCCCCAGAAACCTGCTTTCATCCAGCCAGCCGATGCAACAGTGTTTCAATTATAGAAGCCAAACAAACCAGATACCTGCTTTCAGCAGCCGAGGTCTCAGAGCTGGAGCCGAGCCTCAGAGCTAAAGCCGGCTCTCAGTTCCAGTGACAGCCATAGAAGGTAAATAAATCCCAGAATTAAAAAAGAAAAAGAAAAAAAGGAGAGGTTGGGAGCTTCAGTCACCCGCCAGCCTGAAAACGGCCCTCAGCCCCTTACCCAGACTGGCCAGGCACCCCAGTGGGGACCCCCACCCTGAAGCGTGTGTGACCAGCTGCAAACAGCCCTAAGCCCCTCACCCAGGCTGGCCAGGCACCCAAGAGGGACCCCCACCCTGATCCAGGACACCCTTCAGGGCAAACCAGCCGGCCCCCACCCGTGCACCAGGCCCCTATCCTATATAGTAAAAGGGTAATATGCCTCCCAGCACTGGGATCAGCGGAGCTGCGAGGCCTCCTGGCCCCTGGAGCAGCGTGACAGGGGGCAGTGCCCAAACCCCCTGATCGCCCTGCGGCTCTGTGTGTGACGGGGTGGGGCCACAACCTCCCTATCCACCCCGCTCTATTTGTGACAGGGGAAGGCGCCCCAACCCCCTGATCGGCCCTGCTCTGTGTGTGACAGGGTGCTGCGCCCCAACCCCCCCCCATGGGCCCTGCTCTGTGTGTGACAGGAGGCGGCACCCCAAACCCCTGATCCGCCCTGCTCTGTGTGTGACGGGGGCAGTGCCCCAACTCCCCTTATCAGCCCTACTCTGTGCATGATAAGGGGGAGCTCCCCAACCCCCTGATCGACCCTGCTCTGTGCATGACAGGGGGAGCTCCTCAACCCCCTGATTGGCCCTGCTCTGTGTGTGACAGGGGGCAGCGCCCCAACCCCCTGATCGGCCCTGCACTGTGCGTGACAGGGTGGTGCCGCAACCACCCCATCGACCCTGCCTTGAGTCTGACAGGGGGCGGCGCCCCAACCCCCCAATCGGCCCTACCCTGAGCATGACTTGGGGTGGCATCGCAACCTCCCAATCCGCCCTGCTCTGTGCATGACAGGGGGTGGCGCCCCAACTCCCCAATCAGCCCTGCTCTGAGCCCGACCAGGGGCCGCACCTAGGGATTGGGCCTGCCCTCTGCCACCCAGGAGCAGGCCTAAGCCAGCAGGTCGTTATCTCCCGAGGGGTCCCAGACTGTGAGAGGGCACAAGTGGGGCTGAAGAACCGCCCCCCCCCCCCCGCCAGTGCACAAATTTTTGTGCACCGGGCCTCTAGTAAGATTATATGACTTCAAATACTAAAGTTTAAAATTTTAGATATTTTCACATCGGCCTGCAGACTGAAGGGTCCCCAGTTTGATGCATTCAAGGGCACGTGCCTGAGTTATAGGCTTGATCCCCTGTAGGGGGCATGCAGGAGGCAGCCTATCAATGATTCTCTCTCATCATTGATGTTTCTCTCTCTCCTTCTCCCTTCCTCTCTGAAATAAAAATAAATAAATAAATAAATAAATAAATAAATAAATAAATAAATAAATAAAAATACATGCATATCAAAATATATTAAAATTAATTTTAAAGATATATGAATAATAGAAAAGAATTGATAGCTTGGAAGTGATCTTTGAATAACACGAAAAGTAATTATTTTCTTTTCTGCCTATTGGACCCAATAGTAGAGAGTTATTGTCTCAGCTAGTCTAAATGAGTAATGTTAATGGGGTCTACTCACTTACATGCTTTTTTGTTGTTTTTGGAAATTTTATGACATATACAATGATAAGCAAAATTAGATTGATAGGAAAGTCTTCACTTCTAAAGGAAAATTTGAAAATGCTGGATGTTAGGTTACCTTCTGCTGTGCCATGTTGGTTTGATTGACAATACAGCCAACACTATCACCATGTCTCATCCTTAGGTGCTTGTATTCTTATACAGCAACACCTCTTTTGGATGTTGCCTTTTTTTCCTGATATGGGCCAGAAATTCAGAAGAATAAAATTGACCGCGTGTCTTTTTGACTGTTAGGTAACACCAAAGGCTTGCTCTCCCTCCTCATAACCCATGACATGGCACTGTCAAACACTGAAGGATGTTCAAAACATAGATATAATTAACATGCTCCAAATGTTCTTCATGGGCTACTGATATTATAAGAGCTGCCAGGGCCAGGGATCAAACCTGCAACCAAGGTACATGGCCTTGACTGGGAATTGAACCCATGACCCTTCACTCTAATCACTGAGCCAAACCGGCCAGGGCCAACACAATTTTCTTGCAGAAAAGGCATTTGGCAAAATCTAACAACCAGTGTGCTGCAAGAATTTTTAAAACATGCACTACCTAACTAGTCAGGAGCACTGGTCTTTTTTCCCTTAGATTGTCAAATTAAAAACATGGCAACAGCCAACACAACAATAGCTGTCCAGTGTGAGTGAATCAAAATTATACCTATTTTTGTCAGATCACCAAAAAAATATATTTTTGGGTGTGCTGCAGAAATTTATAATTAGTTTATGTGTGCCATGAGATTAAAAAAGGTGCCCTATCATGTGACCATATAATTTTGTGGGGAAAATTAAGCAAAAAGAAAAAGAAAAGAAAGAAAAAGGATTTGTTTTTCTTGGTTCTAAAAATCAATGTTGAGACCTCCCAGTGCTTAACCACAGGCTGTGTTCTTACACTGCCTGCACAGAAAGAGGAGGCAGAGTAAACTCACCCCATATACACCTCAGCCCAGGCCCTTGGCCTGGTCAGTATTGTGAATGGCCAGACTGTTTGCAAGTGTGGGGGGGGGGGGGGCGGGGGCGGGGAAGGGTTTCGTGTTTGACCAAAGTCTAGAATTAGCAAGAGAAGAATCTGACTGGCTGGTTCAGCTCATCTTCTCTTGCCACGCCTTAGCTATGGATGGACTGGCCTTGAGTCAGGGCATCGCCCTGGACTAATCCATGGGTCACACTGTATAGAAGATAGCCACCTAGGGACTTCGGGTGGGGCAGAAGCAACACATCAGAGCTAAAGCCTTCCCTCTCACCAACACCCTCCCATTCCTCCCTCCCTGTCATCCATCCTGAGAATTACCCTCCTCCCCTGGACCTCCCAGCTGCCAGGCTCTAGAAGACTGGATGTCAGTTCAGCCTACTTCCCTTCCCAATGCCCTCCAGCTCTTCAACACCCCTCTCCTACCCCCACCCCCAGTTCTGTCCTGAAGAAGTTTGGAGAACAATCTGGTCTAGGGAAATCTAAAGTTCAGGGCTTTGTGCAATTAAGCTCAAGGCCTCTCACTGAACTAGGGGTGAATGACCCAGGGAGCGCTCCGGTGGAAATGGTTTGAGGAAGCTGAGTCAACTAGGGTCTTGGGCAGGGCGGGCCCGGGCAATTGAGCCTCTGAGGTCAATGCCCCAGTCTTCCGGTTGTACCCAAACCTCCGCCGTAGGAGGGAATCGAGCCCTTGAGATTCCTGAGTCACTGCATTGTCCTGCCAGAGAACTGTATTTGAAGAGGAAAGTAAAAGAGGGAGAGAACTCGGCTTGACACAAAATACGGGAAGCTATTTTGAGGTGTTTTGAGACAGGAGTAGGGAGTCCTGGTACTACATCAGTAACTGCTTCCTCGGATTGTATCTATTCATCGGCCCAGGTCAGGGCGCCTCCCCTGCCCTCTCATGGTCCTCTCTTACTATCAGAGGTCTTCACTTGAGCCTCAACAGAGCCCTGAGCCAGGTCCTTTCTGCCTTTCTTCATTCCGCCAGGGCTTTCTACTCAACCTGGTGTCACAGCCCTCTGACCCTCAGTTTCCTTATTTGTAAAATGGAAATACAGCTGTCACCTACCTTCAGAGGGAGGTTGTAAGGCTTCCCTGAGATAAGGAACATACTGCATTTCCTACGGCACTGGGTGCACCTGAAGTGTTCAGCGGACCTTAGGTGCTGCTGTTGCTCTGATTTGATATTATCAGTCATGCCACCGCTTCTAGGGAGCACCTGGCGTGTGTCCGGCCCTGTTCCAGGAACCTCGGGGCGCTGTGCTTGGCCTCAGATAGGTGTAAATCTATTCGGAGAGAAAAGAAAAATCACCAATCAATAAAATAGTTCATAAACAATTTGTCAGTTTTAAAAAATTCAGTCCATATGCTTGCAAATCTCACAATTCTGCCTCTTTGATACCAGGTAATACTTTGCTGCATCCTCTGCTGCTATTTGACTGGACAAACCCATGGTCAAGATGTGGTAGGCTGGGCGTGGGAAACTCACAGGGGCCTTGTCTGGCTTTTCCACCTAGTCCTTCCTTCCACATGCCAAGCCACCAAAACCAACACAGTCAAGGCCTCAGCCCTGATTCTCCCACCCCAGGGCCCCAGAGCCTGCGTCCAGCCAGGTTCTTGGGGAGTAGGAGTTGTTGTCCAGTGGGCATGAGACCTTTGTCCCTACCACCACCCAAGAAGGCTCTTTGGGGGACATGGGGAATGTAAGACAGGAATGGGCCAGGGGCAAAGGATGGCTAAAGGTGTTTATGGGAAGGAGGCAGGAGAGACCACACCTAGGGGACAGGGAGGAGTCAGGAACCTGGGAACTCAGCCAGCTGAGAGGATCAAACTTCAAATTCCTCTGATGAACTCTGAGACAGAAACTGTGAGCAAAGAGGCCTGAGGAGGGAGAGAGCCAGAGGGAAGATCCAGCCACTCTTCCTACCAGTCCTTTGGGAAAGGCTGGCAGTCAGCTGGACCGGGAGCCATCTACCTCAGGGCCCTGACCTGCCGGCCCTTCCTTGCCTTTCAGCACCTGCCAAGAACCGAGAACCGAGCCGGAGCGGGAGAGGAGATAATGGAGCCAGACCGGACTCAGATAAAGCTTGACCCCAGGTGAGTGAGGGCAGCCGGCCCTGAGCCAGGAGCCGGTTGCCAAGCAGCAGGAGGCCTCTATCTCCCTGGCCTGTCCCTCCCTCCCTCCCAGGACCCTTTGGTTCCCAGCAAACAGAATGAGACAGGACTGATAATGGTCTGGCTGTCCCTGAGGACACTGTGGGGTTGGGCCAGTGCATGTCCCTTCCAAGTCTTGGCTTTCTCTCCCCATTCGAGGAGAGGAATTTCCCAGAGTTGGGAGCTGGGGGAGAGCCTCCACCTGCTGGGGAACCCGACCCTAATGCTAAGGGTCCACTCTTTCTCTGGGATCCTGCTCTTTCTCCCTAGCCAGCCCCTGGGCTGCTGCCCCAAGGGAAGGGGAGGGAATGGACTGTGGGCTCTTCGGGCACTACAGCCAGGCTGTCCATGACCTAACTGAACAGCAGGCTGCCTTGCACACTAGACCGGGCCCATTCCCCATTCCCTCCCAGAATCAGGTCCTTGGGGGGAAATGGACAAGCTCCCTGCACGCACAAATGTTTGAGGGAGCGTCAAGTAACTGGTGTCCCTTCTGGTCCCCTCTCCCCTCCACAAGTCCCCATATCTGAACGCAGGCTGGTGTCTCTCCAGGTACACGGCAGATCTTCTGAAAATCCTGGAGACCAATTACAGCATCCCCTCTGCCTGCTTCTCTCACCCTCCCACTGCAGCCCAACTTCTGAAAGGTGAGTCAGGAGGCAATAAAGGAGGAAGTGAGCATCGGTGGTAAGTCAGGACAGCTGAGAGGAACAGAGGAGAGGTGGCCCTGCACTGCCAGCCTGAGGGCCGGAGAGGATGGCTGGCCCAGTGTCTGTCTGTCATGGTTAACACCTTGGAGAAGAACAGCCCCTCGGGGAGCCAATAGGCCAAAAGCAGGGCATGGCAACCTAGCCCCGGAGACAAACCTGCACGTTGGGCCTCCCACTTATCCTAGCCTCAATGCTCATTCAAACTGGGGCAGGGGCCTAGAGCATTTCTCAGACCCCGGACCATCCAGGGACTCAGGCTGGTGCCCAGTGACCCAAGCCCTGCAGAGTCCCCTGAGGCATACACAACAGCCTTCTTGGGGAAGGGCCTATATCATTTGAGAGGTGTGGTTATTCTGAATAATGTTCTTAAAACTTAGGTGAGCCAGGCTGGTGTGGCTCAGTGGTTGAGTGTTGACCCATGAACCAGGAATTTATGGTTTGATTCCCAGTCAAGGCACTTGCCTGGGTTTGGGGCTCGATGCCCAGGAGGGGGCATGCAGGAGGCAGATGATCAATGATTCTCATCATTGATGTTCCTCTCTCTCTAAAATCAATGAAAACATGTTTTTAAAACACACTTAGATGAACCTGTAAGAGTATTCTGACAGTGCCGGCCAACTAGATTCCTATTACTGAATCGCTTTTGAAAGTGAAAGGCTGAGGATGGAACTCAGTTTATTCCCTGGACGCACAGAACATGGCCATCAAATGACCCCTAGCATCTTCCTGGCAAATGTGGCTCCCCCATATTTTATTGTGTTTTCCTACTGCGTGATTAACTACCTTTTATTTTATTAATTTTTGTGAGTTTGTCTGAGCCAAGCTGACAACCTATGCTGGGGAGCTAGATCTCAAATGCTTTCCTTAACGACCTCTTAGACACTGAGGAATGGGAGCTGTGTCTCTATGGTACCTAAATGCCTTTCCCAGCCTCCTTCCTGATTTGTCACTTCAAGGAGTAGACTCCTTCTGAACAACAGGATGTGGTCAGTGTGCGCCAGGAGGCCACACGGGCATGTACTTGGGCAGCTTGCTGCGTGTGCTCCGAACCACAGTGAATGCCAACTGCCAGAGAGTATCCCGAGAAAACCCTTCTGCTCTGTGGTTCGTGCCACCGGCAGCTGCCACATTCAGCTCCAGGGACCTGTTGCTCACGGTGCAGCTGGCACACAAGTCTTCCCTTCCACCAGCATTGTCAGCCAGTGTCCATTTTGCCCCCAGGGGATTTTTGGCAACGTCTGGTGGCAGTTTCAAGTCACAACTAGAGGGTGCTACTTGGCATCTAGAGACCAGGAACCCTGGCCTGGAAACAAAGGAAAACCTCCCACAGCAAGGAATTATCTTGGCGGAAGGGTCAGTAGTGCTGAGGGGCAGAAACCCTCCCTTACATAGTGAACGTGAACCTCACACCGCTGGGCTACAAAGTGTGCAAACAGAAACACCAAGGATGTTCAAAGCAGGGAGACCCCTCTGGGCCTGGTAGTCTGACGAGCTGCCTGTTCCCGGGCGAACTGTGGGCCTGGCAGCCGTTGGAGAGTGGGGAGCAGCGGTGGGCACTGCGGGGGTGGGGAGGAGACAGAAGGAGCAGGCAGGTTCCCAGACACTGAGGAGCTGGACCTGGCCAGACTCCAGGTTGCAGGTGGGGAAGTCGGGGACAGTTGAGAGGCTGGGCAGGTAAGGTGGGGCCCAGTGAGCGCAGGGCAGAAGAGTTGTACTTTATCCTGCAGACGGAAGGAGCCTGGCGAGGGCTCTGAGATTGGGAGGGGCTGGATATGGACCATTAATCAGTAATCAGAATGGACTTCAAGGAAGAAGAACCTTGAGAAGCAGGGGTATAAATTGGGAGTGATCGCCCCAGCCCAGCACGAGGGACAAGAGCCTGAGTCAGAGCAATGTCAGGGAAAGAAAGGGAAGGTTGGGAAACACAGGAAATCCAACGCCAGAGGAGGCCAACCGGTAAATAAACATCTAGACAAAGTAAGTGAAGGGAAAAAAGGCCCTAATGATGACTCTGAGGATCTGGGCAATGGCGATGGCGAAGGCGATGACACTGACAGGAATAGGGGAGTCGAGAAGAGGCTATTGGAGGGTGTGGAGAAACCCCTTCCTTCTTCACCTGCAAACTGTGTTGTTCCTTAAAATAAATGCTATTTAAGTAAGAGCTCTTCTGGAAGAACTACGGAACCTTTTAATAATGCCTGTGATATGATTGCAATTATAATCCTTACAGCATTTTTGTAAAAATGGACTGGTCCAAACGTTTCTATGGAATTTTAAAGACCCATGAAAAGCCAAGACAATTTTGAAAATGTATAAGGACGGTACCTGCCCTGCCAGAAATTAAGGCTTACTGGCCTAATAAGACTAGAAATTAAAGCAATGAGGCAAAAACTACAAGGGGTCTGACAAGTAGAAAAATGGAACAGAATACAGGGCCCAGCAATAAACCCATGCGCACTGGGGACTTGCTCCATGAGAGATCGCTGTACACATCCGTGGGGCGGGATGGACTCATCCAGAAGTGATGCTGGAAATTGCCTGCCCCCATGGCAAATAAATAAACATGAAAATAGCTCCAATGCAGCTTTAATCTGGGTAAATGCAAACATTTTTACAAAAGAAAAAATAAAAAGATGTCTTTATGAGAGTAGAGAATAATTTCTTTTAAAAAAAATGTTTTGATTGATTTCAGAGAGGAAGTTAGAGGGAGAGAGAGATAGAAACATCAATGATGAGAGATTAATCGGCTGCCTCCTGCACTCCCAAACTGGGGATCGAGCCTGCAACCCAGGCATGTGTCCCTGACCAGGAATCAAACTGTGACCTCCTGGTTCATAGGTCGACGCTCAACCACTGAGCCACACCAGCTGGG